>NW_009259864.1:638599-652280 GCF_000687185.1 Egretta garzetta | reverse complement strand
GGCTGTGCCACTGGGGAGCCAAGCTCCTGGTTATGCACTGTATTTGCTCAGAGCATCGGGTACTAGCAATCTGTTTACCTTCCTTTCATTCCTCTGTGCTGCAATTTCTCTTTATGGCTAAGCAACTCCTGTATGAGAAGTGCCTTGCTACTGCTCAGAATTTTAATGCAGTGCCTGAGATCTTTCCTCCATTACAAGTCTCAGAGGAAGATATTAATATCTCACTAATTTCAGATATCTTTACATTTGTCAAAGGTACTACTGGGCAAATTACAAGTGTATTTATTGGCAAATGACAACATTTATCAGCAAGATCTATTGAAAAATGTCCACAACAGCAATTTACTACAGTCATATGACTCAGCGTCCTGTGCTACCTCCACCAGTGTTACATGAGATTAGGTCTAACCTCCACTTTTAAAATCCCTGCTTTTAGTCAGGCCAAACAGTGTCACTTTGCTCGCTGGGTACCAGGGGCTAGATGTGCCCTGAGATTTCCAAATATCAGTAATCTTTATCCTGGTCACCCAACAAGTCCTCTTTCACTTTCCATTGGTTCCAGAATGCTACTACATCGACAAATGTTTATTATATTTTTTAAACACATTAATTCCAAGTGTTTCCAAATAAAAAGTATCACGGTAGATTAGAACAGCAAAAACTATAAATCTATAACCCATTATAAATAAAGTTTGAAATATGTGCTTTTGCTGCAAATGTTTTTTATGACCTTCAAAGCTTGTAGTCCGCTTTTCAAAATATTCTTCAAGATTTGAGCTGACTAAGGAAGATTTTTTATTTTGTCAGTAGAGTAGAATTCTTTAGAGCTGGTTTCCTTTGTTCGTTACACTAATGGAAGAGCTTTCTCGGTTGTGTTATTAGTACATCTCAAGCAATTAGAATGAAAAGATTGCAAAAGTTCAAAAAAGAAGATGGCTTGCTTAGATTTAGCACATTTATGGATATAATAGGTACTGAAAGGTTATAAAGGAACTTTTAATTAGATATAAAATTTATCCTGCAAATCTCTGGCAACACAGTTAACTGCATTTCCATAGGATTTGCTATAGTGAGCATACAGATATGCTATAGTTTGTATCATTTATTGCACAGCTGTATGTATTAATTTTGCTACAGTTTGAATAAACTTAAAACCTGAAGCAGTAAAATTTGACTTATAGTAAAATACCCATGTAACTTGTATCACGAGGCTCCATCAGAATTGTTTGGAGAAGGGCTGAGTGACATTGAGAATAATTTGGGCAGTTAAGCGAACTACAGACACAGATCGAGACAGCAGAGCTTTAGATGTTAAACAAGTTATACATATAGCAAATTCGTACTCTGCTAAAGATGAATTATTCTCCAGGATGCAGTGCAGAACCTCTCTGATGAAAAAAATATGTGTTGTGACATTCAGAAAATGATCACACCGTGCCTTTAAAGTTTCCTGTTTCTTTCAGGCTTGTACAGAGGAGATTCAGGCAACTCTGTTTTATTTTTCTCAACAAGGGACACGAAGGCTCTCCTAGATCCTTTCTACATCAAGAAACAACTCTGGAGCTTTTGTTGGGACTTCAAATCACTAGATTAAAGTGCCTGGACTTTCCAGAACCTGAAGCAAAAAACCAATCTGCCTAGCTGTTTCTTCAGCACTTTGCCGTTTCTTTAGAATGCCGTGGCAAATCTACATGTTTACTAAGGTATTTTATTTCATGTCTCAAAGGAAAACTGAAACCTGGGGATTAATGAGAGGAAAAAATAATTAGCAGGGAGTATTCTGAGACTACACAGGGGACACATAAAAAGAACTAGATTATTTTCTCCCACAAATCAAAGATTTTAGAGGAATCTGTTATACACCCTGTCCTCTCCATTGTCTGCCATTTTTCATCTTCACTCTTGCCCAGATACACTGTTGCCACTCTCCAGATACAGAGCCATATTTATGGGGATTCTTCAGTGCCAAAAGAAAAATATATAAAAATAATGGAACTCATCCCTCTACGAAGAGAAACTATCAGCCTGAAGGGTATTCTTCACAGATGTTGCAGGAACAGTCCTCCCCACAGTGAGGACACAATTTCTTCTGAACGTATACGAAGCATAACTCTTGATACTAAAGGCATTTTTTTTTTCAGGAAGAGAGGATTAAAAATCACTGAAACAAAAAAATAATCAGGTAGTACCAGGACTCAGTTATAAAGATAATCCTCTCTCTACAGAGTCCTGAGTAGTCAGAATAGCTGTTGCAGTATCTCCGAGCAAGTAAGATGTTCAGACTTCTAAAATGGGTAGGGTTTTTTCATTATGAAGACTTTCCTCTAATTTTTTTGCAGTAGCCTGAGTATATTTCAAAGATTTCACAGTTTTGTTATTCAGCATCTATTCTGGCAAAACTGCATTGGACTGGTCATTGATTTCAAAATTACTTTATTGTGTAATTTGGGAGGACTCACAGAATCAGACTCAACAGTCAGAGGCAGCTGGCTGGAACAGGTGTTGCAGAAAATTATAATCCTACTTTGATTAATCCTGTGTGGTTTTTTTTTACAACCACCCTCCAGTTATGCATGACAGGTATCCAAATAATCAAATGTATAGAGTCAGTAGTAACAATCTGAGGTATTGTCAGAAGAAACATCAGGAATGATTGCAAGCATGTGAGCCAAGAGAATTTGCTGTTCAGGGAGAAAGATTTTCATAAAGTCCTCCTCGACTCATGCATTTGCTGGAAAATGCAGGTTTGTTTCTAACAGCTCAGGTTTCACTGCTCATTTTCAAAACAGCGTTCACATGAAGCAAAATTGGAATACAGAATAAAAATTCATTAATCTGTACTGAACATGTTGTAACAACTGAGTAAGAGACATTAAAAGCTAGTTTAATGCAATCTAAAGCCTTTATTCTTTTATAAGTGATACAAGCAATAAAACCACTAGGATCAAATGTGTAGCTAAAGTTCAAAGGTTCTAATCTTCAGCTATTCACAGGGTCTTAACATGACTAGATATGCTGGCTACCTCACTTGGTACCAGTTTAGACCAACTTAATACTTTATAAAGGAATGCAATTTTAAGAAAATTCAGAAGTCCCATGCAGTGAAATCAGATACCTTTCAAAAACCTCACTGTATTGTCACAAAGCAAAGTTTGATCTGTGGGCTGCCTGCCATTTAATCACAGAATCATAGAATGGTTTAGGTTAGAAAAGACTTTTAAGATCGGGTCCAACCATTAACCTAACACTGCCAAGTCCACCACTAAACCATTTCCCTAAGCACCACATCTACATGTCCTTCATCTCTACATGTAGAGCCTTCCTACCCTTGAGCAGATCAAAATTCCTGCCCAATTTGGTGTCATTTGCAAACTTACTCAATCCCCTCATACAGATCACTGATAAAGTTATTAAACAGAACAGGCCCCAATACTGAGCCCTGGGGAACACCACTTGTGACCAGCCACTGACTGGATTTAACTCCGTTCACAGCTCTTTGGTCCTGGCCGTCCAGCCAATTTTTAACCCAGTGAAGCGTACGCCCATCCAAGCCATGAGCTGCCAGCTTCTCTAGGAGAATGCTGTGGGAAACAGTGTCAAAGGCTTTACTAAAGTCCAGGTAGATAACATCCACAGCCTTTCCCCCATCCACTGAGTCACCTTGTCATAGGAGGAGATCAGGTTGGTCAAGCAGGACCTGCCTTTAACAAACCCATGCTGGCTGGGCCTGATCCCCTGGTTGTTCCGAACATGCCACGTGATGGCACTCAAGGTGATTTGCTCCAGTCAGATCAGACTGACAGGCCTGTAGTTCCCCAGATCCTCCTTCTGGAGGTCTTTAACCATTTCCCCTTGTATTATGGGAACTTCATTCCACTCTCTGTCCCTGTCTTTCAGGTCAGGGGGCTGGGTACCCTGAGAACAAGTGGGTTTACTATTAAAGACTGAGGCAAAGAAGGCATTAAGTACCTCAGCCTTTTTCTCAGCCTTCATCACTATGTTTACCCCCACATCCAGTAAAGGGTGGAGATTCTCCTTAGCCCTGCTTTTGTTGCTAATGTATTTATAGAAACATTTTTATTGTCTTTTACAACAGTAGACAGATTAAGTTCTACTTGGGCTTTGGCCCATCTAATTTCCTCCCTGCATATCCTCACAACATCTTTGTAGTCTTCCTGAATTCCCTACCCCTTCTTCCAAAGGTCATAAACTCTCCTTTTTTTCCTGAGTTCCAGCCAAAGCTCTCTGTTCAGCTTGGTCTTCTTCCTCGCTGGCTTATCTTTTGGCACATGGGGACGGCCTGTTCCAGCAACTTTAAGATTTCCTTCTTGACAAATGTCCAGCCTTCCTGGACTCCTTTGCCCTTCAGGACTGCCTCCCAAGTGAGTCTGTCAACCAGACTCCTAAACAGGCCAAAGTTTGCTCTCTGGAAGTCCAAGGTGGCAGTTCTGCTGACCCCCTCCTTACTAGTTAATGTGTAGTCTTAGAAACATTTTTAAATTTTTTCTCTTAGATTAGGAGGGGCAGAGACCACAAAAGCAGGACTCTGCTTCAGTCCCCATCGTCCAGCATTACAACCAAAACCAGGTATGAAGTTTTAACAGCTGTAGACACCCACAAGCAAGGTCTGCAAGGAGAAACTGTACCGGCAGCACACAGTGGATACCTCAAAAAGAAACTATGAGTGCTCATAGTGGGTGACTCTCTGTTAAAGGGCACTGAGGTGCCCATCTGCCAACCTGTCACAACAGGTGTACTGCCTTCCAGGAGCTAACATCCAAATGTTGCCAAGAGGGTGCCACAACTTGTCAAGACCACAGACTACTATCCATTGTTACTCTTTCACATGGGCATAAATGACACTGCAAGCTGGAACCTGGGCAAAATCTACCAGACAACTACAAAGTCCAGGGGGTGCAAGTGAAAAGTATTTATGCCCAAGTTATCTTTTCTTCCATTTTACCAGTCAAAGGAAAAGGTGCAGCCAGAAATAGACATATAATGCAAATCAGCTTCTGGCTTCATAGCTGGTGCCATCGTGAGGGTTTTGGCTTTTATGACAACAGGACATTCTTTGATGACTATAGCCTCTTAGGGAGGGATGGGATCCACCTGTCTAGAAGAGGCAAAGGAATCTTTGGCAGCAGGCTGGCCAACTTGGTGAGGCGGGCTTTAAACTGAAGGACTTGGGGGGCAGGGTCCAAAATGTCAACACTCACTCCATTGCAAGCAATGGAGAATAAGCCAGGCCAACCAGAGCAGTGACAAATGTTCCTTAGCTGCCTCCCAAGATGAGAACCAGAAGACCAACCACTTCAAGTGTATGTATACAAATGCACACAGACTGGGGAACAAACAGGAGGAACTGGAGCTCTGCACCCAGTCAGAAAGATATGATATCATAGGAATAACTGAAACATGGGGGGACAACTCACGTGACTGGAGGATTGTGATGGACAGCTACAGGTTGTTTCATAAAGACAGCAAGGGAAGAAGAGGAAGAGGAGTCATGCTCTATATTATGGAGAACATTGAATGTATAGAAGTCAAGTACAGTAATTGTGGAAGCCCTATGAAATGCTTCTGGGTCAATATCAGAGGGGTCATCTCCAACGGGGGTCTTACAGTGAGCATCTGCTACTAACCTCCAAACCAAGATGATAAGGCAAATGAAGCAATATTTTGGTCACTTAAGCAAACTTTGAGTCAACGGAACCTGGTTCTTATGCGTGACTTCAACTACCCAGACATTTGTTAGAAGAACAATACAGCAGCTCAGATGTCATCAAGTTCCTGGAATGCATAAAGGACTGCTTCCTCATGCAAATGTTAGCTGTGCCAACCAGGAATGAGTCACTGATAGATTTGCCACTCACAAACCAAGAAAACCTGTTTTGTAATATTTCAGTCAGTGGTGGCCTTGGCTGCAGTGATCACAATAATGTAGGGTATGGGATTGTGTTGGGCACACTGAAGGTTAGCACTAGGACAAAATTTTTAGGTTTTAGAAGAGCAAACTTCAGCTCACTCAGAGCTCAGTTGGGAGGGATTCTGTGGAAAGCTTCTATGAAGAATAAAGGAGCTAGTGAGTGCTGGGAGTTTTCCAAGAACGCTCTCCTGGAAGCGCAGAAAAAGTTCAATCCCTTTAAAGGTAAGGGAAGTTGGCTTAATGGCTTCTGAGTCTGCTCAAAACCAAGAGAGAAAACGTACCAGAGATGGAAAAGCAGATGAATACTCATTGAGAACTACAAGGGTATTACCAGGATGTGCAGAGATGCAGTTAGAAAAGCAAAAGCTCAGCTCGAATTGAAGCTGGCCAGAGATGTCAAAAACTACAAGAAAAGGTTCTTCAGGTATGTAAACAAGTAGAGACAGAATGAAAATATTGGCCCACTGTTAAACAGGACAGGTGAATTAATCACCAACAATATTGAAAAGGCAGAGGTTCTCAATACTTCCTTCACCTCTATCTTTAGCAGCACTGTTGGGCCCCAGGCCTTGGGAACAAAAATCCAGGTTGATGCAAACACAGACCCACCATCAGTGAAGGAAGGGTTGGTATGCAAACTATTACAGGAGCTTGACCCCTACAAATCACAATATCCACCCAAAGGTGTTAAAAGAGCTGGCTGATGTCGTTGTGAGGCCACTCTCCATAATCTTTGAGAAGTCAGGGAGATTGGGGGACATCCCAGAAGACTGGAAGAAGCTAATGTCACCCTCATGTACAAGAAGGTCTTAAAGGAGGATCCAGGAAATTATAGGCATGGTGGTAAATAGCTCCTTTTCAAACTGACAACCTGCTACAAGTAGAGTTGCCCTGGGATGGATATTGGGCCCAATGCTGCTTAATATCTTCCTAAGTGATCTGGATGATGGGACCAAGTATACTGTGAAGAAGTTTGCCAATGGTACCAAACTGAGCTGTTTCGGAAGGGAGAGCTACCCTGCAGGAAGAGCTGGCTGAAAGAGTGGTCTAACAAGAACCTTAAGAAGTTCAACAAAGACAAATGTAAGGCCTCGCACCTTGGAAAACATAATCCAGGAGTGCAGTACAGGCTGGGATCTACCCAGCTGGGGAGCAGCTCTGTGGAAAGGGACTTGAGGGTCCTGTTGGACAGCAAGCTCAATATGAATGAAGAGTGTGCTGCTGCTGCAGCAAAGAAAGACAGGTTGCATCAACACAGGCGTCACCAGCAGAGAAAAAGAAGTTATTATCCCACTCTACTCATCACTTCCACACCTGGAATATTATGTTCTGCTTTGGTCCCCGCTATACAAAAAAGATGTGGACAGGCTGAAGAGGGTCCAGAGAAGGCCCACAAAGATGATCACAGGATTGGGAAGTCTGCCATATGAGGGAATGCTGAGAGAAGTGGGTTTGTTTAGCCTTGAGAAAAGAAGGCTTAGGGGAGACCTTATCACTATGTTCCAGTATTTAAAGGGTGGCTACCCAGAAGATGGAGACTCCCTTTTTACAAGGAGTCACATAGAAAAGACAAGGGGTAATGGGTACAAGCTACCCCTGGGGAGATTCCGACCAGACTCAAGAAGAAAAATTTTCACAATGAGAACAATCGGTCATTGGAATAATCTCCCCAGGGAAGTGGTGGATTCCCCGACATTGAGGACTCTTAAGATTCAGCTGGACAAGGTGTTGGGCCATCTTATCTAGACCGTGTTTTTTGCCAAGAAAGGTTGGATCAGATGATCTTTGAGGTCCCTTCCAACCTGGTATTCTATGATTATATGATTATCAGATACTGAAAGTAAAATAAAGATCAGTCTGTTTCATACATGTTCTATTTTTATTTTTTAAAGAGTTCTCTATTAAAAATCAGAGAGCAACTACTTTTTTTTACTGAAAATCTGCATTTTCCAACTCAGTGCCAAAAACTGCAAGAACTGTGCTCAAAGAGGAAAGCAAATGTGATTTCCATTCCCAGCAAAGGGTAAACAAGAAGAACTGGATACTCCAAATAAAATTACTAAAGCCAGCAAGCAGAATGCAATTCAATACATTTTACAGTTAGAGCACTTCACTCAGGGTGTCCTGGAGCTTAGTAAAGCTACAGCTTGTCCCTGAACCTAGCCCATTTATTTTATCTTACAGTTTTCCTTCAGATAAGCAGACAAAGCTCAGAGGGATTACAGCCTGGTTTTCAATGGTTTCAGGCACTTGTAATTCCAACTGAAATCATGAGAATTAAACTGCCTTGATGAGCAAAGTGAGAACAGAAGTTGAATTACTGTTTAAATCATCTGTCTATAATAATAACATCAACAGAAAAGGAACTCACACACCTCACCCCCCAATCACACAAAAGTTAGATAAAACTGAGCGTAAGGTGTTTAAGTCAGTAAGGAGCATCAAGCGGTGGGAGTGTTCTCCCTCCTAGTACAAGGCACTTATGCAAGATAAGCGTCTTGATAATCAATATTTGACCTGTATCTGTAGATTTGACTCTGAGACCTGTGATTACACACTCTTGGCAGCTTTTCATTTTAATTACATTTATTTATTTATTTTAGTGGTTAACGGCTTTTTTGGCACCATGCACAGCAGTTATCCAGATGGTCATCTGTTGTAAGGTCAAGCAAAATAAACAAAAGGACTTTCATGCATTTCTTCCCTGAAAGCTAAATGGTGCCAGTACTGTTATCTCTCTCTTTATATATTTAAAAGAATATATAGATTTAGAATTGGAATTGTAAAATAAGACCAGAAGACTGAGTTACTCCTGGGGAAGGTCTGTTTATCCTGAAGTGGATAATTCTATCCCATTTTTGCACTTGAAAAGCTCTGATCAAATTATACATTATATTTGGGCACTGTATGATACTATGAAACATCAAAACAAAGGTTTACATACTTTATTCTACTGAACTAATTTGCTCATATTATTAACATTACAAAATAAATCGGTGTTGTACTGATAATATACTAGTCATTCATTCTGATGGAAAGAAGAAATTTTAAAATTGTATTACCTACTTTAACTGTCCAAAATGCAAATTATTAGAATTATGTTCTATCAATACACAGGTCATTTCTTTAATCGTGAAGAAGCAGAGAGTACAGAGGAACTTTGCTAATTACTCTTTATCAAGTTATATTAAGATCTTACAGTTATTATCTTCTATACTTGGCCCCATATCCAACAAACTATTGAAGTCACTCTTTTTGAAGAAATCATTATATAATTATTTTGCATCAGAGAAGTAATTTATGAGATGTGAAGTATTCAATTTGCCAGAACTTTCAGCATTTCATTGAAGCCGAGTCTTTTCTACTTAAAAATGTGCTCTCTCATGAGAGGTAAAGGAAAATAAACAAATCCCGTCCACTCCCCATTTTTCTCAGCTAACAGATGTACCGGGCTGAAAACTGCTTCTACTGTCATAAATATTTATCTTCCTAACATGAGGAAAAAGAACTGTATAGCAGAATAACTAATATAAAAGCCATTGTCATGTGTAATCTGCACTTTGCAAACGGCAGGCTGCCTTCATATGCTGGGTGTTGACCTGGAATCAGAGATGAGTTCTATCAAGTACAGGAAATTAAGCGTGTAATTCCATCTCAGCTTAATGTCATCTATATCCAACACACTGTGATACCACTCACCTTCACCGCTCGCAGCCTCTTTGATTTCTCCCTATCCCCTCTGCCAGTATTCACATTTTTGAGACTAGGGGGTGAGTTCCTTTAGGAAGCTGATCCAGCTCAAAACTAATAGCCAAAAAAAAACCCTAATACTACGAAAGGAAAAGAAACTTATTGTATCTTGTCAGTGAATTACCACAACGTCACCATAATGCAGTCAATATTTAAATTGGGCAGGTTTTGTCTTAAGAATCATAAATGACAAACCAGAATGTACATGTCCTTCACGTGACTAGCAGCAGAATGACCACTGGTAGGTTCAGCGTTTGTGTAAACACGCAAATATACTTTGACTGTTCACTTTGAATGTATTTAAAGGTGCTGCAGACTAAGCACAGAAATTGTGAAATATGTTCACAGCTGTTCTGTTGAACAACTACTCAGATAAAATAAAGACTACTGACAATGTACAGTCAAGTTTAAAGTCCTTGTGAAGATTTCAAATGTGCCTTCTAAGCAATGTTTCTTAGAACTATGACTAAAATTCATTGATGCATCATGCATTTTTTTGAGCAACAGTAACATTTACTGGGACTCTCTTCATGGAACTGTTTGGTATTAAAATCCTATTGTAAAATTATTTTCGAAATGCAGCAAAAAAATCTGTTCCACAACCATGTGAAATAACCTGCTTATCTTAAAGATAAGTATTTTATCAGATTTTAGGACTATATTTACTTTAGGATATGATCTACTAATCTATTTTTCCCTGAATGCACCTTCTAACTTTATTCTGGGAACCAAGGAGTAGAGCTTCTATTGCTGTTCTTTGGTTTTCAGTATTTTTTTCAGTATTACGCCTTTCAGTCTAGCTTTCCTGTTTTCCAGAGGTAAGAATTTGAACTGAGATAGAAAATAATACCTTTTCAAAGCATTTCTTTGCATCTGTTAAAGTAAATGTAAATTTCTAAAAAAATCTGCACCTATGATGGTACGTAGGTTAAATTTCAGGTAAGAGCCCTACGCAGTTTCGGGTTGGAGACACAAAGGAGTAACTAAAAAAGCCAAGCATTTTCTGTTTCAAGATGAACTGTGAATTGCTTTGAAGCCTTATCAACATAAAAAACGTTTGTTTGCCATTAATCTATGTTTGAGAAATACTGTAAAGAGCAATTAGTATTGACGTTTGCTTTCCCTGAAACAATATGTACTTTTGGATTTATTTAATATGTCCTTTTATGGAATTTTTTTCATCAATTTAGTAACTAATATTTCTTCAGGACCAAGATAAGGAGACCTTAGGAGCTCTAGTAAAATATTTATGCTGCTAAATTTTTAAACATCTTTTAGTGACAGCTTCAATAAAAAATATGCCAACCACTTTTTCAAATAAAGAGCCAAGTCATATATAAATGGACTTAGATGTTTTCTGCTAACAGCACTTCTGTACCCAGCAGATATTGTACACACATTTTTATACACTTCTTTGCTATTTATATATTGAATCCTATATAATTAAAATTATGTTCATTTCTATTGAAGAATGATAAAAAAATGTACTGAAATGTTCTACATGCATATTTATATGTATTTATTATCTATATGCAATTGGACATACATGACTAAAATAAACAATTCTATGCTGGCAATAGTTCCTCAAAGCCATTCTCCCTGGAATCATTTTTTCAGTTAAAGATATTATGCTATTATCCTCCATGGCCATCAAATTATTTATATATACGTTATAGTAAGGACTGCAGTCTTATTTCAGGGCAAATTAAAAAGTCACACAGCAAGCACAGCAGATAAATCTAGAAAAATATATTATCTGCTCCTTCCTGTGATGTCATCTGCGCTAACCCCTACCACCAATAAACTAGGATGCTTTCTTTTTATTCTAAGGGGGACACGGATACCTGAAGAGTCAGTTCCTCCCAAAAACAATGCAGCGCGTGTACCACTCATACTGGAGACTGGACTTGGAGCCTGTGGCTGGAAAGAAACAATCACACAAGCCACCAAATGCATCACACCAAACCCAGCAGTTTCACTCCATGTTTTGAACCATGTCTACCAACTTTCATCACAGCAAGTGTCCTTGTCAACATTTTGTTTCAGAACTGGAGACGTTTCATGCTTTGAAAATGTATAAGCCTTCTGCAAAACATGAAGTCTCCTTGCTCACTGTGCTTTCCCAGACCTCCCATTTGCTTTGAATACAGTAAGAGTGTTCAATTTGCTCTACTGACATCTAGCTACCTCTAAATTGTTTCCCTCGCATTTTATACCATAACGTGAAAATAGATAGAAGGGCTCCAGCTGGTGGTTGTAAAATTTGACCAGGAATGTTTTGGGCCATGGGACTGTAGAATTGGGTGCCAGGAGCAACTTTTTTGGCAAGACATCTTTTCCCTTTATGACACAATGCCACAGTTACAAGTCATGAAGTTCCCTTTAAAAGGCCTGTGAGTTTTAAAAGATGTCATTCTCCATTTGCAAGGGTCTACAGTCCCTTACACAACTCTGAAGGCTCCTTGTTGTCTCAGCTTTTGTGGCAGATTAAAAGTCAGTTGTGAGACAAAGCATGTGAAGGGAATCTTGTCACTAGGGTAGAAATTTAGGTGTGTGCCTTTCAGGAGCATATTGTTCTTCCTTTTTTTTCTTTTTTTTTTTTTGATAGGAGTAGAAGTAGCTAACACTTCATAGTGTTACACATAGTGATAGCGATTCCTAATATTCAGTTAAATATTTTATACTGGGGTAAAAGTGAGGTTGATTTGATAATAGACTAACATATAAGAACAGAATTAGATAAAAGAGTGTTTTGTTTTACTGTAGAAGTGTACCTAGAGGATATTGAAATAGATTCACAACAAATTAATGTAAAAATGCAACCACTGCTGGGCTTTTCTAAATGCCAGAGGACTCAATAAAATTCTCTGCAGTGATACATACCTGATAGAAATGCCAGAGAATGTAGGTTATCAATTAAAGGTAAATCATCACTGAAATTGCACTGGTACAGAACCCTAGTAACTCAAGGAGGTCACACAAATACTTGTCAGGAAGCTGCTACTTTAAAATGGGTATTCCTATCCATTGCATCAGGTATGTTTAATTAGATTCATGGATTCTCTGTATTTCTGCTGGAGGTCACTTTAAAATGCAAACATCAGTACTATATAAAGCATTTTACTGTAAACTTACCCATCCACATGGATAAATGTCCCTAATCCCTACTCATTAGTCTCTATTTACGCCTCCAACATGATATTATTTCTTTTTGTTAAAGCTTCTTTTTGGAGCTATTGTTGAATTACCTGCCCATTATGAATCAGAACCCTTTCTGAGCCACTATTTTTCAGGATGCAGTAGAGATGGTTTATATTTCTTATGGTAAGGTATACAACTTTAGGTTTGTTTTTTAAAATATTGTTTCTAGTTATTTCAGTCAATCAAATTTTTCATTTGATTTTGGAAGTCATGTTTTTTCATTTCCACACTTGCCATTGTGTCAATCCTTAGGTCAGTCAAAGTTGTTATCACTATGAGTTGTATATACAAACATATCTTTAGATTGCATCTGGAAAGATCCCAGATGATGCATACATTTTGAGATCTATCAGCTAATTCTTAATCAGTTTAACTTGTTTGCTTTACTGATACTGTAATAGTGCTATTTTCCACAAGAAAAGTTCTCTTTCTTCATATAAATGATGAGATGGTATGCAAAACATAATCAAAAGCTTCACAAAAGATTTAGAATTTGTCAAGGTTTAACCCTGACTGGACACCAGGGGCCCACCAAAGCCACTCTATCACTCCCCTCTAACCAGAGAGAGGAGAGAAAAAGTAAATCAAAAGGGCTCGTGGGTTGAGATAAGGACAGGGAGACATCATTTTATCAGTTACCATCATGGGCAAAACAGACTCCACTTGAATGAAATAATTAATTTATTATCAATCAAAATCAGAGAAGGAGAGGAGAAAAACTGCTATATCTTAAAAACCTTCCCCCCACCCCTCCCTTCTTTCTGGGCTCAACTTCACTCCCAGCTCCTCTACCTACTCCCC
>NW_009259864.1:630041-638137 GCF_000687185.1 Egretta garzetta | reverse complement strand
GATCACAGAGGCACTTCCACTGTTGCTGACTGGCTTGGCCTTGGCCAGTGGTGGACACAGGGAATAATTCTAGCAGCTTCTCACCGAAGCCACCCCTGTAGCCCCCCCCACTACCAAGACCTTGCCACAGAAACCCAATACAGAATTATATCTAGAAGATGTCTTAGGTGCCTACAGCAAAGCACAGGATGAATTCAAAGGACTGCAATGAAAAATGCCTGCTTACATTGGTAACTCATGTGAGCACAGACGCGCCTATTACCTGACTTTAAAGTCATCACTGCCCATAGTTCCGCTTTGGCACATGCCTAGTATTGTGTTATTGTGAACAGCTGAGCACTTCTTATAGCTAAGTCTCCATGGGATCTAGAAATGAGTGTGGATTCTTACTGGACTTCAGATGTCTGCTTGTCGTGGTTTGACGCCAGCCAGCAACTAAGCACACAACTCTTCACTCACTCCTCCTACAGAGGGATGGAGAGACAGTCAGAAGGGTAAAAGTGAGAAAACTCATGGGTTGAGATAAAGACAGTCAAATAGGTAAAGCAAGGGTTGTGTGTGCAAGCAAAGCAAAGCCAAGGAATTCATTCACTGCTTTCCATTAGTAGGCAGCTGTTCAGCCGTCTCCAGGAAAGCAGGGCTCCATCATGCATAATGGTTACTTGGGAAGATAAATGCCACCACTCTGAACGTGTGTGTGTCCCCACCTTCTTCTTCCCCCAGATTTATATGCTGAGCGTGATGTCATACGGTCTGGAATATCCCTTTGGTCAGCTGGGGTCAGCTGTCCCAGCTGTGTCCCCTCCCAAATTCTTGTGCACCCCCAGCCTCCTCTCTGGTAGGGTGGGGTGAGAAGCAGAAAAGGCCTGGACTCAGTGCCAGCACTGCTCAGCAGTAACTAAAACACCCCTGTGTTATCAACACTGTTTCCAGCACAAATCCAAAACATAGTCCCATACCAGCTACTATGAAGAAAGTTAACTCTATCCCAGTGAAAACCAGCTCTACCGATGTTTTTATCCTCTGCTTAAAGAGCAAAATAGGAATGGTTAGAAAACAGTTTATCTAACCTACTTCATAAGTCTGCTCTAGGATACGTTCTTTTTTTCTATTCAGTAATGAATAGCCTGGATGATTCAGTCAAACATAGACATCTACATTTGGTTATGAGGAATCAACCTCTAGTTGCTACACTGCCTAAAATCCTCAAGAGCTCTGATGCAATACCCATATTCTAAGTATATTTACCACAGGGCGATGAAAATGTTTATTTAAACAAGATCATCTTCTCATATCTACATTTTATATTAGCCCATAATCTAGAGGATTACACCCACAGAAGCAGGCAAAGCTGTTTCAGTCCCATCCTCAGCCTGATATAGGGCATACCTTGCCATATCTAAGAATTTTCCCTCAAAATACGTTAGCAGGGAGATGTGAATTCCTCCAGTCTTAGATTTTATGGACAATATTTTGGATTTTGATAAGCTCTCTGTTCCCCAGTCCTTGACAGTCAAGCGACTGGACATATGGATATATCCTCATGCAATATAGGATGGCAATGATGCATGATGCCCAGTAAATGCAAATCTCCAACTTGAAAGTAACCCAAAAAATTAGAACTAAACAAAAGAAAAATTTTGTCAATCAAACAGATAAAAATATACACACAAATCCAATTCACCATAGTTCCAAACTTAATTGTGCAAGCTGTTAAAACACTTGCAAAATATTGGTAAACTAAACTCCATTTTACTTTTTATAGCCTCTGCTTTGCTGTGCACACGCTTGTTAGTTCATTTACATAGTAATGAGTCTCAGAGATGTAAGGCTTTTCATTTTCACTGAATACAACTTACAAGCATTATGCATGCTAAATTGGAAAGAGAAAGACTTCTGAAAAAAAAAAAGAAAAAAGTTTTATAGCTCTGTGATATATTGAAACAGAATTTGAATTAAATTTGAAATTTTCTGGGTATTTGTAAGAAGAAGAGGATTATATGTTTCTGCTATAGCTAAACAAACCCTTTATTGAGATGGTAATGTTTCCATATTGAGATTTGCAGAGTTCAGAAAGTTACTCATTATTGAAAATCTAGAAACATAAGCCTAGCTTCTGTTTAAGACATAAGTTCTATGGAGAAGATATGCTTATATATGTTGTCCTAGAGAAAACACCTGAAAACATTTTAATCTTTTTTAGGAGGAATTAAGTGGTTCCTCTATTGGAAGCTACCAGCAATGCAAAATAGAGTGGTGGAAGAAAACTTTCTTTTGTCATCCTGTTGGAAGTTCCAGGGTTTTTCTCATTTATTCTAGATCTACTGAGACAGTTTATAGCACAGTTCGACAAGTAATTTTACAGATGCTAGTAAGAGAGCAATGCAAGAGGAGAAACACATGAGCAGGAGTTTCAACTGTTAATGCAGCTAGAAATTCAATGCTGGTTGAACACCTTATGCAAGTAAACAAAATGAAACACAAACAACAAGAAGGTAAAGTCAATGAAATTTGGATTTCTAATATAGCAGTCATTTTTGCAATGTTTCTCTCTAAAACATTTCTTTGGAGGGAGAATGGTAACTCTATGTGATTGACAAATCATTAAAAAATAGATAATGAGCCAATAAATGTCTATGGCTGAAGAAAGAAGTTGTTCAATCATGTATATATTTGTTAGGCCAATTTTACAATTATATTGATTGTACATGTATTTTAAAATACTATATTTTAAAATATTATGTATGTTATATTTATATATTGCTAATTTTAAGATATTTTAATGATGATGTGAATACATAAATATATTTTTAATATATTTTAATATATTTGCCTTTGGGGTTAAAACATATTTCTTTTATTTTTCTTTGCATTGAATTTTTATTTCAAATAAGTTAAAATAATTTCTGGAATTCTTAACATACACATCTACTTTTAAAATAGAAATGTAGAACTACAGGTTGTGTTTCTACATTGATCAAGTATATTAAACTTCTTATATTTGCATTGTAGATCTATTCAGTATAACTATAGGTATGGATTTATATACTTAGGCTATATCAAGGCTTTGGAATTTATATTTTTTCATTCCCTTACACGTGTGTGAATATTGTTTTTTATCAGAAAGAAGTATCAAGTAAGGCAGTTTGAGAAACTTACCAAGTATGTGTTTTTATGAATAAAGATGGATAAAGTTAAGTATATGCTAAGAACCCTTCCTACATGATGACTTTTACAGAGTTAGAATCACACTGTGGTAGCATTGATGTCATTATACTATGGTCACAGTTCTAAAATTATTCCTAAATTCACATTTGATAAAACCTCACCCTAAAAAAAAGTCAAAGGAAGTGCTGCAAATGGTAACATGATGGCTTTCATAAGTGAATAAAATAATGAAGTAATAGAAAGTACACAGCCATCATAATTAATTGTTTATTCTATGTATGGCCATGTCTTTCTTTCTTACCGATTTTGACATTTTCATCTAACTTGCTGTGCAATTTTTCATGGTGGTTTTTGATAGCCATCCCTTTGAATATTCAGAGCAACCATCGTAAAGTTTACAGTGGGGTATACGTGTTCTGCCATCACATAGATGACTTCTATTCTCAAAATGAACTGTTAAGCCCAACAGTAATTTCTGTCAACAAACATCTTTCAAGAAATCTCTTTTTACCATTTGGGACAGTCACAAGTGTGGTCCTCAGGTAGACATCAACTTTAATGTTCCCAATAGCAGATTTTTTTCCAGTTAGAAATAATGGCGGCAAGCAAATGTTTGGATAGATTGTTTTCTGTATAACAGTGGTTTTTCCCCTAGAAAAATATCTATCAATGCTATATTGAAGTGGACACTATATTTTACCCCAAATAATAAATATCTTGCAAATTTAATATAAGGTCTAAATTTAAGCACAGGTTTCTATAGAAAATGTTTGTATAGAACAAATTCTAACTGCATTAAGTAAGTGTAAAAAGACCTTTAATTGCTGATAGAAATAGTACTATTATCATTACCATGTGGGAAGATAATGATGGATCAATATTAGTAAAAAACTCCGTATGACCATAAAGAAAGTTTGAGACAGCTCAGCCCAGAAAAAATTTAACTTTATAATTCTATCACAAATAACAGGGATGCTGATTGTGTTATTGGAATGAGAAAGGATATATGTACTTAAACACCTGTGATTTCCATACCCAAGTGAGTCATAATTTATTATAGCCAAAGAAATGTATATACATTTCTATTAAGAGTTTAAACTCACTAGTAGCTTAGGTCATGATGTTAGCCCTCATATGAGCATTTATAGACTGCTCCATTTAAGCTAAAGGAATTCCTCCTTTGGGAAGCTGCTTATTTCAACCCTTACACAACAAGTTTAGTCAAATGGTGGCTTGTTTTGCAGATTCCATAATACAATAAGCATTTATTTTTTGCCTTTCTTTCTTTCTTTTACCCTCCTTTTCAGGAAAACAATTTAAGTCTCCTATCACTTTCAGCAGCAAATACATTGACAAGAGTCCTCCAAAGTAAAAATTGTTCAATTTATTCTGCTGAATGTTAAAATATTCTAAGTTAAATATCTCTAGAGGGAGTTTTTGAGAGATGTACACCAGAATAACAATGGTTTTAATTGATTTGGGTCATCAGGTAGGTTCAAATCTCTGGCTCGAGGCTGTGAGACAGCTTAAGGATATCTCGGTTTAGTACCTATTAGTCCAGCTACTGAGTTACTTGTAATGGACAAAGAGATAGAGGTCTCACATTTGGTCAAAAAATATATTCTTACTGAAACTAATACTTACACAGAAAACTTTGGTTTCAATACACTGGCATACTCTTAATGAAAGGTTGGGGGAGGAAGGGTGGTGTGCAAAGGAAACAGAAAATTGTCAAACAGATGTGATCACAATCTGGGCTCCAAGCAGAATGACACACTTTGTCCACAGGATAGAATATTAATCTAGCAGGACTTACAGCAGTCCTACTGGCAAAGGACCAATTTTGAGATGAACTCTGTCCCAGGCTGACTACTTCTTTGATTCTAATCCAAAACCAGTATTTCCTCTCATTTATGGTTGGACTCAATGATCATAAAGGTCTTTTCCAACCCAAATATTTCTGATTCTATGATTTGTTAAAACCTGAGGATGTGTTAAATAATCAGAAACTTGGTTAAAATAAAAAAATTTGTAGAATACTAAAAACACCATGCAAAAAAAGACATGCATGACAACAGACAGAGAAAAAACATTTCAAAAATACAGGAATGGCAGAAACTTCAATATTTAATAAGGTAAGTAACAGTATTAACACAGGACTTCCTACACATGACATATCAGAACTAATTAGGAAGTACTACTAACATTTTATTATTAACTCCTATGCTATAAGTTTAAAAGAATCAAATATCTTTAAGTAAACAAGCTTCATAGCCACCAGTAACATTGCTGTAACTGGATAGATGTAAAGTTAATAAGTAGTAATTAGAAGGATGTATGTATATGTATATATGTTTATATTTGTATATTTGTGTATACATTTGTATATGTCTGTATATATTATATATATGTATGTGTACGCATACACACACATATATATGTGCATATACTTCTTTGCTTTTACTCTTGCTTTGTGTGTTGAGTTTGCATGGCAAGGTTTTGGTAGCAGGGAGGGCTGCAGGGGTGGCTTCTGTGAGAAGCTGTCAGAAGCTTCCCCTATGTCCAACAGACCCAATGCCAGCCAGCTCCCAGACAGACCTGCTGCTGGCCAAGTCCAAGCCCATCAGCAAAAGTGGTAGCGCCTCTCTGATAGATAACATATTTAAGAAGGGGGGAAAGTTGCTGTGCAACAGCAATTGCAGACAAAGAGGTGAGAATATGTGAGAGGAACAACTCTGCAGACAGAAAAGGTCAGGGAAGAAGTAGGGGGAGGAGGTGCTCCAGGTACCAGAGCAGAAATTCCCCTGCAGCCTGTGGTGAAGACCGTGGTAAGGCAGGCTGTCCCCCTGCAGGTTAACGATGGAGTAGATCTCCACCTGCAGCCTGTGGGCGACACCACGCCAGAGCAGGTGGATGCACTTGAAGGAGGCTGTGACCACCTGGAGTCCTGGCAGGACCTGTAAATCCGTGGAAAGGAGCCTGTGTAAAGCTTCACTTGTTTCATTTCAATTTGCTGGAATAAATTGTCTTTCTAGACCGAAAAGATGGTATTTTGTTTGTGGTTTTTTTCTTCCCAACTGCAGGAGGGCATGCTAGGAAACTGGTTTAGCCAACATGGGAAAGCTATGTTCCAGTGCCAGAAGCAAACAAGAGATGACTCTAGACCCTATTGACTGGGACATGGAGCTAAAGAGTTGAGGTCCTCATCTGTACTTCCAGGTATTAACTTTATTTTTCACTGCAAGTTTAGTTATCCTCTCTCTCTCTCTCTTTCTCTGAGTTCTTCATCTTTTTCTGTAAAAGAGCAGAAATCCAGTGAGGTTGCAAGACCGTACCATCGCCTTTGATCTATTGATCTGTTTGTCCATCACAACTCCCAAAAGGAATGAGATGTATGTTTGAATCTCCTTGGGTTGAGGAGGGCATATAATCCTGCATTCTCCCTTTTGAGTGCCTAAGACATTCCACACAAGTCTGTGGAGATTTCTAGCAAAATGTAGATATGTAATTCCTACATTAGGTAATGCTCAAGGATGATAATACCTGGACAGACGAGTGCCAAGTTCGGAAACTACCATTATATACTATTTTAGACGCCTAGTGGATCTGATTCAGCTGAATCAAGAGTAGCTATTTTTGTCATCACCTAAAGAAGAAATTTGAAACGGTATTTGATTGCCATTTCCTTTCCTCTAGTATTTTGTTTTGTAAACAAAACCCTTTGCTGTGTTTTGATTCCTGTCTCCAGTACAACAGCAGTTATTAGTAATTCTGGAGTCAGATGTTTATTTGGTGTAAATCAGTGCATGGTTTTATAGAAACATGGTGATCTACACAACCTGAGGTTTTTACCTTCCTTGGTGTATCTCTCAGAGTTATACTAGAAAAAAGGAACAGAAAACAGCAGAGAAACAAAGAGAGAAGTGGTGAAAAGGATTTGGCTGAGATGACTCACTAAGAACTTGTATCATTGTGCATTGATTCAGTCTTTGTGAATTCTGGAAATATAATCAGTGACTAGAAGGGATTTGTTTTCTTTTAATTTAAACAGTATATTTATTACCTTTAAGCCATTCAGACAGAGATGCCTTACAGGCTCATATGGGGACTGAGAAGGAAAGATACCAATGTCATTTTCACAATATTTATTTTAATTAAGATTTTCTATAAATGGCATGTAAACCATTAACGCTTTTCAGCACACAAGACACGAACAGGGTCCTGAACCTGCTGTAACACTTGGAAAGCATTTTAGAAAAGCAGAAGAATTTAATTATTAAAAGGTTACATGGGTGGTTCTGCTCTGTTTGTCCATAACACTCTCAATATGGCGTGATTGTCTCTGCATTCTAACACCCAGCAGCAGCAAACTGTGCTGCTAACACACTAAACCAGGGTGTTTTCCAGCAGTCAGCTAATTGGAAAATTGTAATAAAGTGTAAAGCATGTATTATGGCCCCATATGATTCCAGCTTATGCCAGCACCTCCCTTGCTGCTTCCTGATTTGTTATATTTCTACTTCCACAGCCATTGGTATTCATAAACCAATTTCACACATACTGGTATTTTAGTCAGTTTGAACGTCCTTTTACATGAAATGAACACAGTATTTCATGGCTAATCATCTTCCTTTTTATATGCTTTACTGTTAATGCATGTTCCGGTGATTATAGAATGTCCAGTCATAATGATAAAGGGTTGAACCACATAGCCTATAATTTATAGAAGCTACAATACCATGTGGAAAAAAAACGTTCAATACTCTGTGCTGTATTATCTGTTACCATGACTGCCCTCACAATAGCTGCTTGGTTGCAATTCTTTAACTCTGGAAGTTTAAACTTAAGCTTTATCATTCCAGCATTCCCTGATGAAGTAAATGAGTATCCAAATGAAGAATTCTCAAGTCACAGCTAAAGAAGTACTT
>NW_009259864.1:520874-630023 GCF_000687185.1 Egretta garzetta | reverse complement strand
CAAAATGCAGCATAAAGGGGGAAAATAATGAGCCAGAGATTAAATTTATCCAGAACTGAATTTAACACCTTCCTCTGACAGAGAGAGATGAGGCTGTACCTGACCACAGATTACATACTTTCTTTATCATATCATTTTGAGCTGACTCAGGGGAAGGCGCTACTGCGTGGTAATTAATAACATTAATAAATAACATTACTACATAGTAATGTTACCAAATCTACTTCTAGCTTCAACTAGTTGTTACTCAGATTTCTGACCTCAAAGGGAAGTACTGACCCAGCCATGGCCGTCCTAACTTATAAAAGCTGAAGAGACTACAGTAAATGGCTGTACTGCAGCAATAGCCTGCCAACTTTACTACTCAACAGCTGGGTCAATTTTTTTCCATATCTTTCCATTTGGTTTAAACTAATTCATCTTTCTTAGATTCAGTAAATGGTCTGTGTTGCATCCAGCCTTTTCCACACTAGTCCAGAGATTTGTACTTTTAAATATCAGGTGAAACATTTTCAAACTGCTTACACATTATCTCCAAGAACAGCTTCTTCACCTTTGTTCACATCCTTATCTAATTTAACTGACCTTGAGAGCCTGGGCATGTCGATCTGCTTAATCAAGAATTGGCAAATATTATAAACATCACAGACCCCAAATGTACTAAATCTATCCCATTGACATCTTATTCATCTTCCTATACTGAGGAGCACTGGAGCTTGAAAATAGCCCTGAAGAAATTGCACGAGTGATAGGAAGCTGGTGTTACTACTATTCATTTTGGCATATTGTATAGAAAAATAATATTGATCTGTGTACCATGATTATGAAAAAAGACTGCCTTTTACTCAGAATACACTTGGAATTTGCAACAACAGAAGAAAAGACTTTCCTTCACCCCTGCTGGGGATATGGCATTGCAACTTAACAAATTTAACAGCAAACTTAACATCTTCATGTCATGATAATTTTGATGTATTTTTCATTTCCAAATTATGGGGAGGTTTCACAGCACTTTACTAAGGCAAGCATTACCACCATTTTGAAGAACGTAGCATGAAAAAATATAAGGCACATGGAAACTGGGTAAGACCAAGTCTTATTCAAGTGGCCATTTCACTAGATCATCTTCCCTGGCCTTACAGTCGTGAAGTACTCTGGATCTACTAAAATCTAATCTGGGTTTAGTGCAGTGTATAATATCACCATAAGGAGAAATCTATAGTACAGAGTAATAAAGAAATATATAGTGTAAAGTAACTCTTGTTTGTAATATAGAAATGTGAGTACCATATAACTCCTGTTTTATGGTTTTCCATGTACACACATGGTGTAAGGTAGTCTGAAGTGTCATAGTTTTCACCTACTGCCAACTTCAGTGGAAGCTGCATATGTTTATGCCAATTTTGAATTAATTTCTCCATCTCCATTTTAAAGCAATTAGCGTGCTTTTGTGCTATTCTATTAGTTACAAAATCAATCAAAGAAGCTTTTTGTTCTTTCCCTTTTCTTAAGCCAGAGACATTCTCCATAAGGAAAACAAAGAGAGGTTCAGTCTCTTTTGTTTCACTTTCTTTCTTTCATAGGCTGTTCATTGTCCACTCTAAACTTCTTTTGTTTTTTTCTGTAGAAAATGGACACAGTTTTGCACAGAGGAAGCTGAACTGAATTCTACTTCCTCAGTGAAAGACGGTCAATAATTGCTTTCTATGAAAAGGATATATAATACCTCCATCACTCTTTACAGACAAAATTAAAAATAGTAGATACATTTTCCCTTAGTTATTTTGATTATGGTGATTTATCACATATAGCCAGAAAAATCCCACTAAATATGTAGAAAGAACTGTTCGACACAGACATTTCATAGTAAGTTTTATTTGGTGAAAGTCAAAACCAGCACCTGATGACTAGGTTGGACTAAAGTAGAAGCAGGCACCTAAAAACACAAGCTTAGATTCTGACTAATGTTCCATCAGTACCTCAGATTTTATCTTACCACTCTCCATATTCCTGAGAGTAAAACTGTTGGTCAACACAAATTCTTACCTAAGCATTTACAGTCTGGCATTTCCTCTGCTTATGGTCCTGTGTGGTTTAACCTGGTAGCTGCTCTCAGAGGAAGCCTAGAGTCCCATACTTTATGAAGCTGGTGTTGCTGCTTTCTTTTGAAATTTGATGATTGGCATATGTAATAACTTAGTGATTAGGTGACAAACTGTAATGAAACTAAATCCCTTCCCACTTCCCATTGCCTAAAGGTATCCAAATATCTCTCCTAGCTGATAAAATTCTCTAAATACTAAGGTCTCTACGAGGCAAGAAAACTTACTCCTCTCATAGTTCTTCCACTACATAGCTTCAGTGGAAGCAGAAGGAAAGCAAATGCTTTCCAAGTTGTTTCCATAGCATAGTGGTTAGAGCACACACATACCAAACATAGTAGCTATGACTCAGGGACCCTGTTGCTTTACAGGGACTGAATAGTGGCTGTTGTCTCAGATTAAAAACCTGAAGAGTTCTTAAAACAAAGGCCATTAGTCAGACTTCTCCTCCTGGACTTCTCATAATCATTATACTAGAGAATACCATTTATCTTGCCCACTGTTTCAAAACATACATGCATGAAAAATTAACAGCTCCACGTCCTTGCGAGGAAGAGTAGAAAAGACCTTTTGTGACGAAAAACATTGGATTCACCTTCTCTGGAGAAGACATTTGCCCCTGGAATGGGGCTACTCCCTATCATCAAGCATACCCTTACATGCGTGGCTAGCATTGGGAAACTCACTGAATATTTTGGTTATTTTGTACACAGTTCTGAAACACCAAATTCTCCTCCTCTACCGGGATCCCAGGAACTTTTTAGCAATTGCTAGATTTTTACCGTGGAGACTAAGCCTCTAGACGTTATAAACTATTTAATATGGTGATAAATGCAATCCTCTATGCCTTTCAGTTCATGGGGTTTACAAATCCAAGGGAGTATATGTATTCTTGAGCACCATCTAGCGGTATTTTCATGGTCTACAGATAGCCAGTTTTAGAACTCCACTGTTGCAGACCTTTGTAACATTAAGAAGGATTTAAAACATGTTCATCCCATACTTTGGCTAAACTCTTTTGATTTCTGTTGAAGTTAGAGAGCCATGGGCTTTTTTTTCTCTTGGTTGTGCAAGGGAGTAAAGAACCTCGAGCTATTGTGATATTTTGCTGGTCTGTTTCTGGGATATCTATTTAGCTAAGAGACTTTTTATCTGTTATTTTGGTTTTAGGAAAAATTAAAAATGGTTTAAAGTTTTCTCTAAGCACAAAAAGAAAAATAAAAAATAAGAGACAGTGTAAATTAGAAACTTTATATCTGGAAGTGGAAGTTAAGAGAGGGAAAACCTTGCCCTGAGAAAACACTTGAAATCCATAACGTGAGTTTACAACTGGGATACAAAAAAATTTCTGAACCCGTGACTAAAACCAAGATTTTACACTGACTGGTAACTTAATTCATATACATTTCCAGCTATGGTCCCATTTCCAGCTACTTTTCCAGAGAAAAAGAGAAGATTTTGAACAAATTAATACCTTAACTATAGTCTTGCTTACAGAACCAATTAAGTAAGATACACCATCTGCTTTAGTCTATGGTGGTTCTACAGAGATATTTGTCTGCACAGTTCTCTTCACTGTATTTGGGGCATAGTTTTTTAGAAAAAAATAATTGTGTGGGAAACAGTTGTAACTGATATGGCAAGTAAGGGAAATCAGAGTAAATTTCCTTTCTACAGGAGTTTTTTTCAGTAACATTATAAGTAAGAATACTTTGGTGGTTTGTACGTAGGAAAAAGTTTGGCCTGTTTATAAATAAGATAAAGGTTGTCCATTTATTTAAAATTGTTTGTGGTGTCCAAGATAACAAATTTGGCATATATTTTAATAAACATTTAAAATAGCCTTTTTCACAGAACAATACAATTGAACAAAAGTAATATTTCTATTTTTTTTCTTGCCCTTTTTAAAATTCAATATTTATCTGTAGGTTTATATTTTTTATAATTTGAATGACACAGCTGGGAAAAGTGGTAGCTAGATAAACGATGTAATTGCTTTCTTGAATGAAACTGAGCAATTTATTTACTTTTCTTCTTTTTATTTTTAATCAATTTTCTCCTACCCTTGAATAGTAAATTTTTCATACCAAGATAATCAAGCTATGTTTATTTTACTTTTTTTTCTTGTAAAATGAAAAAAGCTAGCAAAACACTAGGGGAAAAACTTGAAAAAAAAATTTTCTTATAGAAGACACCAGTTTCCAAGAAACAATACATCCTAAACTCAATGCTATAGTACATTTAAAGTTTGCTATAGGATCTTCCTGAAATGGTCTCTAAGAGAAACAGCAAATAAAACCTCCAAAGCCTCTTGCTGTTTACCTTTATTAAGGCTTTCTTTTGGAAGGGAAGAATATAGCTGGGAGTTCATCAGAACTTGTCATCATGATAACATGTTAAGCGATGATTTATAGCAAGAATAATATTTTAATTTTAGTATTCTAATAGTATGCCTGGATGCAGTAATTTGTCTGCATAAATGAATGGGAGTCCTTTCACAATCCTAAAAGATACCTTTATATCTTTATTTTCCCAAGCAGAAAAAGGGGAACCATGATTTCTTTCTGGAATGCCGTATAAAGCTTCTTTGTAGGGGAAAACATCTACATAGAAAGGAGTGAAGGGTGAAAGTTGGAGGAAAAATGTCTACTAAATATATTTAGAAAAAAAATTCTCTTGCAAAGCTCTTCTTTATTGGAGAATTATTTCCTTAGAAGAGCCTGCTAATGTGAGGGAAAGATAACATAAGGGGGAGGTTTCCTAGCAATCTATAATACAATGATAACTGATATGTCAAAGTTCATAATTTCTCTGCATCTCATCTGGGGAAACAGCACAAGCTCTTTGGAGTTTTCCTGCACCAAGACTATGAGTGTGTAGAGGGGTAGATGTACTGGCCAGAAATGTCAGAATTTTAATTATTTTTGCACGTAGTTGCATTATGATTACATGTACACAGGAACATCTGCTCCAGGTGATGTGTTCTATTACTGAATATTATTAATTATCAAGCCCAAAGATACTTTTCCTTTTACTTATTTGGTATTTGGAGAAGTTTTGCTGATAAACTAAATATGAATTTAAGAGAGATGTCGATGAGCTTTTGCATGCCTTTGAACTTGCTAAGAATGGAGAACACACAAGTTTTATTCCAGCAATCTTATCCTTATTAAAAATTGGCTGCATTTAATCAATTTTGGCTCTTCTGGGGGCTAGTTCAATACCTAAGAATGTATGTATTCTCCTTGTGCTAAGACTTTGCTGTTTGAGGGAAAATATGAAGCTTCACATTACCTAATATGGCCTTTTATTTCGGCATACCCCAGTTTCAAGAGATCAGATACAAAGCTCTTAAGATGCCTAAGTAGTTAGCAGCTTCTCCAGAGCTCACTAACCTGAGTGCTTAGTCTTAACTACGGGTCTCACTCTACCACTCTAGCTTTATCATCACTGATCTTAGGTTCTCCACTAGTCAACAAAAAGAGCAATCCAGTGAGGAAGACAGAATGGTTCATTGTTTGTCAAGAAATGGGAACTAAGGGGTGCCCTTTTAAACTCTCAGGCAACATGTATACAATGAAAGAAAAAAAACTTGTATTTAATCTGTGAAATTTAGAGCTACAGGATATCACAGAAATCAAAAGCATACATAAGTTCAAAAAGTGATTTGCAGAACTCCAGGAGGTTGTCAAGGATTGGTAGTTATTAAGCCTGATAAGATGAAGAGACTGTTTATTGGTTCAAACTTTTCTTGAAAGGATCACATATTTTAAGGAAAAAAAAAAAAAAAAGGCTTTTCATTTGCCTGATATTGATTCTAACAAGAACTCTTATTAGTGGAAGAAACATTTAGCCATTTGTCCGTTATACAATCCATATGGAAGCCTTGTTCTTCCCTATTAATGGTTTTGATGTTTGAGTACAATGACATCAGAGCAACAGTGATCTGAGGAATTTCTATTGTATAGCAGTGGCAGCTGTCATTATTTGCATCCGCTTTGGAAAGGAGATTATTTCAGCTAGCCACATTCTAATCCACATAATAAATGTTAAAAGTAAGCATTATAAAGCTTATTTAGTTACAGATTGATCCTTTATTAATATTCTCACTACTAGGTCCATCCCCACTGCCAGAGAAATTAATCATTGCTTCCTGTTTTTCGTGTTTCAGAATAATCTGCTTCAAGAGTTCCTGACAATACATCCTTAGGGTAATTAGTGCTACTCAGATTCCTTGTTACTGTATTTCAACTTCAGCAAAGCATGAGGACTAAAATTCTGCATATTCCACTTCTTTGAATAGTTGTTACTGACAATTTTTTTGTACCAATGATATTATCATTCCTTTGTGTGCCCAAATATGATGTTTCTTAGAAGCCTGGAGTACACTAATTAACTAATGGAAAGAAATGGCAACTCCTTCAGTAAATACCTGTAAACAGTCTCTTTGTGGAAAAGGTGGTTGATTTCTAATTATTTCCTACAGAAAACAGAGTATATTAAACCCACAATATTTGTTATAAGAGAACTTGGGGTTTTTTTAGGGCTGTATACTTACAGTGAAATTCTTTTTAACTGGAAGATTCCCATTTTTTGTTAGAATGTAGGCTGGTTAAAATTGAACTCTCTCCTGTGCTAAATAACTGGTTTCAGCAACATCAAATGAGCCCCTCTATATAACAGGTTTTAGGTGCTTCAAGCTCCCTGCCATAGAGGCAGGAGCCTAAACTCTGTGCTCTGCATCTTGAACTAGAACACCCAGCAGTTCCAACAGCGTCACCTGGAAGTTAGAAAGTCCTCTGGCTTCTTTAGAAAAACAAGAATAGAGGTCTCAGACAACCACAGTCCCAGGAAATATCATTTCAGTGCAAAAATACTTGTGTCAATGATAGCTAAACAAAGTTTCTTAGCCTGCGTTGCTTGTGAGATGTTTTCGTCATTTGGTTTTGATTTAGAATGAATCCATATTTTGACTTATCAAAGTTTTTAAAAATCAGGATTCTCAAGTTCAGGCCAACTCCCTTAGCAATTCTAAAATTATTAACCTCAGCATGTTCAGAAAGTGGAATAGTTGAAAGTCACTTCAGGGAAACGTAGGAAAAGCTGAGATACATTCAAAAAAAAAAAAAAAAGCATGAACAAAATTTTTTGCTTCACTATTTATTTCTAGAAAAAATGAAATCTCAGAAAGGGCAAATTATTGTAACATATACTTCTCAATAGATATAAACTGGTAAGGGGGAAGTCAGTATTGTCTAAAGCTGGGGGTAATCCAAGAGCTGTTACAGAAAGTTATAACAGTTCTATACAAAATGGACTACTCCTACAGCATCAGTATTCTCTGTTGGATATGTCAGAGTCTAGACTGTGGATACAAAATATTTCAGTCCTTCTGACCACTAATTCTCTTCTGAAGATGGAAGATCTTGTAGCACTGACGAATGGTATCTCAAGGACTATCCACTTTGGTTACCAATATGGCACTAGAAACATGAATTTCTGATTCCTGCAATATGAATAGATACAGACCTACATGTTGACCCATATCAACTCACGTGAACATTCCTTTCTTACCATAAGTAGTTCCACTGGCTTTAGTAAGACTCATGTGAGTAGCCTAACTCAGTGCATTAAAGCTTAGAAGTCCGAAATAGCTATAGACATGAAAAATTAACCAATAAAATGCCTCTGTCTTTTGCTTCTTTTATAACACCTACAAATTCTGAGCTTATTAAACTTAAATGAACCTAAAGGTTTTAGCTGCACTGTTCATTGGTTTTTCTCTGTGTGCCTTTGTGCCACAGCAGGAGAGTTGCATGCCTTTGCAATATTAATATTTCTAAACATCTGGCATCTCCTATATGAGTTCACAGAGTATTTGCAGTGAAAGCTTAAGGGAAAAAAAAAAGTGGAACTATAATTTAAAACAAGTTTCTGGAAAAAAATCTCGACTAGAAGCATTCTCTGCAATGTAACTGTTTCGGTAATGTACCTGTTTCTATTGGACATGTTTTTAAAAGGTGAGTTAAATTAACTAACAGATAAACTACAGCAGTGCGGAATGGTCCACACAGAGATACATATATACACAGCCCTTTGTCTCTACCTTTGGGGATTTACACAGAAAAATATAAATACATGTCATCTAACAGCACACTGTAACCATGTCAGCTCTTACTTATTGGAAGTTACAAATCAATAAAACCACAGTTCAGATAGTTCTCATCACAGACAAAAAAAAGAAGCCAATTCTTATTTCAAATAAGAAAAAGGATGCAATTCCGTTCTCATTAAAAGTCTGTAGAGAAGGAGAAAGGCCTATTTTAGAAATGATTTTGTGCTTAATATTTAAAATGGCATGTTTATTATAAGATTCAAAATGGACTGGTTTATTGTTCTCTGAATATTTGATTCCAGCACAGGAAACCTATGCACCCTGAAAGCAATTATAGATGTACCAAGCAAATGTTTTTCTCCATTCTGTATTTTAATTAGTTTAGTGCTTTGTTTTTACTTCTTTTCATGAAAACTGGTCAATGACACATCGACTGAAAACATTATTCAATTCCCAGTGTCCATTACTTTCAGGATGATTATATTTAGAAACCACCTTATTTCACCCTATTGAATTATGCCTCCTGAACTCATTTAATTTCCTAGAGAAAGTATTAATTTTTAAAATATTATGGAAAATAAGGACCTTAGGTATTAAAACATATAAACTTAGGCATTTTAATGTTCCCCTTAATCGAGATAAAACTTGTTAGATATAAGCTTGTCTTGCACATGTGGCTTTTGCAAACACGGCAATATTATTCTTGGTGCTGTTGTGTTTACTGGTTTGACTTTCAGTGGTTTCTTTTGTTTTGTTTGATGCAGTCCTAGCCTACTTATCTGCCTCCAGGATACTCTTTTTATGTAAAACATTACGCTCCTCTATACTAGTTGACATCCTAACTTGCAAACAGCTACAGCTGTGCAGAGTTAAAATGTTATGATAGATCTTTAAATTTCTATTTTCAATCAAAATTATGGTGAAGACCATTTGTTTACCAAGGGAGTTGGGCAGTTAGTATTTCTTGCAGGGAGTGAAAGGTTTTAAAAAATAAACCCCCAAATTCGGTGGTTTTAAGTAGTTAACTTTCACCTAATTAATCAGGAAAAAAAAGTCACCTTCTAAAACAAGAATCCTGGATTGTAGAGTTAAATGGGCTCTGCATCTGTCATACAGTTCCTTCAAATAAATAATATGGTCTACAGTTTCATTATCTCCCTCACTGTCTCCCATCCACAAACCCTGAGTCATGTTCAGACTACTTATCACCAGGATGCACTTTTAAAACACAGCACATTTCAGGCTTCATTTACTTGATTGTGGAGTAAAGGAGAAGACCAGAGGGAAAATAGGGAAAGTGGTAGTTCATAGTTCTCAAATTTCAGTTTTATGGAACCAAAATCGGACATCAGTCAAGCCATGTTATTCCTCCCAACAAAAGAACATTTCTTTACTGCAGAAATTATGCAGTGGTTTACAGATGAAAACATAGCAGTTGCTTTCCAAAACCTCACAAATGCATGCTTTGTCAACCACAGACCCCAAACAACACATCACAATAAATTTTTCAGATCTCCATCAAGCAATTGAATTCTTTCTTCCATACACATCTGAATGCAAATGATCAGCTATCATTATTCTTTTTCTCTTTGAATGCTCTGATTAGCAGAAAAATTGCTAATTTGTCATCTGAATAATCATAAGGCGTTGAAACTACTACCCTAATTGAACTGAGCAGGGGAAACTTACTCCTCCCAAAGCTGTTGTTGCAAACAGTCTTTGCACTTGGCCTGCTCTACTTCAGGTAAAATAGGTAAACCTCAGCTGCATCTCTGCTGCTGCTTCCATTCATCACCTCTTTATGTAGCTGCAGCTGGTTGGAAAAGTCATCTTTCCTCTCACAGGCAGTTTCCAAAGCATGCATGGGCTGGAAGAAGACTGGTCTTAAATGAAGGGCCAGGTGTAGAGCAGAACTCCAGAAATGAGCATGATCAGACAGGGTGACCTCCCAAGATACCTCCTTGTGCCAGAGGATTTCTTCTATAGCCAGCCTGGGAAGTGTTTAAAAAAACACCAACTAGTAGAACCTGCTTTTTCAAGGAGAGGAGAAAAGCAAGATAAACTAATGAATCCAGTAGAGCTGCATTTTATCTCTGCCTCACATATGCACAGGGAAAGTGAGGTGTAGGGCAGATGCATTGATTGAATCATTTTAATTCCATATTTCTCATGAATATATTGAATTTTACATTATTTAGCTAAAGTAGAGACATTATAAATTTATGAGTTTTATCAATCAAGTAGAATTATGGACATATCCCTTGCAGTTAACTATCAGTTTTGCAGTTAAAGCACAGACTCAATAGATTCAATGTCACACAGATGTGTGTGAGAAAAAACAGCAATCCTTCCCAAATTACAGCATTTATTTTTCATAGATAAAATTGAATTTGATGAGGTTTTACAAGTAAATTGGTAGCTAATTTAACATCACCGTAATTATAAAATTGGTCTTCTTGCAGTTATTCAGTATGTTTGGGGTTTTTTTTACTTTTTGAACCAGATAACATTATTGAAGTTGTTTTGGATAAAAAAAGATATACTTACATATAGACTTTGATACATACTTGTCTCAGATATATGTATCAAATGAAAGAGAAGATGACTAGGAATTAATTGTTTCTTAGAACACAAAAGATAGGAGATTCAGTTCAAACACAGCAGAATTAAAACAGAAAGTGACACTTTTCTATATAAACTGCAACTGTCACACAGTATCACAGAATCATGTGGAATGGCAAGAGTTGGAAGGGACCTCGGGATATCATCTAGTCCAACCCCCCTGCTAAAGCAGGTTCACCTAGACCATGTTACACAGGACATTGTCCAGGTGAGTTTTGAATATTTCCAAAGAAGGAGACTCCACAATGCCCCTGGGCAGCCTGTTCCAGCGCTCTGTCATCCTCAAGGTAAAGAAGTTCTTCACGTCCAACTGAAACCACTTTGCCACAGGATATTTTAGCTGCCCTAAGTAGTAAAAGTTCTCATAAAGGATGTAAACAAATTCATGGAAGAAATTTCCATCAGATAGCCACCAAAGGCCACCTACCAAATAGGTCTATCAAGACCTATGCAAATATTATATCTGGCATAAAAAGTCCTGGATTTCTAGAAGCTGAAGTGGAAATTCTCGTCCTATATCTACAAACTCCATAGTGACTTTTGCTAGAGATGGAAACCTGAAGTAAGATGAACACTTCAGTGTGGCCCAGGTTAGCCGTTGTTGTTTTTCTTAACTTATATTTAATTATTTAAATGTAGGTGAAAAGTCAAGCTTCTTTTGAAGAGGCGACAGGGGAAAGGCTTGATTAAACAAACAGTCAGATAAAAAATTGTACCACAACCTTTAATTTCTGTGTTCTCTATAATAAACATTTCCTTTTAAATAGGGCTGAAGAATAACACTTTACTCAGGCAATTCCACATTGAATGGTCTGTTACATATCCTTTCCATATTCCCTTATTTTAGTGAGGTTGAAATATACACTGTCTTCTGTTTGATGTTCCTTTCTTCAGACCAATTTTTTTCCTTCCTCTACACTCAATAGGACTAAAGGGCAGATTAACTTTCTCTAACGTAATCATTGTCAGTTCCTCTCAATTGTCTTAATCTGTTGAAAATATAGAAAAAAATTAATATCTTCTCCCTTTTACACCTCTTGAGAAAATGGGGAATCTGAGTACCTTTTGAAAGAGATGGGTATTTGCTAATGGTTTAACTCTTAAATCCTTTCAGATGGGGTTCACGTCAGAAAAAAAAAAAAGGCAGGAAGAAAGACAAAGGCGGAAGAGATTATCCAAAAAGAAAATCCTTTAAGTGGGGGAAACAGTTACAACTTTTTTGAAATACTAGGTTTTCAAATAATGAGTTATAACAGAGGTGTGAAGCAGGGGGTAGGGCTCTCCTCTGAGCCCTGCCTACATCCCACCAACCAAACAGCTCTAATTCTGACATTTCATATCCTTTACCATATTTATTGGCTATTCTTGGGACACTTTAATATTACACGGTCTTTAATTTTGTAAATTATTTGCTGGGTGTACCTATGTTATCCAAAGACAAGTGAAAAAGAAAGAGAGCTACTTATTCAAAACAGTTTTATTTAAACAAAATAGCACACGTTAGAAATCGGCTATGAGCAACTGAACTTTTTAGGACTATGTATGGCATCCTGCCTGGAGCACAAAAGAAGAGGGAGGAGCGGGTGTCAGGCACAGAGCTCACAAGATGAGAGCTGGAGCCAGAAGCCAGAAGTTGCCGGTCAATTAGAAGATGTCACTGAGGGAACAGCAAGGCTGCATCCAGTTTCCTATTCAGGTAGCAGGGAAGTGCCGGCAACCAGGAGCTTTGCCACCAGGTTGTGCAGGCAGAGAGCGGGCAGTTAAGGCTGCACTTCACACAGAGGGGTACTTGGTGTCCCAGAGGCTTTGCTCAGGGCTGCACCTTACTGTTAGAGCCGTGGCAACAAAGGTGGCACCACAGGGCTCCTGCCCTATCTGGAGTGACTCCAGTGTTGGAAGCCTCAACTCACACTCAATGGCAGGATGTGGCCGTTTGGCGCTCAGGTCTCAGGGCCCTCCTGTACCCCATGCTCTTCCTGAGGCTGGAAGCGAGGGCAGCAGCAGGGTAGCTTGCAGGCAGTTGAGACTGAGCCAGCAGGCGGAGGACCAGGGGTGACAAACAGGAGATAACAGGCTCTTCAGGGTGATTCTGAAGTGCAGAGCCCAAGACATATGGCACAGGAAGAGGAATAAGGTTGTATGCTCAAGCAGGCACAGGGGCTCTTGCAATGGTGGAGACTGGAGGCTTGTGGCTTCTAGGAGAGAAAGGTGGCTCTTTCTCCTTCTACATATATTCAGCTGAAAAACAGGTGTAGGGCAACAAGTTCTGACAGGGGAAGCATTTGGGCTGACTGTGCCAGATCCACAGATCAGATCAGGGCAACAAAGAGTGATGGGTGATGGTGGTCAAAGACTTGCTGGTACAGGGGAACCCTGTGCCACCGAGACCTGCGGTCTCAGAGGCTTGCTGCTTTCCAGGGCCCAGATGTGAGACATTGCAGAGAGATTGCCAAGGCTCCAGTCTTCTTGGTTTTGAAATTAAGACAAGTCCCAATATGTGGGTATTCACCTTTTGTTTGTAAAGTTTTCGGAAGCAAATAAATTCAGGAAGTTCTAACGGTGTAAGGCCAGTAACCTCTACACTAAGTTACCTGTTATGAAGAGAAGGGCAATTTGACTATATCCTCTGTATTTAAGTGAAATTACCCTCCCTCCTCCCCTTCCTGACAGTTGTTTGATGGACTTCATTTCACCAGAGGGATACATTTATAGCTCAGAAAGGATGAAGAGTGCTCTTACCACCGTAAAAAATCTAACACCACAGGATTAACCTGGATGAATCAATGCACTTGAATTTTAACTAATCAATGTGGTTTGTTTCTTCAAATTAAAACTAGTGAGATATAGTTTCACTTAAGACACCCTAAATCAGCTTTAATACTGCTAAAGAAAGCTTGTTATTTCTGTAAGTAGAAACTCTGCAGAAAACATAAAAACTCAATTACAAATCAAACTAGACTTATCAAGAGCGCCCAATAACGTTGTGAATTGCTCCTCTAGTCAAAAAAGCAGAAATTGAACAGTAAGTCTCTGGTGCTGATTTCAAGTACTTGTAATTAAAGTGTTCATCAAGATTGTCAGATCATTTGAAAATAAACACACACAAAACTTAAATAGCTAAACTTGTTATTAATGATTTTGATAGGAATTTATGGCTCTGATTCACATGCATTATTTCTAAATATACAAAAGATGTTTGAAGTAATGCAAATGTATACATTCATTTTCTTCTGACCGGAAACAACAAAATTGTTCTTCTTCCCAGAGCAATCCTTATAGATGAGTCAACTATACAAGTTGGTCTTTTCAACTCTGCAGGTGCAGATTCTTATTATACAAATGAGTAACTGAGAAATGATCAAAATAAGAGGCTAGGGGAAGCTTGTGCTTGTGGAAAACTTGGAATATTGACAAACTAGGGTTTGCAGGTGGGTAGCCTTTCTAAAGTTTTTAGTACCCAGCCACTCACTAAACTAGATTGTTAAAGACTTGCTACCAGCCACTTGGAGACTTTTCCTTAATAGGCTCCATGTTCAACAGGGGAGGGAGGCTATTCACAAATAGCCAATGTTTGTTACATAAAATGTGTTGCGGATGTACTATCTAAATTTAAAATAACATGATTTAGACCAACCTATTTGATGAAGAGTCCTCAGAGGTCACTAAAGCTTTGATTTTCCAGTTAGCTTATTTTATAGCTAGTGCTTTAGAAGCCATCAAAACCATAACGAGATAGATCAATCAGATTGCTTTTATTGGTCTACTGCGTACAATTCAATACAGGCAACAAGAGTATCCACTGAATCAGACTTTGGAGGAATTTGCATTATGCCATGGAATAGCTTTAACCTTGAGACTACTAGAAAAATCAACAGTTTGATAATTAATCATCTGAATATGTATTTTAATCTGAATAGTATATCTAATTAGAATTTATATTTTTTGAGAACTTAAAAGGACATAATGCTTATAACAGATTTCTCTGTAGGTCTTCAAATCTACTTCAGGATTTTTATCAAGTGAGTTGTGAAAGGCTCTCATTTGCAGTTAAGACAGAATAAAAACAGTGTCTTTTTTTCTGGTATAATTTATTTTATATTTTTCTTTTTTGAAAATAACAACAATATATCCCCATGACTGATGGATTGTTTCCATGTACTATTAATTTTTTCTTAGAAAGTTTGTATGAGTAAAGTCTCCAAGTGACAGATATGTCAGTTACTGAGATGAAAAACTACAGCATTTCAGAAACTCAGCCAGAATATTATTTAAGGTTCTCTGTGGGTCTGACACTTATTGCACACCACAAAGGTCATCTTGACTGTTGTAGAAATCTTTGATCATCAGGCAATGTAGAGCAGCGGAGACAAAGACACACTCATGTAAGAAATATGGAATTAGTGTATGTATTTTTTGCTAGTATAGTATCAAATTTGCCAGCTTCAGGAATAATAGTCTTATCACCAAAATATGTTTCCTTTAAATAAAAACTAACTGTTCAATAATAATTTTTTTCTGCATTCCAGTGGTTTAGTTTCCTATGTTTACCTGTAAATCTTGTCCAAAACAGTCAGTGCCTCAAAACATAGTCTATGAATCAGTGTCATTAGTTTTAACTACAGTGTAAATGCTAGCAAATATTGATAGTGCTTGTATCTTTAAGTTATAGTCTCACTTTGATGCTGTGTTTGTCTCTGGAAAGGGTATAGTGTATCTGTGTGTCCTATAGGAGGGAAAGGAAGACCAGGTTGCCAGTTTGTGTTGTATTTAAAGGCAACAACTCCAATCAATGATTTGACTGTTATAAATAGGAATTACAGTAAGTGACAAAGGTTTCAAGAGAGCAAAAATACTTTCCACTCCCTCTGAAGAAATGCAAGCAAGACTGGACCTGCTGTCCTATACAGTTTGGTACGTGAGTTGATGACAGGAATGGAAACTCACAAATTTTTGTTTACCAGGGATATTTTTTATAGATATAGATATATAAAATTACTAACCCTTGTCATTCAAGAACACACCTCTGACTAGTGACAGGTTATGAGTGAATTCTGCAAGGTATGTTCTTCTGGAAGTGGTTTAACAGGGAAATCTTATGACCAGCTGGGGAAGGAGAACAACATACTGCATAAGCCTAAGGACACAGTAATCTTAGCTGCAAATATAAAAGCAAAATCAGGGTTTGTTAAACATATTATCCTCAAAAGTTAATTTACAACCTTGAAGTTACTCCTTTGCTCCAAATGAAATACTTCAAGAAGCTGAGCCTAATAAAGTAGCTTAAATAAAGAAAGAAAACACCACCTGCCTGGCGCAAACAAGCTGCCAGTTACATGGGCAAGATGAGCTGCCTCCTGTGCAGGCCCCATGCCAGATGATAGTCATAAATAAGGCTGAGGAAAGGCCACTGGAAGACGAGTTACCCGAGTAAAACACGAAAGACAAATTAGGAGTTAATAATATGGTGGCCACCACTAGTGATGACATGAATGACGGATATGAAGAGCTACTGAGGGGGTTGTAATAAACTGGCGCTGACAGCTAGAAAGCTGTTGGGGACTTGAAAGTAGTCTTTCATACTACCAAACAGAGATACTGAAAAAGAGAGTAAGAATTTGTAGTGCAGGATGTAAAACAGATTGCTTTTATCTGTTCTTTAACTTCAAAAACATTAAAAATCCAGCTTTTTGTATGTGGTCCTTCGACATACGAAATTAACTTTTGTTACACCAACCAGTAATTCTAGGAATGCACTAACTTGGGGCATCGTTGAAGTACCAATATTGAACAGAAAGAGGCTTATTCTGCTAGGATTTTCTGCTGAATACGTATCTTCAGGGAAATTCTAGAAGACTACAATCCCTGCGTGAGTTATTTCCTATGGTAGCTTCAGATGTTATGATAGCATAGATCATCATGCAATCACACTTCTAAGGGTAAAGGGATGTATGATAGCAGAAATACCACAGGAACCAGCTGTTTACCAGAATCCTGTTTCAGCCAGGACCAAAGACTGTGGAGTAGGTAAGATCAATTAAAGCCACTTAGTAGGAAAAGAAGCTGCTGGAAAAGTCAGATTAGCTATGCTGGAAACTGCCTCCATGTTGTCCCAGAGCCTCTGAGGAGGACAGAGGTTAAAAGCTGTGAATCACACACTCACTTGACTTAGCAGAAACAGCCCTAGAGGCAAAGAGAAGAAGTAATATCTGCTCTTATACTATGCTAACATGCTCTCCAAGGATGAGGAGCATTTTGACAGATATGATCAAGTGAGACACTAGATTGTGCTAAAACCAGGCAGTATTTCTGTGAGACAGCCCTACATCAGATTTCCCCCAGTGAGTCAGGTAGCTGTGCAAGTCATGATGAATTTTAATGTTCTAGAGAACAGGCTGATGAAGCAATCACCTTGGGCATCTTCAATTACAGTTGTAAAAAAATGCCCAGTGGAGAGTTGTGGCTGTGAGAGCTTTAATTCGTAGAGAGCTCAGAAAAGCTCCCCACTTCCACGCACTACATGTCAGGCACAAATATTTTTGTAGTTTGGATTTGATCCTTGGTTATCATTTGATTAAAGCAGCAGCGAAGGATCAACATAAAGCTTCTTTTCTGATACACTATTGATTGTTCCAGGGTTTTAGAATGCCCTCTTGATCCATTAATACATATGTCATCTGCTGAGATAATAAAGTTAACTAACAAAGGAACTAATTTATTTCTTTTTGTTAAAGAAAGAGAAAAGAAAAAAGAGAAAAGAAAAAAGACAGAAAAAGGAAAAAAACTAAAAAAAACCCGTTATTTAGTGCTTTTTTTTTTTCAAGGGTTAAAATTAAGCTTGCAGGAAGCCTTCATCACCTTTCCAGTAAATACAATAGATGCAAGCAGAAGAAAATTCAAGTCTAAAAACTGATTATTACAAACTGCTGGAAAATCCCTGTTGAGCTGGAGAAAATATAACTGTTTGTAGGCATGGTGATTTGAGGTATCTCTAACAGCTTACAGTTTCTGGTTGATTTTTCAGACATCAGGAGAGTTTCTTGCAATCACTTGGCTTTCAGGTTTTTAATACATATCTGTTCATCTAAGGATAATAGTCTACTATGGAAGCTTAACATACAACTAAAGAGATAAAACGGTTAAATCAGATCTTGGCAAACCAGCTTAAGCAAGTTTCTTTTTAGAAGGCTGATTGGAATTTTAATAGGGGAAAGTTGACAGCAATATTACAATGTGAGAAAGAGGCTGAAAAGAGGTCTGAGGAGAGCCTGAAAGAAGTTACAACAGGGTTCCCCTGGGAAAAGTTTGAATAGACACCAAAACAGTTTGTGAAAGGATATGGTTGAGCTTCCTTTTGTAGAAGAGAGCATAACGTAGATATAAGGCCAACTGAGGTGAGTGAAGACAAGCAACACCTTGTCTGTCGTCTTCAGAATGAGTGAATATCCATGATCTTCTAAAAAATGTGAGCTAGAGAAAATGTATTGCTCTTAAAAAATACATGGTTTTCCGATGACTCTGATCTTTTCTGTTTATCCTCATAAGTGCAAGGAATGATATGTTCCAAAACTTTGTGCAAAGGTTATCTTTATAAGCACATTTGCTTACAGCTACTAGCTGCGATCTGAATAGTTTAAACTGTAAATCACAAGACCCATGACTTCAGTGGGAGTCTGAGAAAAGATGCACACATTGCAGTGTGAATCTGGAAAGCGAGAACTAGAGACAAACACTTGAACAATTGTCTTCAGCTCGCAGGAAAAAAACACCAAACGGAGGAGAAGCATCACAGAGCAGCTTTAATCCTTAAGTGTACTGTGAATAGAAACATCCTATCTATCTCTAACTATTTTTTTACTATATAATTATGTCAAAACTTTTAATAAAAGGCTAGAGAGAGCTGATGATACCTATTCAAAAGTTCAAAAGGTGTACTTTTCCCTGAACTGGTTTTTTTTTGTACCTTGGATGCATGAAGAATTTTTTTTTTATTATTTTTACTCACTAGTGACAAACACTCCAAAGATATTAAATGTCACTGATTCACCTTCTGACGTCTCAGAATTATTATACAGTTGTTTTTATTTTGTTGAGGTTTTCTTTAATTGAAGTAATAAACTAACATGCCTTCGTAATAAAAAGGAAAGGGGGACACGTGGAAGCAGCTGATAACAAAGAACTCAGAATGCTGACTGTATGTACAAGAGAGAGAATTATAGACTGTATCTGTCATGTTCTTTGCAAAGTAAACTCAGATATTGATTCCCCACTGAAAGATTTCCATTACAAGTGGAATTTCTCTAGCAGCATAGCTCAAACCTTACTAAACTTACCTACTCAATTCTGTTTTGGAGTATTGTAAGCACAGCTGATGACTTTCTCATTACCATTGCCAGCAAGAACATCTGAAATAGATCTTAAAATACTGAAAAAAATCAGAAATTTAGTGACTTAAGCAAGCCTAAACTACAATCTTTCCAGAAGTATGGCAGAAAGAGATAATCACCTAGAATGACCCAGGCAGAAAAAGAAAGGTAAAAAACTGGTTGTTCAGTCCATTAACGAGTGGTCTGCACAAGGGATGAACTGTGAAGCAAATACAACTGATGGTAAAGTTATTCAAGACAGATAAGACAAAGTTCAAATGTGAAGAACTGCAGAGGACCCTACACCTTTGGCTGACTGCATGCTAAACAGCAGACGAAATTCAAGGTAAATTTGAAATTACAAGTATGATTAAAAAGTCCTAATTTTCTATATAAAACAAAGAGCTATCACCACTTAAAAATGAGATTTCAGAGTAGTAATTGATAGCACTACTAAAGTGTCAGTTCAGTGTTCAACGGTGTTAAGGTATGATGAATGCTGGCTTAAAACAAAAGTCTAAAGAAATCAAAGTATAAGACAGAGCTGTACATGAGCGGCTCATAATTCAGTGTCTTGAAAAATATTATTTCCTCTGTTTATATTTCCTGTGTGATAAACCAATTACTATACCTATATACATGGTAGTCATAACTTGATAGAGCAACACCACTAGCTTTTTACAAACTGAGACTCTCATACAGCAATTCTCCTGACATTTGGGCCAACAAAGCTGCTTACATGGGTGGAAAATGCACTCTACAACAATGTTGCAAATTCAGTCCACACTTAATTTATCATGACACAAATACACAGGTCTAGAAAAAAGAACCAGAAAGACAGCAATAAGTTATTGCTGTTGAGATTCATATCCTCTGCCAATAAAGCTTAACTTCTCAAAAGGCATGAAGAGCAACATTAAGTGAGAAACAGAAACAGACCTTGGGTTAATTGTATCATTCGCTGTACAAGCATATGAGCAAATAAAAAAGAATGTACAGAAATGTTTATGAGAAAGCTCATAGCAATAGGAAGATCCTTGCTTATTCTATTACAATTTGTCCTATTGGATTAAAAAAAGCATAATTAACCATCTGTAATTTGGGTTCTACAAGCAGAGCCACGTGAAAATCTGCTGTTCATTAAGGTAAGCCAGTACTGTTGTTTACTCATTAACTCACTATTTTAAGATCTCTTAACTAATAGATGCTGTCATTAAAAAAAAAACTAAGCTTATTTAAAAAAAAAAAAAAAAAACAAGAAGATAAAACAAATTACCTACCTATCTTTCAAAGTCTGGTAATATATATGTGTTGGCAATGTATTTATTGCATGATGAATATTCCTTTTCAACTCTTTTTAAATAGTGATGAAGGGCTATTAGTTCAGTCTTTATTAATATTAAAGTGACATCAAAGTCCACATCTGTGGGGGAAAAACTCTAAAATTCATACCAAGCAACTAGAAGACTTCACATTCAGCAAGTGCAAGAAAAAGAGAAAAAAAAAAGTATTTTAGAAGTGTTGTGTCTGGCACAGGTCTCTCTGACAGGCCTAGGCATATAGCATGTAAAATCTAAAAGCTGCTGGAGTATAGCTAAACGCTGTTATCCAAGCTGTCATAACTGTATTGCAGTTTAAAGATATTTCCTGACAAGAAAATTGAGAAAGCTGTCTGGCTAGTAAATCAAAACCTTCCTCCTCTTTTAGTGGCCAACCAACAGATGCAGTTTAGGTCACAGATGGTGTTTTTTACGTTTTGGTCTCCATGTACATCTTCAGCACCAATACTTGCTTGCTTTACCACTAGGAGTGAGAAGTTCTTTCAAAAATCTTTGTCAATACACTAAGCTATCTACAAACCACTGTTAATTTCAGAAGGTAAAAAGCTGCTGAGCGCTTAAGGTTCAGAACTGCAGTCTGTTCTTTTAGTGATCTCATAATTTAAGATGATAGTGCATTTTACTGTGGAATACAATATTATGTGATAACATTCCCTTGGGAAGGTTTAAGAGAAGCAGAAATACCGTCAAAAACAAAAGGTATATAAGGAGTTGACGGTCAAAAAAAAATCTCCCAGAATATTTAAGTACTTAATTGGTTTAAGAGTCCAAGTTAAAGATTCCAAGTGAGTTCAACATTTCACTTATAGGTGCCACTTATTTCTTTCATTTCCCTTGCAGCTCACAAGATTGTTTCTCTTGTCTTCTGTGCTCCCTGCGAGGGGGCTCTGCGCAGCACAGATGGCTGTCAGGAGTGTCAGCAAGTGCTGCTCAGTCCAGCATGCCGCCCTGGATGTGTGCCTTGCTGTGCCTTTCAAGGGTCCCTTCAATCAGGGCAGCACAGAACCAGCACCAAACTCTAAAGGTAGTCTCTGATCTCCTGAATGTGCATTTTCAAAGATTTAAAATTCTGGACTTAGTATCAAGAAGTGTTCATCACTGTGACATTCATTTCAGAGAAGCATGACTCCAGAATGTTTAACTTAAAGGGAATTACCACTTTTTTTTTTTTTTTTCTTTTCCAAACTAATGTGTACTGGTGAAACTGAACAAATTCATTTTCATTCTTATTGCAAAGAGTAACTGGTTGGCAACATGTTATTCAAACCAAATGATGTTTTGGGCGAACCCTGCATAAGCTGTCCATGAGAAAATATATAAAGCAACCTTGAGAAAATCAGAAGCTGATAGCTATGCATGAGACCAGTGGGGTTTTGTAACAATCTGTGGAAGCAAATGTTTGTTTGTTCCAAGAGTGAGCTCAATGTCAGGGGAGCTCAACAAGTTTATGAAAAGATTCTTCATTAACAGATGACTGAATTCAGTGATTTGAGAAGTACTTTCCTATCCTGTATTCCTGTAAGAGAGAAAAAACTTGCTAGGGAAAATATTAATTTAAATTTGAACAAACCTAGAACAAATTTCATGAATTAAACATCTTGTTCTATACAAGGAATTCATTATAACCATTTTCATTTATAGTCATTTCAGTAAGGCAACAGATCTAATGAAGCAAGAGGAAGATGAAGATAACTGATGAGCTATCAGACTCCGCTCACTCCCAATTCAGAATGATAAAGGGATGAAATAAGAAGAAAAACTTCAAGTTTACAAGCCTGAAAAATATACACTGGCCAAAACACTACTGGTTCTGATTCTACTGTATATGGTAGCTTATGCACATTCATTTTTTAACTAAACTTGTAATTCTTAGGCTTTACATCTTCTGTAAATTTTCATGAAAAATGGGAGTGTTCTTGAACATGTAGAAAATTTTGTCTTTGAATGTTTCATTGATCACAGTTCAAATACTACTTTAAGTAGTTTAAGTACAAAGAGCGAATAACCTGTGACAGAAGTGGGAGACTTTGTGATGACACTGGAAGACAAAAGGATGAACTGCATCAAGAATTCTTTTCTTAGTTTTACCACCAACTTCCAGCATGAATTCTTGACCAAATACTCCAGAAGTTTATAGTCAAGTCTTCAATTTCTATGGACCGGATCCCCAGAAACATTTAGTTACCTAACTCAAAAATGTAGAAAGGTGACTTCATTCTAGTCTTTGCAGAATTATCAGTGAGTCATTTACTTCCAGATCACTAAAAACCTTTTGACACCTGATTTCCATTGAAATCAATTAATGTCACCAAGATTAAAATAAGTAGTTGCTTACTGGTGAGTTTGAGATAAATCTTTAAACACATACACAGATATAAAAAGAACTTAATAAATGAAGGCACTAGAATAAAAAATAAAAAAAAAATAAAAAAAAAAAAACCCACACCACACCAGTGAATTTGACAGAGTCCCAGAGACTGGTAAAGAAAATTATATATACAGTACAAAATTTATATTATGGAGGTTCCATTATGTTTCATTGGTCTTTTCTGGATGACATGTTCACTGACTTAATAAACTAATGTTTCAATAAATCTAGAGGTTCATATTCAAAACTCCATACAGTTATGAGTTTCCATCCTGTGGAATCAGGTGCTCTCTAAATAACTGCTTCAAAAGAAAATGGGGGTGTATGGAGGCGCTTAAATTGACATCAGCATAAATACCTAAAGAATGTTTCCTTTATGACACTCATATATAGCTCCAACTAGGGAAGTGCTGGTCGATAAATAAAGTTCCCTGTTAAACTAATTTCCTACGAAGATCTCCTATTGCCAAAACTGTGATAGCACTTCCAGAGAGTTCAAAGCATCATCACTTTAAACTAAAGAACATATCGGCAACAAAGTCGCAAACAGGGTACACAAAGGCCTATAAGTATGTGGAAGAGCTTTCTTTTGGAGGGAGTACAGTAAGAAGGTTGTAACTAGCACCCTTTTTTCTAAAACCACCATGTTGGAAGCGCGTAGCAAGCGCAGCATCAGGATGATAAGGAGGGCACTTGATGCATATGGCAGACTTGGAAACATAGGACAAAGAAAGGAACTTCCTAGATCAGCAAGGTGACATCTTGCTCAGCTGTGCTCTCAGAACTTCTCTCTGCCCATCAATTTAGCCAAAAAATAATTCAAAAGAGAAATGACAGTCTTCACAACGAAGAATTAATTTTGTTTAATGGCCGACCCTTTTCAGGTATTCATTTGATAAGTACAGTAGCTAACTCATGAGAGGGAGACATCAAAGTAACACAATTTAAAATGAAGAGCTGTATAGAAATTATCTTATATACTCTCAGTCACATAGATGCAAATAACAGATGTAAAGGTGCAAAAAAAGCATTTGACAGAGGTTTGGAAGTTCTCAGCTTTTCTGAAGCAAATTATTATGGCAAAGCCTAGACACACACATGCACACACACACAGTTTCTTCACTCCACAACTACCCCAAATGACAAATTCAGTGGAAGAACACAGTTCTGTAAGGGCCACTGTGCAGAAATCATATTGAACTTAATGTGCCTTGGACAAGAGTTATCAGAAAGAAAATAAATCTAACACACATTTTTTGGTCTCCCAGTTATAAATACTATTTTCTCTGACAATTTAGATATACCTCAGCTGTCAGGCCCCTAGAAAAATACCATCTCAGTCACTGTCAAGCTCTGTTATTTCAACTGATTGCTGACTTTAGATGGTTGAAGTTTCAGTTAAGTTAATTTCCCCTACAGGAAGATACATGAGGCTCTTGTTAGTAAGGATCTAGTCACTTCCTGACACACTCAAGTACATTATTTACCAATGATAGCCACAAATATGCAAAAGATAGATTTCCCTTCCTCTCAAAATAAAATCCATTTTTGTTGTTTGTTTGCATCTTCCACAACGTCTCTGAGTATTCATAATTTTTTGATAGGCAAAATGCAATCTTATTTGTTCTGCTAATATATCAACCATCTAATGAAACATTTAAGTATATTACTTCCAGATGGTTACCATGGGATTTCCTTTCCACTGTAACACATTCTAATGTGGTACTTAATGTTTCTAATATGCTCTAGAAATTCACAAAGCTGTAAGGGTTTCATTCAAGCATGGGTTATAGCATGAAGTGTCCTAGTTGCTTCATCATGAATAAGCAGGCTGAAGATCCAATGGAGTAGGGTTTTTTTGTGGGGGGACTTCAATAAGGGTTAAGGACAAACTACATATAGTATGTTTTGCAGAGCCTTGCATTAGAAACTACACCCCAAAATATCAGATAGTAACTAAAGCTCAGATTCTCAAACTCGAGAGTTCATCTTTGTAATTCAAACTTCTTCAACCTCAGGCAACTAAGTCAGATTGCACAGGCTTCTCTTGTACCGTGCTTTTACTCCCTTACTTTGCATTTCTTAAGCCTTGGAAAGCTTCATATATTCTACAAGACTAATTGTACCAATTAAAATGGAAGCTATTTCTAAATCTGTTCATTTCAATACATGCTATTTTTAGAGTACTTTAGTTGACCTTAAGAATCTTTTACCCTGCTTTAAGTACATACAGCAGGATACCATAAATCATACAACAGCATAAAAATCTAGCATTTGCTATAATGCTATAAGTTAGAACTATGATTTTCTTCATACTTCATAGTAGGAAGGAATTTTAGAATTGATTCCATTATAATTGGGTTTAAAAAGCAGAATGTAATTTAACTGGAGTTTAAAATGCTGCACTTACTGGAATATTTTATTTGTCACAAGGTCTAGGGGTTTAGAATTGACTAATAGACAGTGATGATGATAAATCAGTGTAGCAGAGTTAATTTCTCAGAGTTGCACTGGATTTAGTCACTCAGCCCCCAGAATAATGGAATTGCATGGCCAAATTCCTCTGCTACTGGGAAAATTTAGGGATAAGGGACTTTGGCAGAGAGAGACTTTCTAATGGTACTGAAGAAAATAAACCTGTGTAAGTCACAGCAGTCTAATTCATCATCTTCCTTTGAAATTGTAATCAGGATCACAGTTTATAGATGTTCCAAGCACACCCAGAGTTCATTGCCTTTATTGGACAATCTAAAATAGTATGTGCCTGGTTAGTGCACGAACTTCAGCATACAGCTAGAGAGAAGCTGCAACAATAAACTAGTTGCTTCAAAAAAAAAAAAAAAAAACCACCAACATATTTGAAAATATTTGTTTGCCACTAGTAATAAAATTTCCATTTTGGTCTCATGCGTGCAGTTTGCATTAGTGAGCCAAAAAAAGATGTAATTTTGTATCTTGCCTCACTAACACTAGCAACTAAATTAAAGTGAACCATAACATTTCATGATGATGTTTTTTAAATCCCCTGTTTGTACAGACGTATGTACCTATTTGTGCATCATTCCGAGTTTACATTTTCAGTCTCATTAGAACAATCAATCACTACACTTTATCAGTCAGTAGCCGGTTGCAGTGTCAGACCTACTTGCTTTACCTGTTTCTATTTATACCACTGAAAGATTTTCATAATAGAGCTCTGACCAACCCAAAATAATCCCTTCCTTCATGCTCCTTCACCAGTAACCCCAAACTACACCAGCCTTTGGCTAACCAGAACAGTCCTGTCCAGACTATGATTCAGCAGTACTCTTCTGGGGGAGGTATTTATCCATTTAAAAAGTGGTACATAAGTGTGTATCTTGTTCCCCTCCGACAGCTACAAGACCCATTATAGATCACATGTGAATAGCTGCTGCTTTAACTGAAAAAGAAAAAGCACGTGTGTTCTTACTCATTTACGTTCTCTACACAAACCCCCACTATCTGAAGTACATTTTATGCAGCCACATGTACCCAGTGGGAACCCTTTTTGTGTTACAAGAACTGTGCTGTCTCAGGGCTTCAAGTCATGTATATATTAAGTTACATGGGAGGTTTGTATTATATTTTTGTTTAATAAACACAAACTTAACTACAATGGATTTGTTAATGATGGTCTAATTATACTTTTTTGTAAGCATGCATACAAATTTCATATTAAAATATCTCAGTAGTGCACTTTTTAATGTGCTTTATAAATTAAATGAACCAGAAACATTTCTAAATTATAATGGGAAATACATCTGTGCCATAATCCCAAGAGTGAATTTCACTGGTCAGTGTTTCCTTCTGTTGTCTTAATTTAAAACACTAAAATAAAAAAATGTAAATATCAAGCACATATACCAAACACCCTTTAATCTTGATTGCTACAAGGCAAAATTTGGTGTCATTTGCATTATTATTACTTAATCCCCAGGCTTTAGACTGGAAACTGCATTCCTTCACTTTTGGCAGGTAGATTATCGAGATGACTGTCTTTCTCCAGCACTTCTTATATGCCTCCAGTCATGATTTAATTATCTTTATTCCTCCTCTTCTCTTTTGGTTCATAGCCTAAAACAGCAGCCTGGGCAATCAATGATCAGTGCTTTAGAATAAACCATCAGCCTCCATCATGAGAAATTCTTATCACTCCACCAGGGTTAACATACTCTCAAGCACTAATTTGCAAGAAAATGGTCCAACAGACACAAGAAATGAATATGCCTTCAGTATCCCACTAAGAAGCATGAAGCTCAAATATTCTATTTCACCTGTTTGTATTCAGGAAATGAGAAGCATCAGTGTATCACACCAACATGTGCCTGTGCACAGCATCCATTATAATTCCACCCACAGACAAATCTTAATACAACACAAACTATCATCCAAAAGTAGTCATGTCACCTGTCCACAATGTTTCTAGAATCCAACTACCCTTGCCAGGTTATATTCCCACTACCAAGAATGCTTAAATCCAGCTCAATAGGTATTTAAAAAAAAAATCAGTTTACAAATAATCCTGTACTTAAAAAAAAAATCTGGTAAATTCTTTTCTTCTAACCAGCGTAGAAAAACATTTTTTAAAACAGACTAGGTTACATGTAATAGGCTTTTTGCTGCCTGTTAGTGCCCATCAGCCAAAGAGGGACTGCAGTTTATTAAACTATGCTGGTAAATGTTCTACTATCATTAAAAGAAACATAACAGTATGATTGTAGATTTGGAAAAAAACACAGGCATCTTTGCTATCATTTTCAAAACAGAAGTTTTGTAACTGTTAAATTCCATCATTACTACAGATACTAACACTGAACATTTATTTAAGTTGTGTTTGAGGATGAATTCATCCAACATCAAACTTCAATTATTCGTGTTGCAGTACCTGCTGCTAATACTGAACCACTTCAACTGCCCAAAAGAGCCATTCAGGTTCTAGGAAAGATCTGAATTATTTTCAAAGTTTTGTTCCTCGGCAAGAGTAAATTTTCATCTCAGTCAGGACTGACAGCTGTCATTCTTTTTCCTCAAAGACACAGGCAGTGCTCTAGTCTTCCTGAAGAAAGGATGAAGGAAGACATTAGCACACACATGCACTTCATAAGAAACTTTGTATGGGAAACTCTGGCTTTGCCTTTTTGTGAAAAGAGGATCAAATCCTGGAGAGATTGGTCATGTTTGGTGCCTTCAGCAGCAAAGACAATATCAAGCAGCAGCCTAGATGATCTGAAAGCTCAAGATAATAATCAGCTGTGGCAAAGTTTGTCAGATCTGACACTTCCCTTATCAAGCATGAAACATGCAAATGTATTTGTCCTGGGATACACAGAGTGCATTCACACTGATGAACTCATAAAGTTCTGTATGCGTCAGCAATCATAAATGGTCAAGCATAGTAAAATGCTTAGTACTGCCAGCCAAACATAACTATGATGCAATACTCAAATACATTGCAATTATACTAAAAAATCCTACCTCACATTTTTGTTACTGTTCACAGAAAACATCAAAGGGAAAAAAACGCACAACAGTATATATTTTTCATTAAAAACCAGGTAGCAACTTTAACATTTCTTTTCTTCAATATATAATCATGCTGTATAGAGAAAAAACAAGTGTCATAGAATAATATTATGACTGTGACATATTGAGCAAGCCTTATTGCTTTTCTATATTTAAACCCAGTATTAGGTGTGATAATCATACATTTTTCCCTCATTCTTCTTTACTGTAGTTTCACAGTAGAACCTATAGTCACTGATATATTTACTGTCAAAAAATCAGCTATATCTCTCATTTGACTTCTTTTGCTTGATTTCAGAATTCTTAAATGCACATCTAATCTACTGGAAATACTATAACATCCCTTAAAAGCTTGCCACTCTTCCTTAAGAAAAAGAGATGTGATTAACTGTTTATTTATTTTTCTACATTTACAGGAAAGTCCAAATTCTGCAGTATATTTATTCAAAGACAAAACAATACAATTCACAAGTGACAAACTATTAAACAGCGCATATTTTAGTGCAAATATATTATCAAAACTACCTTTGGCAGCTGCCACTAAAAATCCATCTTTTTAAAATAATATTTTTTGGGAACAGTAGCAAACAAATTTTAATGGAGGCTGAGGTGATTTCTAAGCAAAACTTTCAGACTGTGAAGGAAGACTGACTAAAGCCAGAGAAAAAAAAAACCACGGTTTGAATCATACTTGAGAAGAGCAATTGCATTATAGTGAAGGCACCAAACTGCATTAAAAGTCCCAGTTCAGTCATTCAGTCACCACCCCTGCCACTACTCAGTTGTCTGCCTTGGTTTTTCATCTCAGTGTTCACTTAAGTATTATAAACATTTTTCAAAGGGTTTTTTTTATTGTTTTGTATTCAAAAATATCCAGTTTATTTTGGTTTTGTATATGCCTGTGTGGGTTCTTCATGGACCATAGCCTCACTATACACTGCACAGACATTAAAGACTAAAAAAATTATCTGGGAGACCCTCAAGGCACTGTTATAACACAAATAATGTACCTTACTTTGTTCTAAGTTTTTGTCACTTTTTTCTAACAATGAACATTGGAATTGTTTGCAATTATCACATGTCAGTTCAGCAACACATTTCACCATAGGAGAAAAGGAGAAAAGAAAATGCATCTACTTTCTTTCCCCAGCTTGTCTTTCCTCACTTTTTTCTCTTTTTTTTTTTTATAGTTTAGCTTTTAAATTGACAGGTACTAGTAGACAACGCCTCCACTTTAAGCTGATGGTTTCTCGTTCACCGTTTCTAGGTGACTGTTCTGAAGGTTTGGTTGCTGGGATTTGCTTTGCCATTTCATAAGTCAACCCACATATTTATACAGAAATCCAGATAAATGACTCAAATACTGAATACACAAACAAATTTAGTTATCATCATCCCATTTTCAGAACTAGAGCTTTTCATAACTATATCTCACATATAAATTTTAAGGAGTCAAGAATACTGTCAATTATCTTCCCTTTCACTCAGAAGTATAATTTCAATCCTCTTTCAAACACTAAGGTCAAAAAAAAAAGTCACTGTTGGTTTTGGTTTGGTTTTTTTCCTTTAGGCATCTGAGGCTATTTCTAGTTATGGCAAATGTGCTATAATCCTTTAGAGAAAATGGGATTTAATGCTGCATAGTTCAAGAATTTCAGTCCAAAAAGGCTATTTCGTGGTTTTAAAACTGTATACACCTCACCATTAAAAATAACTGCCATTAAAACTGTCAACCACAGTGTCATCTGACTCATAATGTTCTTTGTTACACAGAAGATGACTATGAGTACACTGTCAGAAAATGCTTATTTTTCTCTGGTTTCCCAAAGAAAGTCTTTTGAGATCATAATGTCTGTCTTTCCATCTTCAGCTCAAAACTTCATCCTACTCAATTTTTCATCCCATCTCACCAATTCAAAGGCAGAATACATTCTCAAAAAGAATTATGTTCTCACAAGTTTTCATGAAAATTCTATGAATAGGAAAGGAGAGATCAAATTAATGCTTTCACAGAGAAAAAGACAGACAGAACTGTTTGATATTACATACACTGTTTGGCATCAGCTGGCTGGCCAAATAGTGTGAACCCAGTTGCCAGTCATTTAACATGTACATAGCTCAAGATTAGCTACCATATGTGCTGCCTCTTGCCCACAAATCTTAGCATTACGGCAGTGAGGATGGAAAGTATTCAGATCTATAAAAAGAGGCCATCATCAGTTGTACTGTTCTTGGAACAAACTTGTTCAGTGGATACTCCTATACTTTTAAAAAAAACTACTAATATTTAACTTCCTTGGTCAGAACTGTAGATTTAATATCATATCAAAAATAAAAAGTCATTTACTGATACCTTGATATTTTTATGCTGCAGCCAACTGAGAGTTTGCTGATACAGCAAAAAGTGTCACTTACTCTGTAACGGCATCAGGTAATAAATGCAATACATTATACTGGATAGGGGAGGTGGTTGATAATTACTTGCCATCATGTTGTGTAAGTTTCCGAATCAGTGATTTTGAGTTGGATACATAAGTGATTAAGCATTCATATTCAGGTACCATGAAATCCCTGTAGCCCTCAAAGTTCAAAGAGCCTCAGGTTTTCAATAATACCATTATTTAATTTGATTGGAAGTTATTTTGTAGTAGCTAGGGGAAATATTTAAGTTCCACACTTTCTAAGAACACTAGGACATGCCTGTTTCCTGAGCACCTTTGAATTTCCCAGTTCATCACACTGGTTGCTGCAATTCTCGCTCAAAGATAAACTCCATTTATTTGATAGTAATCAAAGTCAATTGATTCCATTGTGAGATATACAAAGAAGGATCTGATTTTAGGCATATTATGCTAGTAAAATAATCTAAGAAAAAAGGATAGAAGTATGAAAACAACTATATAAACATCATTGCAGATAATGATTCCACCAACCTGTCTGTCAACATCATTAGCCTCTTTGCTACACAAGTTATTTACCTATAGCAGCGAAGTTGGTGTTTACAGCCATTCATGTATCTGGGGAGTACTTGTCTTCTGTTTTCTCTCAGCAAGTCTGCACTGATATAACCTGTGCAATGTGTGAAAAGAAAGCCAAAATGATGGAAAACACGAGGTCTTCATAATGCCTCCCAGCATTAATTGTTGTTAATAGAGACAAGGAAAATTCAGTTCAACTGAATAAAAAAAGACGGTCAATTTTGACTTTCCCTTGCTATCCAACCAAAAATGTTATACAGGCCAATTTGAGTCATGTTCCTAACATCAGATTCTTTATATGATCAGTAAAGTAAAATGTGGTCTTAATTCTTTCCACAGGATCACTGAGGTTGGAAGGAACCTCTGGAGATCATCTAGTCTTACCTCCCTGCTCAGAGTAGGGTCAACTACAACTGGCTCCTCAGGACCATGGTCAGTTCAGCTATCTCCGGAGATGGGGGCTCCACCACCTCTCTCATCAACCTGTTCCAGTGTTTGACCACCCTCAGAGTTAAAAAATTGTTTCTTAGATTTAACTGGAATTTTTCATATTTCAATGTGTGCCTATTGCTTCTTGTCCTGTCCCTCAGAACCACTGAGAAGAGTCTGGGTCTGTCTTCTTTACTCCTTCCCATTAGGTATTTATAGACATTGATAAAGCCCCCTTGATCCTTCTCTTCTCCAGGCTATATAGCCTCATCTCTCTCAGCTTCTCTTTGTTTCACAGATACTCCAAGCCCCTAATCATCTCTGTGACCCTTTGCTGGACTTGCTTCATGATGTCCATGTCTCCTGTACTACAGTCTGGAATGGAACACAGTCACCTCCCTTGACCTGCTGGTAACAATATTCCTAATGCAGCCCAGGATGCTGTTGACCATCTTTGTTCCAAAGGTGCACTGCTGGCTCATGGTCAATTCATGATTCAAAAAGACACCCAGGTCCTTTTCTGCAAAGCTGCTTTCCAGACTGTCAGCCCCCACCCTGTATGTGATGTTGTTCCTCCCCAGCTGCAGGACTTTGAGCCTTTTCCTTTGTTGAACTTCATGAGCTTCCTGTCAGCCCATTTCTCCACCTTATCAAAGTCCCTCTGATTGGCAGCATGATCAACTGGTGTATCAGCCACTCCTCCCTTGGGGAGGATTGTACTCCCCTGGAGTACACAACTGGAGTCCAGATTGTGCCGTTGATCTCAATCCTTAGAGTCCAGCACTTCAGCCAGTTTTCAGTCTGCCTCATTATCCACTTATCTAGGTCATATTTCATCAGTTTGTTAATGCGACACACATTCAGACACACATTTGTCCTGGATCACCTAACTCTACTTCCACTAATTGCATGGTTCATTTTTATGTCTGAGTTTTGTCAGCAGCTCCTTGCTCAATCATGCAGGTTTCCTGACACCTTTGCTTAATTTCCTACACATAGGCAAGCATTATTGTTGAGCTCAGAGAAAGTAATCCTTGAAAATCTCCAGGTTTCCTGGACTGTCTTCTCTCCAGGACCATATCCTATGCCTCCCAAACATGACCCTTAACCGGCCAAAATCTGTTCTCCTAAAGTCCAGGGTTGTGATCCTGCTATTTGCCTTGTTCCCTTCTCTCATGACCCTAAAGTCCACCATGTCATGGCCACTGTAGCCAAGGCTGCTCTGAAACTTTACATCACCTTCCCAAACCCCTTGTTTTAGCTTACAGAAGCTCCATGTTCAACTATCACTTAGCAAATGTTAATTGGCTTTCTATCCACTATTCTATCCATCTCAGAACTAGATCATAATTTAAATGGCATTGCTCCTAAAATGATTTGTGTGTGTGTGTTCTGTGACAATATTAAGGAAACAAAACTAGAAGACAACAAAGGCTCCTTTTCTCATTTTTAAGTTGAGACCACATAGCCTTCAGGAGTGAAACTACAGGAGAATTCACTAATTTTGTAATGTATGCTTTTAACCAAGAATTTCACCACCACCCTTCAATTTAGTAACCTATAACATTTGGCTAAGATTGCATTTCAGTTAAAACTGAGTTTATACATATTCGAGAAGATAAACTTCCTGGTATTGCTGTGCAATATAATGATGCTATTGCTCAAATAGTTCATCAAGTGCAGGTCTGTTTTACTAAACCAAGTGTAAGGAACATGTTAAATCTGCAACAGGAGGCATATTCACATGCAAGCAGTCTGATATTTAGTAACTGCAACCATATATATATAATGTAAATTAATTAATCTCCTACCCAGTACTGTGTGCACTCAACGAGTAAACAGTACATATTTGTGGGCTTCCTCCTAATCATACCTTACAAACCAATCACCTCAATGAATATGTGGATCCAGCATGTAAATTTATCTTTAAAAATATTTCACTGGAGTATAAAATAAAACTAAATTTAGCTTATAACTAATATGCAAGCAGATTTTTTCACCTACAATGAATTTTCATTACATGGAGTTGAAGCATGGCATAAAAAAATACCTGAGCATTAGAAATTAATAAAATATCATCACTAGTCATTTGCATACTCTTATGACATTTCATGAAAGGCTGGCTACAAGAGGCACAAACAACAGGTTGATGCCCGAAAAAAATGTGTAGAAGTAATAGTTCCAGAAACCCTTATTGTTATATGAAATTTAAAGGGTAGATAACACATTACCTTGACTTAATAAATCTGACTTACTACAGCCATTTCATAGTCAGCCCTAAAACTTCAAAAATTTACCTGTCCTGCAGAGATGGGCTGATATATTAAATTTACTATATTGAAACTGTTTAATGTCCCCAAACTGTGTCAAAACTAGCTTCCTGATTACAACTTTATTCTTGCTTGTCCTATATTGTATAACAGTAGGCATACCGCAATCACTGTACTTCATCTCAGCTGACACCCAGACCTCAAGATGACTTCAGGCAGAAGCAAAATAGACAGTTGCCTAGAGCACAAGCTGATGAATATTTAAAATTCAAAACCTTAAGTAAAATAAAGTGTCTCAGAAATGCAGTTGCAGTTTAGAAATGCAGAGTCCAGCCTGAACTGGCACAGTGACAAATTTGTTCCCTTCTTCCCTCAGTGCTTCCACACACTGAATCCACACATCAGGATGTACTACGGGTGAGCAGCCACGGCACCATTCCTGCATTCTCTGCCCTGGTTGTGCCCATGTCCAACCAGGAAACACACTCAAAAGGCCACCCCAGCAAAGGAAGAGAGCTGAGGCTACAAGATCAGTGTGTGGAGGTGTGCTCCCCCCCCCGCCTTGACCTCTTTCAAGTGATAACCACCTCTGGCAGTGGTGATAGAAGTATCTGGTCTGAAGGATGTACCCAGTGGATGTGGGGGAGACAGATAGCCAAGGACTATTGTGGAATGTGCCCACCTAAGCACAGTGTTTCGTATGCAAATATGGGTATGAGCCAATTGTCTTACCCCCTAAACAGTGAGCAGCCCAAGAGCCCTTTGAGCTCTCCTGCATGACAGCAGGCTGCACATCAGGATCTCCCTGTGAGGAGGGATGCCGCTCAAGGTTACTCCCCGAGGCTGAGAGATTCCTTACTGCTACAGATTCTTGGTAAGTGGCTAACAGCATGCTAACTCTGAAACCTTAGCTAAGTGATATAAAGGGTTGATTGCACATATATAATCCTTTAGACATAAACCATTGACCAAGTCTGAAACTAGGATTGGATCCAGCCGCACCTAGACTCCTCTCTGAGGAAGGAGTTTAGAAAGCAAGGGGATCTTTTCTGAACCTCATGACTCAATGGGAGGGTCTCCCTGACAGCTTTGTCTGACCCTGTCCTCTGTGCAGTAAATAGCCAAGTGTACCTTGCCATCGAATCTTATAAACTGTTGTCACATTTACCATTGAACTTTGTGAACTCACTCTTTTACACCAGTAAACTATAGTCTTTTATCTCCCTCTCACTCCATCTGTGACACAGTGCGCTTCCTATGACTGGTGTTGCACTGCTTGTCTCAACCCCATGACCACTTAGAGAAGATATTTTTTCAACTGCTTCCACAACATGGAGTTCTACCACCACAAAGAATAAATAAATAAAACTTTTTTTGCAGTCTTCATCTGTATAAAGAAAAAATCCTTTCTGATTATAACATTAGGAAGCATAGACAGTTCTTATATATTCTGTAGATGTTTCTTTTCACATTAATTTTCATTCTGAAAGCTTTTCTATCTATATACATTGGAAAACAATTATATATAGCCATTTTGTATTCTATGGCACACTTACAGAAAACCATATATAGATGTAGCATATAAGGTATATGCAGAGCACACAGGCTGGTGGTTCACACTTAAGTTGGTTAATTCCTGCCAAACAGATGTCACAAAATTAGTGACTTCCAATTTATATATGTGAATTAAGCATTAACATTGCAGACACATAACTTTAAATACCTGGGCTTCCTAGAGATACTACTGCTGGTATGTAAGACACCACGGGTGGTTGGATGATTGAATGATGAAAAACAAGCCTCCATCTTCTCTCTTGGTCCTTTTTGCCTCTCCAGTACATCAACATATCTAGAAATGGAAGCAAGATGATAGGACTACAAGACAGTTCCAAAGTTTAGCCTAGCTTTTTATCCTCTGCAAGTAAAAGTCATGTGAGAACACTGTTCAGGAAGGACTGGTCTATTTTGTCCCAGATGGCCATCAAAATAAGTAGGCGGTTGGTGGGTATTTTTTGATAGTACTTCACTTTAGTCTTTTACATTAATATCAAAGACTATAAATACCAAAGATGACAGAAATAGTATGTTTAAAGAGTAACTATGGAAAGTGTGATCAGTATGAAAATTATTCTCCTACTCTAACATTTCTCTAAATATTGCAAAGTAAAAGCAGACTATCAAAGCCATTTTAAAATAGGTTCTTCTCTGCCAGAACAAGCAAAATAAGCCTGAGATGACCTGTAACAGATGTTTGCCAGAGTCAAAAATCACATTTGAACTTCAGATGGTGATTTCTGTTTCAAGTTCACAATCCCTCATATACCTGAGTGAGCTCTAAGTAGGTGAAATGAAATCTTCTGCTTCCATATGTATCAGTCAGATCATCTTTTTTCCCTGTCAACCACAACTTGCTCTTTGAAGTTCATTAAGCTTTAATTAACTGGCGTTCCATAAAATGCCTAGGGTTTTCAAAGTATTCCCAGATTAGACCACATCAGGCTAACCCAGTATGGTCAAATGAAGCCTTCTGTAATATATTTCCACATATTGCATCACTATACTTCATTTTGGTTAACACTGATAAACATAGTCAAACACAAATCCAAGCTCCTGCTGCCAGTCTTTCTGTTAATTAAGTGCCTAGACTAGGAGTGAAACATATTTGACATTTCAGCACTTTGCTGTCAAACCTTCCTTCCCTCCCCCTTAATAAAAAACCATTAATAAAATAAAATTTTTTTAAATGTTAATAAAAAGTGGGGTACTGTAATGTTTTGTAATTCCATTTTATATCCTGCTGACTCCATTTGGCTGATTGCTGTCTTTTGATTGGGCAGCTGATGGTTCCCTAGCAACAGGTTAATTGATTGCAGCTGTAAATCCACCTCTTTCAACTCTCTCCTATTCCTCACTTATGAGTGTGTACACACACATCTGCCAGGTAAAAGACAGCAGATAGAAATCAAAAGAACAAAGACAAAACAGAGAGAGGGATGTGATAGTGATTTAATCAAGAATGGTTTCAAATTTCAGGAAAAAAAAAGGAATGTTGGGATTAAAAATATATTAAAAATGTATTTCAGCATACCTTTAGTCATGTTCTTTTAATGCTATTTTTTAATGCAGGGATCAATAAATCTTTTCATTTGCGATCGTATTAATTAAAATGGATCCATTCCAATCTTATGTATAAAATTTTACCTACCTGGTAGAGTTGAAAACCGTAATGAAATAAAGAAACTTGCAGAGAGATGGCTGAATGTTATCCATAAAGTAGGTCCAAGGGCCACCCTGCACTCATACATCAGTAATTTCTGCACTATTAACAAATTATTAAGAATTGGAATTTTTGTTCCATTTGTTTTAGATCTAGCTATATTTTATGTGTAATGTCAAAGGGACATATTTTCAGTGCCGAAATATGAAATAGATGTGAAAAAAGGGCTCAGGAAGTTTTCCAGGCCCTAAATCAAGTGACGTAGGGCTGACTCTCTAGACACTGCAGTTACTGACTTAAGCACTTGGAATGCCTGGCAGAAACAAGCATCAGGTGGATGTTTTAAGTAAACTGTGAGACCTTAACATCTTATTAAAGGAAAGTGAATGTGAATTTGAGATCAAGGAGTAACTCTAGACTTACTAGGGAAGAAGAAAACAGCTCTAAGAAAGGAAATTTTGGGGGATCATTTCTCTTATTCTGGAAGCACTGAGGCTCTTCAGCAATAGAAAATTTGTGTTTTTTCCTATGAAGAGAAAAATTGTCATTTTACTAGTCTTGAACAGGTGAGCTCAATACATGGCATTCTCTTACATGGTAATTTTTAATCTGAATACAGGGCACTCCACTCCCCCTTTGTCCTTCCAGTAGCAGAGATACCTTCTTTTCTCATGTTTTTATTGGAAACATGCAAACCCACATCTTCCACAAGAACACCAGAGCCATCATGGTATCCTGGTTTGGGTAGAATCAAGAAGTCTTTGTCTTTTCTGTTGAAGCTGCTCAAACTTTTCTAGTCTGCAGAAAAGCTCAGAGATTCCCTGAGCCAGCAAGAACAGGTGTGACAGTGCTCAGAGAGTTCTATAGAGATGAACAGAAACAGGAGAGGTGGGTTCTGTTTTTCTTCCAGTTACTTCAATATTTTATTGAACAACTTTTTCATGTAAAATGTAGAAACAGGCCTGGGAACATGGAAATCAGCTCCCCTCACTTATATTCATAGCTATTAGGCTCCAAGTCAGGCAGTGCATACTAAATGTCTGTTTACCTGATCAGTGCTTCACAGTTACTACATTTCTTTCTGAAGCACTTAGCTATCTGTAGAAAACTTAGAAACTTAACGCTGTCATGAGGAATCTATTTTGAAATTTTGGCTTAGACGTTTAAGTGTCTATTAGATCTTTTTTTAAAATATTAAGTTCTGAAATACTCTAGGCTGGAAGAAATTTGCAGTTTTCTAAAGCTAATTTGTAAAATCCATTCTAATATTTATAATTATCTGAAGAACTACTAGTCCAGGACATTTGTTCTGAAAGCCAGTTTAGCCATCACATGTGAAAAATATTTCATTTCAGATTTTGTTCCACGTGTAAGAAATATATAGAAAATGTGAACATAACAGCTTGATAATGCTAAGCATCTGAAGATCATTCAGTAATGTTTTCATTCTAATTTCAGACACATTTGTATAAATCTCTGTCTTCTACTTGCAATGTCCTATCACATATTTTCCCTATGGTTATTAACTGAATAGATAGCATTTTAAATAATGTCAGTGATATTCACTGGATGTGGCATAAAAGTGACTTGGATACTGATTCTCTTCTTTAAAAAAAAAAAAAAAAAAGTGTATTTCCTGTGGGAAGCTGCTAGCATGATCTTTGAAGTAAACCTCGGCAACATGAATCATAAAGTTATTTTCAAATATTTATTTTAGCAGCTTGGCAGAGAAGAGCATACTACAATCACATTGTAACAAACAAATACAAATACATACTATGGATTAGCGATGCATGAAAATAGTAAATAAATGGTCAAGAATGTATTTGATGTACACTGCAAGTGTATAATTTGAGCATGAAAGACAAATTCAGGATTTAGGAGTAATATAGGAGTAAATAAAAGGAACCTATATAGATTGCTTAACTTAATTTAAAATATATAAAGAGATATATAAGGGAGAAAGAATAGCCAGACATATCACTTTCTATTTCACCCAGCAACACAGAATGCTTTTTCTTTCAAATGGTCCTTATTATAAAAGACACATTCATTTGGTTGTAACACCAACATTTCACACAAATCAACTCATTCTTATTGCTGTCAATTATGTAAATTGAAAATGAAGAATCATTATATTGTTGCTGTAGAAAGACTTACTGGCAGTTAGAGGTGAAATTTCTGGAATATTAAGTGTTATGCATCTTTTTCCCCAAAATTTGAGTCTTAGGTTAAATATTTATGTCCATACTTTGGCACTTGGCAGTTTGAGATGTATTTTCCCAAAAGTTTATTTGGTTTTGCATGGAAATTTAGAGCAGAATGTTTATTGTTAACACTCTATACATGGAAAAAGAAGCTCCGTTAATTTCTCTGAGGAAGGATAAATTTTTCCTCTGCTGCATATAGCATCTGAAGACATTTCAACTGACCAAAAATGGCCTCACAAGTACCAAGAATAATAATCTCTACTGCTTTACAAGTGTCACATTTTTCACACACAGAGAAGAGAAATTTGCTTCTGCACCCTTCCTACCCCCTCTCCCTTACGAGCATCACACTGTCAACCTGTCTTCAAGTTTGGGTGTCCTGAAGTCTCAGAGTCTTTCATACCCATCTACCTCCTATTTCGTATCAGTAAATTTAACTTCTCTTTCCTAAATATATGATTGCACTTGTCACAATCAAATTTTATCTACTTGATTCTGGACCATTTATTGTTTAATCAATTTCCTTCTTGACTTTAAGCCTTCCCTCCAAAGTGTTTACAACACTTTCCAATGTGATGTCATCTATAGATTGTATGAGGAAAGTCTAGTCCATAGCCTGGATTTCTCATGAAAACATTACTATTAATGTATGTCAGGCTCAAGAGAAAATCCTCAGGGCTGCACCTTCAAACATCCTCCAGCGATGAAGGGTATTTAAATGAATGAGAATAGGGGCATCCTTTCTCCTAGGTAAGCACCTTAATCACTGTGCTATTATGCTAGTCATGAACCATTACATATTTTGTCTCTCTAGTCCAATAAATCTTGTAACTATTTCATGCAAAGCAGAAAATTGCCAACTGAAGAAATTAAGCATGAGCTACACAGAGATAACCTCTACTGAACAAAGTTGTGGAGAATTAATCTGTGCATATTGTAGCAGAAATTGTTAATTCCTGTTGATTTGGAATGCTTGCAAACCTGCCGTGTAACTATTTCAATGCTTTTAAACCAAGCTGCTGTTGGAACTTTCACTGATGCAATGATATTTGCCTGATTATTGTCATCTTCTGTTTCCATTTTTGTTAGAACTTTAAGCCAAATGGTCCATCTGGCATTCTCTCTCGCTTGTCATCTTACAAGGTATAAAAATAAAGTATATTTTAAAATTCTAAATCATCGGTTTCATTTTCTCACATAAGAACTGAACATAAGAACACAAAGGCTTTTACAGAATATTTTATGGTGGAAAAAAAAAAGCCACCCTCTTTAACTAAGTCTGAGACCTTCATCTGTACTCTATATCAGTATCCCACTGACTTCCTACTGACAGTAATGGCCAGGGAGGAGCAGTGTACCGGGCTAGAACATAAATGGATATTTCACAAAATCATCTTTTGGCATTTTCAAATAGTACAGGGGATTTAGCCACATGTCTTCCATTGGAACGAGCATGTGTGTTGTGTGTTGGGGAGACAGAGATTCAGAAACAGACAAAATGCGTAAGTTTGTCTTTGTATGGTCTTTTGTTTGCATTCTGCCTGTTTTAAAAAAAAAAAAAAAAAGATAATAACCGCAAAATGTGTTAACAGACTGGCGAACACCTCCACGAGCACAATCAACATGAGCTGAGAGGGACTCACTTTACTTCATGAATACGTTTACATTATGTCATGTGAAATTACTGAGCAGCTGTTAGAGAAAAAAGAAAACATGATCAGTATTCTTGCAGAGGGGCTTACTGAGGACCAATCATCAAATACATGTGCCAAATAGAAATGGCAGTCAGAAAAGATGATAAGCAATCAAGGACAGACAGAAGTGAGACTCTGTGACCTTTACATTCAGCATGAGAACTAAATTAACATATCTGTGTAGTGTACTAGAAAATTAAGAGGACAATAAGGACAAAGTAGATTTAAGCCCAACCATGGGCTGCACAAATCTGAAATACCTAATCTAGTCTAATTACAGTCTATTTTACAACCCACATCCCAAACCTTGGCCACCTAATCTTTTCACCAGCAACCAGCAGTTCACAGCTACATTTACAGACTTGACCTATGCTGATTAAGCAAGGAATATTTTGTATTTATGGGACATGGCCTAGTCATGAAGTGGGGTAAGCTGAAGACAGACAAGTGACTCAGAAAATGGGCTCAATTTACTTGTCTTTGTCCATTATGCAGTGATCATTTTTTTTCTCAGCAGAAGTCATTCCCCTCTGACCTTTAAGAGATTATACTGTTAGGTATGCCAAAGTACAAAATGCAAAAGAGGAAGTTATTCAGGTAAATCAATTTCTGTGCTCCAGGCATGCTCCTCTGCTGGGAGGACAAACTCGAAGCAGTCTGTTATATGACTGCTGTACCTGAGAGGGCTCTCAGAAACATGTTGAAACTCTGCCACCAGTTAAAAGAGACATTTGAGGTGATCTTCCTTGTTTCAGAGGAAGTTTAGCACCTCCCAAAATTATATTAATTTATTCCAGACAGATAGATATTATCTCTAGGGCTCATAAAACAACATTTGAAGAGCAAGCTTTTTGCCTTTGCACCTAGTACATAGCCCCAGGTATTAACTAAAGAAATAGAACAATCCTGGTGGATACTTCCTTCAGAGGTCTTTATCCTTTACTAGTCTAAATAGCATGCTGGTCTGGATTAGACTGCTAGCATATTTGATATGCATTACAAGAACTGAAAGTTAATATTTCCTACAGGCAAGCTCTATAATTTTGCTTGCCCAGGAGTGTTGCTTTATTCCTTAGAGGAGGTCAGGAGAGAAACTTCTTTTGAAAAGGGAATATTAAATTGGTAGATTCAGTAGCCCTTCAGCCTGAAAATGCATATGCCTCTGAGACACAAGGCTTACCATGGACACATTTTCAACTTAGTAAATATTTTTTTTACTGAGGAAAGGACATTAGGATTATCTGCAGTCTTTAGGTAAATGCAAACAAATCTTGAAATCATACAAAATACAGCTGTAAATTACATCAAAATCTTATAAAAATATGCAAGTGATTATAGTATTTATTGTTATTATTGTTAGCATTGTTCAGCAATATGATATAAAATTATAAACATTTACCCAGTAGAAAGATAATTGCAAATTTCTGTAAAGAAATTGAATATAAGGAGAAAAAAGACAGCGGGTATTTCTCTAGATTCTGTATGTTCTAGACACGTCCACATATGCACTGGCTGATCAGTGCTGCAGATTATGCAGATATAAAGCGTGTCTGACAGGCTTAGGATGTTTCACACTCATGGCACATATGCTACATCATACATTCTTGCATATTTCTCTGGGAACACTTAAACTAGTAGGAACACTAACCCCCTCTATGCCAAAATGATATTGAGAGTCAGCAACAAATTACTTAATTTGCAGTTTATTAGGAAAGTCTTATAAGCCTATTTAGATAATTTAGAGACTTCATGCTGTGCATATTCAACCAAGGTAAAAAGTGAGTAGGAGGTCAAAAAAGGTAATGGAAACTGCTCCTATAATGATGAGAGCTTGTCAAAGTCTTTGGTCACATATCACCAAGGCGAATTGAGGTAACTACATTTACTTTAATGGACCTACATGAGTTCATAGAAGTGAACATCTGTCCTCATGTTACCATTTTTGACTTGTAATAATTTGCATCTACATCTCTTTTGTTTGTCCATAATGTTATTTTTTTCATGCTCTCTTAAGAATAAGGAAGGAATGCACAACAGCCTTGATGGTTCTGCTCAAGATGCAGGTGCCTAATTTAATGTGTGCTAACAGGTAACATTTGTCCACGTTTGCACTTGAGTGCAAAGGAAAAGAAAAAGCTATTAGAGATAATACAAGGATTTACATGCTTAAAGCCCAAGATAGGAATACTCTGCTGTAGCAACGAGAGACCTCCCAAACACTTTCTCCTGCACAGTTTACAATAAATATACAAATTGCAAATATTACTGCTTCTCTCTAGAACTGAAAGCTATATTCATAAGATACCCATTTCTTTCATTTCATTTTGTATGCTTCCAATTATATTTGAGCTTACACTATAATGAAATATATTTGGCCAAGAGCAGATTTCATCTACCCGCCCACCCCTTGTTAGTACATAGTGCGTGCCGTTCGTACAATTCAAGGTTTTCCACAGCAAGCCATGAACAAATTATGAAAATTATGCTGGTGCCAAGTGTAGGAGCATTACTGGTACTTGCATCCATTCTTAAGTCACACTATGGTAATATGATTTAATACTTTTAATAGCAGTATCCTTTTAGTGATAATGGTCAACAAATAGAAATCAGAAAAAGTTTAGAGGGAGGAATTTTCTTCTACTAAGTTAACTATGTCAGCTGGAGAACCAAAATCAAATCAACTTTTGAGCATGCCAGCTCTTCTTCTGGTCTGCTTAAAACATAGTACATGTCAAGTGTACTTCTTCAGAATCTCATTAACTCTTGGGGCAAGCAAACAACCTCTTTCTCACAGGGGCTAGAAACTAGTCCTCATATTACACAGAAATCTCGGAGAACTGAATACCAGAATTTCTATTTTCCATTAGTGAACTACTACAGAAAGACATAGAAATCAAGGGAGAGGAAAATAATTTAATCCATTTTTCTGTGCTTTAATTTTGTTCTCTCACAACTTGTTGTGCTTCATTGCTTTAATAGAAGGGCAAACAGAAGTACCATGCGCACGCACACACACACCCCTACAGACATTTTCACCATGTATTGTGACCATGTACATCACATTCAGGCTAAATGATAAGCAGGATGCCCCTTGTATTCATAATATAAGGGATATAATGAAAGAGCTTTTAGGATAATGAACTGTCCTGTACCAGAAAAATGGTTCATTCTTTTAGATGCATTACCTTCCACACCAGTGTCTAATCAACAAAATTTTTCAAGTGGATGGAAGTCATATTGCATGGATAAGAGGTCTTTTTGTATGTATACCTGGCAAATAAATACTCTGTTATGGATTTGTAATCATTCTGTGATCATATGACTGTAATGCATCCCTGGAATGGTATTCTAGGGATGCATTATAGTTTAAGCATTCCATCCAAAATGTTGTGCGAATGGTTTATTAACCTTCTTTTTCCCCCAGAAGTAGTAAAATCCTCTTTATCTGATTGGAAGTAAATAGATAGTGTAGAGTTCTCGATAACTGATTTGATTTCTTAAGCTATTTATCATATAAGCTGTAATAAATTATTGCTTGTGACAGGAAGTGCATCATATATTGCCTGTGAATCTGCTGGAAAAGGCAAATGCACCATTATTTCAGCCATGTTCTCTTTGTAAATCAAACACTGAATCAGAAAGTTAGCAACCTTCTTCAGAGCTAGAAAAAATCCACAGTTATTTCAGGAGCTGCCTAAAATTTACAAGCTTAAAGTCATAGAAACAAAACAATACAGATTTGGATTTTAAAAATGTAAATTTCTATAAAATTCTTTTGTTCAGAGAGAAAATTGGGTATTTGAAATTTAAAAGTTTCACTTCAGCATTTACAAAATAAGCAATTTTGATGTGCCTTAGTTGTTCAGACATGGTCAACAAAGTCTGCGTGCAAAGTGTTCAGCTCCATCTGAAATACGCCATACATCAGAAAGATCCAGGCTGCTATTTTGAATGTAGTCTTTGGTTTGACCTAGAGTTCCCACTGCAACATCAGTGTCACTATCAATAATATCAAACTGTCCTTTATTGTGTTCCCACACAAAAACATACCACTGAAAGTTTCTTTCTGAGATCCTTGAAAGGCTATAGCTACCTGAACTGCCATCTCCCTTGGGGAAAAGGAGCGGTTATGTTTGGTGTATGGCCCCTTTCCCCAAACTGCAGACTGCTGAAGTTTTCCTGATTGGTGCAAGCACAACAGACAGTTTTTTCCCGTTCCCACCTGAGCTTAAGCAATTGAGTCTTTGCTATTACGTATGGGATGGAAAGTCAAAAAGAAACTTTGTCTGAATCATAAACAGCAAGGAAATAAACACACAAAACAATGTTTCCAGGATAACTATGCTTCAAGTTTGTTTCAAAACTAAATTATAACCTTTCATTTATAACTTTCTTAGCTCACACTTTTTTTCTCAAGTGTTCTTGCTTTGGCAAGCAGCCAAATAATTTACATGGATCTGATGGATCTGAGAAGTAGCATTTTAATGATCTTTGTATCTGGAGGACCACACAATTGTTGCTACAAATCAATGTTTTCCATTTGGCTGTTAATAGCTAAAACTAGTTCTCTGTGCATACCTCACACTGCAGTTTTTTCCCAAGAAAAGCTGACAATATAGAAGTCTAAAACTGTAAGTGACATTCAAAGTGTATAAACTGATTATGGAAGTTCAAAGTATCTTCAGAAAGTTTAAAAAAAAATTAATAATGAAAGATCATCAAATAATCATGTTATCTATTTCACTCCTCTTAATAACACTTCTGTTTAGAAAGTGATCTGAGTTGGTTTTGGTTTGGAGGGGGAAGGGGGTGTCCATTTCCTTTTCCTAAGGGAAAATATCAATTTTTTTCAGAAAAAGATTTCACACTTGAAAATTTTGTATTAAAAACTACATGTAAAACAAAAATATGTCAGGGTCCTGACTTTACTCTTCTCCTGACCCATATCCCTCAGGACTGTGAACTCCACCAGTGCATGATCACTGCAGCCCAGTGGTTATGCAAGGTGATAGCGAACCACAATAAATTGAGATATGCACTTTTTAAAAAATGGTAGGAATTAGGTAAATTGAGGGGGGCTAATGTTCTTACAGAGCTTGTTTAGACTTACAGGGAGAGGGAGGTGTCCTAGGGAGCATGTACCTCCCAGAATGGCAGAGTGTGTTTTATGTGCTGATTCACAAATGTGTACTGGCTTTGAGGCAGGTTACCAATATTTGATTCAGCAGTAATTGAATATAAGAAACTAAAACTCAGCTAGAAGCAAAATTTCTATAGACTGTTTCCAGGCTGGGTAACACAGCATTTTTAAAGGACTGAAATCTTCCTTTTTTTCCACAATTTCTGAATAGAGGGTGACAGCGCATTATATACCCTGACACCACTATAGTCTGCATCTAAATGGCAAGATATTTTCACTCTACCCTGCTTCCTGAAATACCATCCCCCCAGGCTTAAAGACAGAGGTGTATTGGTAGAGAGTACCACAATTTAGATATAGTCTCATTTCATCCCACTTCTCGCCAAATTCTTTCAAATCAACCTCACAACAGCACTAATGTAAGTCTTTGAAATAAACATGGTCAAAAGGGGGGTGTTTGTTGTAATACGACCATCTGAAATCATCTGAAACAGTGTTTCTTAACTGTTTTGTTTTCCAGAAAGCTAAAATTTAGGTGTACTCAAAAAGCTGCCATCTGAAAGCCACTAATCTGTATATTGTCCCTAGGGTTAAATAAAAATTATTCTGAGAAAAAGTATTTCTATCAGTACATTACTTTAGTTACAAGAATACAGTTAATAGCAGGATTAAAATATTCTGTTACTTATACAGTGATAGAGCCTGCTTTTGTTGTCCTTTGCAGGCTTTGATTGTTAAAGTAATGACCACAATTAATTTTCACCCAGAAGGGAAATATTTTTTGTCAGTGCTGTGCTGCAAGTCCAACTTTTACAGGCTCTGTGGGTACAGCTCGCATGTTAGACAGAGTTAGCCACAGAGGGCATGCTCTTAGCTCTATTGCTTCTTCTGTGTCAAGCGTTATTGACATAATGTCTATCAAAAAAATTTAAAATTCCTGAAGAATTAAATAACAACAGTATAGGAGACTACCTTGAACTCCCTGCCCTCTCCTCCCAGTATTTCATGATACTCCGTGTCAGTCAAGTTCAGAGCTGGGTTAGTTGTGCTGTATATTACCAACTCTAAAAAAGAGGGTCAAGGCAAACTGCTGTTTTGACTCTCACAGCTGGGAGCAACACTTTTAATAGGCATGTACATCTGCTGCACAGAGAATGAAAATCTCCTTGGATAGTTGCATTCGCGCCCATCTGTTGGGATGGCGTGCTGCCTGCTCACAGGTTGGTCACATCGTTGCCACATGGCACAAATGCCAGAATAGGGACAGCTTATTTGGCCAGCCTGCCTCACAGTAAAAACGCGAGTACAAATGCTAGCAGTACCGTTTATGATAACAAGTGGTATTCATCTTGGTTGCTGCTCAATACATTTTCGTATTGTAGCACATAACCAGTAGATATTTCCACAAGTTCTTTCATATATGTAGCAGTCAGACTTTTGGTGAAGATTGTCCTTATCAAAGTATACTATGAGATATCTGCACTCTCCTTTTAGCACAGAATACTTGTAAAAACAGTAAGTGTTTGGTATGGTCATTCCATATCATTAACCTCTAACTCGTAGTGGAGATATTAAGCTGAACCTTCTAATCTGAAGCTAATTTACTGCCTTCTCAGACTCTGAAGAGATCTCTATCTTGACATTTACTAAAATAACAGCTTTCCTTTCTGAATAGCAGAAGCAGTATTTTGCTGCATTTCTCAAAATAGCAATATGTTCCTCTTTGATCTCTTATTATTGAGAAATGCTGACTTTTTCTAAGCATAAACACAGATGATCTTATTTTGCTGACTTCATTTGAACCAATAGTTAGATGAATGAAAAGATCCTTTCCCAACAAATTTGTGGCTCCTCTCACAGCACCACTTTCAAATTAAGTAGAAGCAACATCAAATTTCCCATCTTTAGGAAGTTATTTATAGAATAGAATTATTTCATCTAACAGTAAGCAAACTTATGTGTCTGGAGCACATATCTTTGTTTATTGTTTAAGTTCTTTCTGATACTTTGTGAAAAAACATATGGCTCCTACTAAAGATGAGGTACATATTAGTAATAGTTGAAAATGGCAAAAGGGAATTATTTATAAAGATAGGAATCTTTTTATTAAGTTTTGGTACAAAGCAATGTGAATAAGGTCAAAATCTTCACTTAAACTTGAAAAATATATTGGTTAAAACAAACTCATAAATACAGAATTTCTCAGAACTATTATGTCATTACTCATCATAACAAGTATTAGGAAATATATCTAGGACTAAGAAATACTGCAGTGCCCTTTGGATTAATATAAAGGTAAGCTACTGTATTGTTTTTATTAGTATTATGTGCATTTTTATATTACTTCTTTATCAATAATGGTTTGGTTTATGAAGCCTCATATATTAAAAAAAAAAAAAAAAAATTAAAGGACAAACTATTTAAAGTCAGCACCAGAAAGCAAAAATCTGAATTATTAGAGTCCTAAACATATGAATAACTAATCACATAGGATCACAAACAGTGCAAAGGGAATTAGGTGAACAGACCAAAAGGCGAAAATTCTGCTTAAATTACAGGAAAACAAGAGGTTGAAATAGACCCTATATAGAGCCTTGTGATATCAGAACTTTGGGGGTAGGGAGCAAGGTTTGGCTACCTCCCCTATTATCACTGATTGATGAGTGGCTCATACTACGTCACATACTATGCTCATGCTGTGAAGCATCCCCATGCAGGTTAGCCTGAAGCATCTGTGGCAGGTTGAGGGAGGCGATTCTCCTCCTCCGCTCTGCTCTCATAAGATGCCACCTGGAGTACTGCATCCAGCTCTGGAGTCCTCAGTACAGGAAAGACATGGACCTCTTGGAGCAGGTCCAGAGGAGGGCCACAAAAATGATCAGAGGGATGAACGCCTCTCCTATGAGGACAGGCTGAGAGAGTTGGTGGTCAGCCTGGAGAAGAGAAGGCTCCTGGAACACCTTATCGTAGCCTTTCAATACTTAAAGAGGTCTTATGGAAAGATGAGGACAAACTTTTTAGCAGGGCCTGTTGTGATAGGACGAGGGGTAATGGTTTTAAACTGGACAAGGGTAGGGTTAGACTAGATATAAGGAAGAAACCTTTTACAGTTAGGTTGTTGAGACACTGGGACAGGTTGCCCAGAGAAGCTGTTGATGACACGTCATTGGAAGTGTTCAAGGCCAGGTTGTATGCGAATTTCACCTGATCTAGTGAAAGATGTCCCTGCCCATAGCAGGGAGAGTTGGACTAGATGATCTTTAAAGGTCCCTTCCAAACGAAAGCATTCCATGATTCTATGAGTCTATGATTCTGTGAATATAGGGTCTGTGTCCTCTGATTCAATGTTATATTTTAACACAGTATGTATCAGCAGGTACTTTAAAATATCTTAAATATAATTTTAGAATTCAGATCTTTTTTTTTAAACTCCTGTATCACTTACTAATAAGCAAAACCAACAGGTTGGCAGGGCAAACATTGCTAAAATAACTCAAATATTTACCTTTGTAAACCCATACATTTGCACTGGCAGTATCTGCAGTGTTATCTATTCAATTTCTGCTGAAAATGAGCACTCATTAGCAAAAGTATTTATAAAAAATGAGAATACTACAACTATTGTGGTAAATTTTCAGAAGAGAATTTAATACCTTAGGTCCCCATCTTGATAATGAAATGCTCAGATATAAAATCAAAAGTGAAGGGTGACATATGAACAAACTACATAACTGAAACTCAAATAAGTGAAAACTCATATTCAGTTTACAACGTACAACCCATCAGTATGCTGAAATCTTCTCACTAGCATTTTTTGATTGAAGCTGCTTCTTGATGGGACGTTGGTTTGGTTTGGGGCTTGTTTTTTCACAATAACTGCTTTCTTTCTGTTTAAAAAAATCAATAGAAATTTTAAAATGTAAACCCCTTTCTCAAGAAAGTCATTGAAAGTTGAATCAGATTCCAGAGCAGTGTTATGTTAATGGTGTTATTATCCTGTATTTTATATATCTAATCAAACCCAGTCATCTGTTGGGTCAAGATCTGTACACCCCATTCTCCAACAACGAAGAAGTTACTAGTATGTCACAGGAAACATAAACCTAGGTAAAGAGGAGCTACAACAACAGAGAAGTAGCAGTATATGGGACTGCAGAAAAAAATTACCATGAAACCACAGTATATTTCCAAGTACAATGTTTTTATTTTTATCAAGAATCTTTGCTTGATTTCAGCCAGCAATACATGACAAAAAACCTGTACTTTTATGTAGAAACTGTAACTGAAAATTAGGATAGGATCATTTTCAGACACTTTAACCACAGATATGCCTTTATTCTTTTAATTTCTCTAATGTTCACTTTTTTTTTTTTAAATAATTACTGGTTTTATAAATATCATGGCCTATTTGCAAACACACTCACCTTTACCAGTAGTCAGATGAGAAGCAATTAGGAACATTTCCCAATTGCAAGAAAATTTAATATGGCAAGAAATGCAACTTCTCAGATAAGTATGATGAGTTAAATAGAAATTTATTCTAGAACACACACTTAGCAGGTTTCTGTAGTTTCATATTTTATTGCAAGAAGAATTAAAGTGCTAAGATTTGATTTTAAGGACTTATTTATCAGTTCCATTAATAGCAAATAAGTTTATAGGGGATCCCATGAAGGGACTGTGAAGTTTTTTCAGAGCAAATCATGAAAGATAAACCATAAAGCCTTCCAGTGATTAAAAATAACATCAGTGACAACATAGCTGATGCCATTGCATATGAAAACTGAGCAAAATATGTTTTCATAATATTGAAGTGATAGAAATGTAATGACAGCAAATTAATTGAAAAGCCTTCTTCTGATTTATTCCATTCATTGAATAGGAAAGATATTTCTTCAAGCATCTGTGTTATGTAAGAGGTAGCAATAACAGATTGTAAGTAACATGCACAAAGTTAGTGACCAGACTTGGATTTCAGAAGTAGATGTCTCTAAGGTGGTACTGGAAAAAGTTTGCTTGAAAATCAAGACAAGATCAAAGTATGCCAGATGTGGAAAACTGAAATGCACCAACCAAGCAAACTTTACTAATGCTTTCATTCTTGATCATTTTTTACAGTGAAGTACTGTAATTATACAGGTTTTCAAAAACACCTGTATAATTTTAATTCAGCTAAAAGCCAAGAGAATTTGTGTTCCTGATGTTCATAAACAAAAAAAAAAAAAAAGAAAAATTTTGTGCAAGTATAGCTATTTTAGTAGAAAGTGATTTTTTTTTACCAAAAACCATATACAGATGCACAGATGCACATATGCAACTGTATTGCTACAAGGCTGCCTAAGCCCACATAATTTTTATTCCATCTCCACATACATGTTAGAGAAAGGCTATCAGTATTGACACATAAAGTATATGACCAGTATAGAATATAACAAAATGTTCACCTATGGATTATCACAGATAAGGTAGTACAACTTTCCAAGTGGTTGTTATACTCAATGGTTTCACCTGTAGTGAAAAACAATAAACTGAGGATGGTTCATCTGTTTGTGCTATCTGTCTCTTACCCAGCAAAGAAATAGTCTCCTCAAAATATCAAAATCTCACATGGTTGTTTTGGAGAGGAAAAAAATGTATTTTTAGCTATGGAAAGGGAACCAGTAAGAAACAGAAAAGTAACATAGCCATTTTAGCACATTATAGTGGTAAATTGGAGTACTTAATTTCTAGTAGCCAACAAATGGACACTTCTGTAAGAAACAAAAACCAGAGCAGAATGATGACAAAGCAAGGGTGTCACTTCATCTATCCAACAAGCTAAGATGAGCGGAAGGAAAATAATTATTTAGCATTGTACCCATTGTCCTTTATTTTCTATAGTAACATTTTGAAAATGTGTATTAGAATTGGTTGAAAAAGTAAACAAGACAGAAAATCTGTAAGAACAGCAGGCGTTACTATACTGCAATATTTCACTTAAAAAAAATTTCTTCAGTTTGTTTTGTATGGAATATTTCCATTAAAAATAATTAATCAAAAAACTTGCTACAATTGAAAAATCCTTTTTTATTTATTACTTACTATGAGATATTCCAACAGTTATCTCATCTGTGAAATATTCTATTAATTAATTTTAGAAGTTCATCATTTCTGGAGAAAAAAATTTGAAATACAGGTTGTGCTGATAATTTCAACCAGTTATCACATAAATGCCAGAGCAGAAATAGAATGATACTACACAAGAACTAAAACCCCAAGACTAGCTCAGGTCATGAGGTCTTTGTAAATGGGAAAACTAATAATAATCAGTACAAGTAAAAGTAGCATGATTTAGACAAAGTCAGAATTAAAAACTAATGAAATTTTGTCTAATCATGTTGGAAACATTTTTTCACCTCTTAGAGTTCTTTTCCAGCCACCCTAGATAATGCAAGTGCCACACCGATCTACAGCAATGCCTGTCTAGCTTAGGGAAATACAAGGTTGTACACATTTGCTAGCCAACTGCCAGGCAGATTCTATTTTCTTCACAAGAGACTCTCTGTTCAAATCAGAGTTACCATTCTCTCTTCCATCCCAGACACCTTTCTTCTACTTGCTGGGTAAGATGTACTCCTCTTATTATCAAAGCAGCCTCCAGTGATTTGGTGGAGTCATGCTCACTTAGGCCTATGCCGAATTATCTCTGAACAACCTTTTTATAACATAGACTGAAAATAAAGCAAGACGGAACTCAGAGAAGCATGAGCTACCACTTCCAGTGAAATCAAGGATTAAAAAAAATTTCATTGGGAAGAAAACAGTAGGAATAAAAGGAGGTTTACAGTATGACCAGGGAAAACAAATTCAGCTACAGGATGAAACACCATATCAGAAATGGTCAGTGAAAATTGCCTGTGGATATCAGAGTTTATGGATGGCAAGGCTTATATTGGCCTGGATTAGTACTCTAGTCTGGAGCACCACGATACATCATTAATATGCACAAATTAGATGACGAAAACACAAAAGCAAATACTATTGTTAGGTAATGGAAGAAGCTGACTTCTGAGAGGAGATTAAAGGAGATAAATTCATGTAATTTTGCTAAGTGATTACTAAGGAAAAGAGGCAAAATACAGTAACTACATATTGTAGGTGGATATAAGCATAGAGGAATGAAAGGAAATATTTCAAGTGGCACAAAAGACCATAACTACCTGAAGAAGTAATGGCTGACATTAAAAAGGATAATTTTAGATGTATATTAGAAAATACTTTCTGATCCATTAGACTCAAATATATTCTTCTGAGGAGAGTACTGAAATCCTGGTTACTTAAGAAATTTAGCAATTAGACTGGAAGAAGTAACAGAAAATATGCTGGGAGGGACAGTATAGCACCTGCAAGAAAATTGAAAAAAGTTCTATCGGGTCATCTAATTCACCTTAATTTCTATGAAAATTAATGTTTGCTCTTTTCCCTTGGTTTAAGTTTTGCTCATCCAGTCATGAAACCTCTTAAATCTCTGGACTCAAAAAATGTCTTTCATTCAGGCAGCAGTGCCTCAAAGCTATTCACGCTAATTAGCCAAGGTCATTTAAATACATTTTGCATGAAGCACCTTAAACTCAGTGTGCCATTTTATATATTTATCAAATTACTAATCAATATGCTATACCACAGTTACTACTCGGCCTTGAGCTACACATAGAATGCTGCATGAATTCAAATTGTGCAAGCTGCTGTCTGCATAAATGAAATTAAAGTGTATGCAGTGATCATTATTCACAATACAAAAGAAATGAAGAAGTGGCCTAAATGCAGTACATACCACAAATCTGTATTTTAAGTAAATCTTAACTGTGTTGTTGGTTTCTTTTTTTTCTTTAACAAACCTTGTATTAAACTAGCTTCGATTTCACTTTCTTTCTCCAGCATATTACCTCCACTGTATTGGTAAAGTAATTTATTCCATCCTCTGTGGAGAGCCTGGATCTCATTTGCCAGCATATTTATCTTTCCTGCCACTGCACTGTCATTCATCTGCAATCTCCACAGAATACCAGACCTGTGCAGAATTTCAATTAGGATTGATTCAACTAAATCCAGGCCACAGAATTGAGGCTGACAGGGTGACCCCCAGAGAATTTAATATGCTGAATCCAAAAGGAAAAAAAAAAAAAGGTAAAAATACAAAACAGAAAACAGCTCGAGTTTAACACGATAATTCATTAAGTCCTCTACATATTCAGTTTAATCTGACTCACAATAGATTTTTTCAGACTCGATATTGTGTGGGTAAACTGCTTTGCAGTAGTTTTGATAACCACAGGAAAGAAATTACCATAAAAATCTCTACTCTTCCTTTGAGGTCTAATCAACTTAACTCAGACAGCTTGTAATGAACAGAAAAATGATTCCCACAGAGGCTGAGCTACCTTAAGCTTTCAATTCTGTATATGTATACATTCAAAAATCAGTACAGTGTAGGTATACAGGTAAAATAGCTCTTTTATTAGATACTTGATTTGACAGACTTCCAGTGGTTTTCACTGTAATCATTGACAGGCTTCATCTGTGTGTCAGTTAAATGTCCTAAAAGACTTTCTTAAGTAATCTGTGGTTACTGGAATGGTTGTGTGGGTTTAAAGGCAGCTAAACTACAGAAGAACAGTAACCTGAGAGGTCTTTTTACCTGTAGTATGTAAGTATGTAGTATTCGAGTCCCAATTTTATATTACCTGCTGTACATAATATGTGACTGACTTGATTATACACCACAAGCAGGTGTAAGTAGATACTCAGTTTTACTCCAAAGCATTACAGTAGAAAAGAGAAATAATGACAATTCCATGTTTCAGGTTTTTTCTTGTCACTAAGGAATTCTCCTGAATAAATTTTCCCTAAAGATCAAGTTTTGACCACTGAAAAAATATAAAGCTATAAACTCCCACCTGATTTAACAGAAAAGGTAAGATAAGAACATACATATAAAATATTTACCAAACGTAAATATTACCAAACGTAAATACCCCCAATGGAGTGGGGAAATATTGGCACACGCCCATATTAATGTTTAATAAAACACGAGTCAGGTAGAACTGGATGAAATAATTAAGAGAGACATTGATTTGTTTGTGCACATGGATACCACATCAATGAGTGTGACATAAGCAACGAAATGAATTGTTATTTGGGGGTTTTTTCTTATTATTTTAATTTAACACGACTAAATCAGTGAAAACATGTGAAAATATTTCACATATGGCAAATGTTTTGTAATTCTTTATCAGTCACAGTTAGAAATTTCTTAGTGTATCATGAGTATTATGAAGAAGAGGCACAACTATCATCAATTCAAAATTAGTATCTACACAGTGTCCAAAATGAACCCACCATAACATAGTTTTCTTTCTGAAAATTGGTCACAAGATCTACACATAACTGCAGTAAAGAGGAAACTACATCAATACATGGCTTATTGTATTAGTACAATAGATCTGTGTCTTCAGTGAGTAAGCATAGTGTGGGGTAGTGGGGGTACACAAGAAATCATTCTCCCAATATGTTCTTCGATAATCAGCTCTTTCCATGATTCTCCTGTCATGCCAGTTTATGACTGTAATCAATTAGAATTTTTCTCTGGTATCACATGTCTAGAAATACTACAATAAGCACATTGGAAAGCATAAATATTTTTCTTTGTTCTTTCTTTGGGGAGTGGATGAAGTAACACAGGTGTGTTACTACACTGCTTATGGATGTTATTCAGATACGACAGAGAATTGTACAGTATGGTACAGTAATACTAGGAATCAAATTAAATTGAAGAGGATAAAGGGGAATCTCACCATCTTCCTTTCTTCATTTCTCTAGGTTTGATCTTGCTTTTCCCTGACCATAAACCAGACTTTTCATCCTCTGGGCATTTAGCTGACTAGTAGTCCTTTATGCCCCAGTTCATAACCTGAAACTAAGATCCAGTTTACTCCAGTTTGTAGATATAGCTATTATTTTTGACAAATGTTCCCTTTCAAGATGTCTCTGTATCATGGCACTCTTTATGATATTACAAACCTAGTACTATAAGAGAGAAGAGCCAATAAGTGTTCATCTAGGGAAAATATTTCCCTAGGAGAGTTACTATGTGTTATAGTCAAAAGGAATAATAAACAAAAATATTGAAAGGAAACTACTGCTGGTGGGTATTTTGGCAGCTCATCTACTAAGTTACATTTCTTGTCTTGTGACATAGCACCGGATATGAAAAGGTCGGGTCTTTATTTTCCCACTTGTGGTTAGCTCAGAATCAACCTGACCCAAAGTCCTATTACTGAAAGTCACCCTAGGTAATGTCTCATAAATTGCTTAATCATTTGTCTCCATTGAAGACCCAGACATCTAGGTCAGAGGTAGCCTATTGTTCCTCAGATCCTGCACTTACCCACCTTTAAAACCAAGTGATTTATTTGACCTACTCTAGTTCTTAGATGTCACCCATTCTGGAATCCCTGTGGAAAAACACTTGTGGTTCCAAAATTGCTTTGTGTAATTTTTAAGTACTGTAGGCAGACTTCTATGAAACACTGATGAGAGGAAGGCTTCACCTTACCTTTTGCCTTCATTTGACTTACCTACATTTTATTTAACCTGCTCCTTTTCTATTGTACTTCCTATACCCTTCAAAAGTATCATTTTAAGAATTGATCACCATGGATTTTTTTACAAATACTTAAGAAAAAGAACCACATACATCTGTCTTCACTATGTCATCCACTATTTTCTCTCTTTCTGATGAGTAACATATTTTGTTCTTTCAATTTATTTATACAATTTTTCTTATTACTTTTTATTGCTTGAAGCTATTTCTTGTGACTTATCCTATCTGATTGGTCTATTATACTTGTTCTTTTACCTTACAATAAGATCTTTTCCTTTCTTGTGTAATTTCATTTTGTTTTTCCAAGTCCTAAAAGAGATCTGATATTGTCACATAGCTCTTTTACTGTAATTTCTATCTATACTTCTCAACAGGGAAGTTTGCTGTCACGCTTTTAAGAAGGTTGCTTACTTTGACTGACATCTCTACTGTACTATTTTACTCCTAGATCATGTTCTCAGTGATTTTATTGGGTGTTTTTTGTTTTATAATTTTAGTAACATCACTTTATTTTAAATATTCAGAAATTGCACTCTTATCTTTACAAACTGAATTAAATACGCAAAGACAGAAAAAGTGACCCTATAGCTTTTCACTGGCATCTGTATAGACGTACCTAGTTCTGATCAGCTTCATGTTATATTTCTGTTACTCTTGCTATTTTAATCAGTTTTTGATAACACATTTATTCACAATAAATGTCATTTATATAAGTAATTTTTAGAACTTTTTTGCAGTTACTGTTTGCCCAGAATGGGATTTTCAAAGGAACATTGACCCAGTTTACTTTTCCAATTGAAACTCTCTTTCGCTATTGCTGAATGCCTTTTTTCTGTATTAAATATAATCTTTTCAATATAAAGGAAATCCTTCTCTTATTAATGTCCATGGCAATTTTATATTGACTTCAGTGGGCCCTGGATTAGGTAGCAGACACAGAGAAGTTATGAACAGATAAGTATGAAACAAGGGTAATGGCTGAGGCTGTAAAGTTTCTAATTATTTTGTCTACTAGAAGCTCTGCTCAATCCTCACTGCGGTAATCCTATTAACGCACTACTCTTCTTTTGACTTTTAAATAGATAGAACAGTGATTCCAGCAAAAGTGCTAGAACACTGCCATGAATCCAGAATACGCTGAATAATACAGTTACTGCAATACAGCGTTCCTGGAATGTATGTACAGCACAAAGACAATGTTTCCTATTTGAAGCCAGGTAGATATACATGACCTAATTTTTGTCTCATTGCTTTTATATAATTGTGTAGCTTGATTTCATTCTACAGCTTTACCTATCTATGACAATATAAAAAAAAAGTAGACACATTATTCTAGGATGTTCCGACTCCCACAGTGGTAGAGGAAAGAGAGAGGAGCCAGAAATGTTGCGATGAAAGACAGCTAAGGACATTGGGTATCCATTGATTGGAACTAGGCTTCATTGTTTCTGCAGTTTACTGAATGGATTGGTGGGGATTGTTTTTCTTTGGAGATATATTTTTAAAAGGACAATACAATTGGAGATATAACTGTATGATGGCATGGCCCCACCAGTCATTCATTCCCTACCCAATACTGAAAGCATCAGCATTTCGCCACTCCATGGTTTAGTAAGACTTTATTCCTTACAGAATGTACTCTAGAGTACAGATTATTTATTTCAGCTGAGCTCTGGAAATAAGATTTGCATATTGTCATTTAGCAACCACTTGCCAATGCAGCTGGCAATGGGGAAATTCAAAAATGTCCAAAATGTCAATTAGATTAGATTATTGGGAGCATATCAGTTACCAGGGCTCCACTGCTCTTGTCAATAAACTCACACATGAGGAAAATACATCCTCCAGTCTAAAATCCTTATAATCTTTATACATCTTCATAGACAGAGGGAGATGTTGCCTGAATTATGAAAACTATAACCTCATTAAATCTACATTCATCACATGATATCCATAAAACACCCAGTTCAAGATGCATATTTTTAAAGCCTGTATACTTCAGTAACATAGTAATTTTTTTATTGGAGACTACCTGCTGGTATATATTGTGAGTTGATAAAATAATAAGAAAAAAATTAATAGATCCAGCCTAGCTAACTCCATAGTCAACTTTTATTCCAATCATACCTAACTTGACAGTTAAACTAAAGCATATGTCTAATGAAGACCAGCTATTTTGAGCAGCCAAAGGAACCAGAAAGAATATCCATGGTTTAAATTTAAAATTTCTATGAAATGAACATATGTACTTACTGGACTTTTTCTCGGTCTCATTACTCTAAGTTAAGTTCAGGTGTGAATTTACAGTGCACTAAGTACACTACAGTGATTTCCCATGTGGATATTAGAAATGCATAATAGCAGTATAATAAGAACAAATTGAACTGAATCCTTCATTTGGTAAAATAAAATTTAGTAGGAGTTGTCTTAGCTAAGGGAAAAAACACAGACAAAAGGAAAAAAATCTAGATTAATGTATTTACATTATATTTGAACTTCTAAAAAGTGGATTGAATAATAAGTGTTCATTAATAATGTATTTGATGATTCACTGGGAAAAATGATCTCATATATTATTCACAAATATTATTCAAACATATCTAAAAAATATCCTGCACAAAAGCTATGGCCTCAAGTCTCCAGTGTGGTCTGCAATACCACATTCATATCTCTGTGAATCCTTACTGCTGTTGCTCCATTAGCTCCTTAGGAGATGATGCTTGAGAGCCAGATAGGTTTTAATTAGTGAGACTCCATTGTAATATTACATTCTGTTAAAAAATCCTCAGGATTTGGCCCTCTGTCCTTCAGCGGTTTACACTCAGAAAAGTGTTATGCTTAATACATTTCAGACAGTTCAATATATCTTCCATTTCGTTGGTGAAAGTACACCGATTTTTTTTTTCCATAACAACAATACCAAAGCAGAGGAAACTCCTTCAATAATTAGTAATAGTGGTCTCATATTACTAACAAGAAAACTTGATTTCAAATACTTTACAGTTTTGACAGAGGGCAAACACAAAATGCAGATTGTAGACAACCAATTTCATACTTGTTGTTCCTACTTCATTTGATGTGAGTGGAACTCATACATTTAAACATGCTGATGTTCCTTTAATCATTTATCTCCAGGCATAGGTAGTTAGAACTTACGCTGTGTCAAGTATATCCCTCCTAAGCACACATTTTCATGGATTATGTCAGCTCTGGGTAATGAGTGTCCTTGTTATAGCCATGTGCACACAGACAGATTTTCTCTCTGAGAACTGCAGAGACTATTCTTCATATTATTCTGACTTCAAAATCACAGGAAGACTTTTGAGGTTGCAGTGTAAAGTGAGATTATGCATAAATTGTCCCATACACACAAAAAAATGCAGTCTTTCACAAGCTTAAGTGAAACTTGTGGTCCCATGCAAAACAGCTGAAGCCAGCTCCTCTTCTAACTAAAAATAATACATATTGGAAACTTCTCATTTCAAACTTTGTCAAACATGACTCAAACATGTCATTTATACATATATAAAAACACACATATATATATAGTCCAGGTAATGATAAACTCTTTGCATATAAGACAAGGCCTGGATCCAAAGGGTTTTACTAGCCTTGGTCCTAGAAAGAACTACATGCATGCCAGTCTTCTCAAACAGGAATAGTGCCTTTATATTGCTTGTGATTCCTCAGATGCATTCACTTCTTTTCAGGCAGAATATTTTAGAAGTTAGGTAAACCACAAGCAGATGGCAGTCATAACAAACGTGAATAAGCTAGTACTAACGTTCAGCACAGATCTGATCCAGCTCTTTTGAACCCCATGGAAGTCAGTGGCAGCTGAACTATGTTCTTCTCCTGAATGTCTGTGCGGTGAAGAATATTTTAATTCTTTTCCTAATTCTCATTTTAAGAAATTGTCATGGTAAAGTGCTAAGGAAAGAAAATAACAAGAAACTAAAGAAGCTGATGAAAATTAATTTTTGAACGATTGTTTGATCAGAGAGAAGAAAAGATATAACCAGCATAATTAATAGTCTTATTTTTAAAAACTTCTATTTAATAGTTGCATATGTTCTTCCTGAATATAGGAAATAAATATTAACGAAGCCCACAACATTCACTTATGAGGTATACGGGTGCAACATCACAAACTTCTCAGGAGATACTCATTCACATCATGTCTGAACTTGTCCCCAGCAACGTAAGATGGTGTTGATGTTCCAAATATTTGTGGAAGAAAATACCTAAATGAATAATTCTAAGAAGCCAAAGACGACAAAAAGCATATGGCAGGATGCTCAAACTTTGATAGGACATGTTGGGAGTTTTTTTCTTTGACTGACTGGATAGCTTCCACATGGATGAAATACATGTTAAATTATTTACAGATAATTACATCGCTGTGCTGTTGCTAAAATATTAAGACACCATTGTCCCACAGGAGAAATTGTGACAGACATTGGCACATCAGCTAATGAATAGCTGTGGGGAAATGGAAAAAAAGAGCTACCAGAAGACCCTGGTATTAGGAAACAGAATGTCTGTAAGTAATCCACACTCAAGAGAGAAATGTCACTTTCCTTCTTCCCCTCCCTCCTACTAATTACGTATAGAACAAATGTTCAACATTTGGTAGATGTTGCTTGAAGGCAATTTTTTCTGGAAATAGTCTCAAGGCCTCCTCCACTCCTTTTTCATTATAGGAAACTATGACCTCGAAATACTAAATAATAACCTTCAATGAAAAATGTTTTCAAATACTCATAAAAGACTGGTTGGCCGTTTTAGTGAAAAGATGCATCACTACTAACAGACGGATACAGTTCTTATGCATTTTTTTGAAGTTATGGGGGGTTGTTGTTTCACATCACAGAGGAAAACAATGAGAGGAACGCTCCCAAGATATACAACCAGTATAAGAGCCTCACAGAACTGAACAGCAAGTCCATATTTTAAACAAATATTTAAACATTAAAACTAGCTATCATCTGCCAAATCTCACTTTTCATTTAAGTCAATTGAAAGAATAGTACCTGAAATATTTATGCTAAAAAAATTTGGAAATTATTGAAAAGTAAAGATGAGCAAGATCTGTTTTCTCAACTATTATTGTCTTTTTAAGAAAAGAAAAATTTCCTTTAGCCTACAATTATGGGATTTAATGCAGTCCAAAAATACCCTTTAAAATAGGTACCTACTTTTATAGGACATACTGTGGTACCTAGAACAGGGAAAGGCACCTCATTTATAAAAAACTAATCCTCATAAACTCTGGCTGTAATTCTGCAGAACCATGTATATTAGTGCTAATCCCAAGGATCTTTATGGCCTCAACCTGCCATAAGTGATAGGAACCTATCTTTAAGACACCATATTGTGCCATTTATCTAACATAATAGTCACGTGAATATTTGTAGTATTAGTACAAAAACAGTTCATAAAGAGGTCATCTGTTCATCAGGCAGATTAAACAGTCTCAAGCAACACATCCTTGGAGTATATGCTTATGTTCTTTTCTGAATAGAAATTAAAGGCTTAAAAAGTTTAAATTTCTGATTTGAGGATATAACCAATATTTCCAAAAAAAAGAATATACCAAAGTATAAATGTGCAATGAGGCCTATAATTCCCCCTGGGAATTAGAGTAAACTAGTTACCTAACATCCACCCATTCCTTTGAAAACATCCCTCTAACAAAGCAGGGGTTTGTGGTTTTGAGTTAGACTAACGTGAACAGTGTCAGTTACTGCTCTGAGTAAAGATTCATAAGTTTGGGCTAAATTGTATTATAACATAAAGTTAATACAACTTAATATGGAGAAACACAGAATAAGTACAAAGGTAAAATATAGTAGCAGAAAGTCATACAACTTTCAATACAATTCAAATGTTGCGAGTACGCCATTTCTTACAGAGGAACATTTGGAATAGTGGTGCCTTTTACTGCCCATTCAAAGCCAAACAGTGCCTCCTTACATTTGTTGCTGTACATGACATGTTGCTTCAAACTGGTTTTATGATGTTTTACTTTGTCTCATGACACAGCCTGATGTGTCATGATAAAATGTGACATGACTGTCAGTTTTGCTAAGTCAACAGGAATGAACAAATATTCACATGACTGGAACCTTTTTGCGTTATTGGTTCCTGGTGAATATTAGTCTATTGGCATATCCCTCCATGAGCAGCACAAAAGAGTAGTTCATGCCTCATCGGGTACTCACAAAAAAATCTGTTTGGAAACAATTCTGCTCAAATTCACAACTTAGAAATTTCTGCCGCTTGCCTAAGTTTGTAAGAATGATACCATAATTCTTTTTCTTAGCTAACAATTGTGATGCATCTCAGTGGTTTATGATTTCAATTGAGTATAAAGCAGCAAGAATGGATTTGTTTTGAAGAAAAAAAGATTCTTGCCTGAAAATACTTTTGTGACAGAAACAGCAAGCTATACAGCTGGAATAATTTCTCATTACAGAGCCAGATTCACTGCAAGAGGGAATTTGCCCACTAGTTGAAAAGTAACTTCCTGGCAGCCTTTACCATAGGATTCTTAACACTGGCTGCAAACTGAATAAATCATCTACTTTAGTAAAAACTCCTAGAAAGGACAGAAGTTCGAATGTCTTCTACTCTCTTAGATACTTTCCAAGCTTTGTCTCTGCTGCCAAAAAAAAGTGAGATTATACTACAATACATGCATTAGCTACCTTGCTGCAAGTCCTCAGGGAGGCCGGGCACTGTGGTTTTAAATGAGATAAACCAGAGGTGAGAAGAAGTGTTGACATCAGCTATATCACAGACAAGAGCGCAGACACGTGACCTTCACTGTGATTTCACAGTGAGGTGACAATGGCCAGTTACCTTGTCACATCTCTACCATTTCCACCCCTGTGGAACAGGAGACACAGCATGGGTCATAGTCTGAGACAGGGTAAGTTTTAAGAAGTTTTAAGAGAGACAGCCTGTGCCCTGGCAGACAGGGGTCTAAGGCCTGTGAAAGTGGGAGAAGCCAGATTGTAGCTTAGTACCAAAGCAATTATCCAACATGAGAAGACAACTATGCCCAGGCCTTGCTTTCCTTTCCCCTCTTCTGAGCCTTTCACTAACTCCCCGAAATACAGTTGCTCCCACTGGTTGAAGGTAACACCGTTCAGCCTTTATTTCACTTTATGAGGGAGAGAGAATGATACCTAGATAGTTCTGTCCCTGCTGTTTATTTGCAGACTTTTAGCTAGCTCCAGCAATCTTTTAGAAGGAACATTTCCAAGCTACATTGAAAACTAGGAAGTTATATCCTGCCTGAAAGTCAACCTGTACTTTTGAAGAATCTCCCTCCAAGAGTTAGGAGCTGGGGCAGACAGTTCATTTATAGCTTCATACATGTTCCATTTTCACTGCTCTGAAAACAGGACTTAATACAGACCTGCACTATATATTTTCTGTCATCGTCTAAGATGTCAGCCTACTATAAATGGAAAAAGTCATCCCGTAAATTTCATTACCACAAATGCAGAGGAATAGTCAGATGTACCCCGATTTATTAGTGTGAAAGTGGAAAGAGAATACAAAGGTAGGAACATAATCAGGACTCTCTTCAAGTGGGTACAAAGTCTAGCCTGAGATTTACTTGTCAGTGTTGCCAAGAAAAAGGATAATTAATGATGCCTGAACTTAAGAGATAACGGATACTGTTGGATTTTGTTCATTTTCTTGGAATAAGGTGCAATAATAGTCTAACCTAGCCTGAAGTTTCTGCTGCCTTGAAATTCTTTCCAGCTATTTCCCTGCATGAAAATAGACAAAATCTACAAGCAAAACACACAGTGAGCAATTTGGCACAAAGAATTGTATCTGGCAGTAACCTTTTTTCTGCATTTGCACTGATTTATCATAAACATCTTACTCAACGTGTTCATCCAGAGTACTTGATTATTCTTCCTGTATATCAATAGGTATTGTGCAGAATCAGGTACAAAATTTGCTCATAATTTTAGAAGATATTGGGTGTAGGACATTATGGTTTGGTAGCATGGAAGCTGCATGGGTGGTCTCTGTGGGAGGAGGTTAGGAGCTGCTCTGTGCCACTCACGGTCAGCTTCAAATGGGGAAAGTGAGCGAGCAGCTGGGTGGGAGTTTGTCTGCTAGCCAAGGCCAACCCACCACATTTAGGAATAAGCTATTGCATTGATATTATTTAAAATATAGACACCAGAGTAAGGATTGAAAGTAATGAGAGCAAAGCAGATTCAAATCACCTCCTATCCAAAGCAAAGCTTTCTTGATCATAAAATTCGGAAAACTCAGAAGGACAATATCTGTGTATATTTAAATAGAGTTACATAAGAAACAAAACAGCAACTTCCTCCCTTTCAGGAATGACGGAACAGTTCCCTTAAAGCTAAAACAAAATTTCAAACATTTGGCTGTGTTGTTCTGACTTAATTAAAACAGCAGAATGTGGATTCTAAGCAACTAACCTTTTAAAAATAAGAAATAATGATTATTCCTTTAAAAATAGAAAGAAGTTTTCCTTTTTACAAAAAAAAAGGGGTTGTGGGTTAAGAAAAGCATACTCCTACCATGTTCTAATGCTTCTAATAAGTATTATTATATCTATTTTTTTATGTTTACAAGAAGTAACATTTAGGAAACAATTTTCCCCTTTTCCCCAATTCCTCTGCTTTTCAACACATTACAGTAGTTATTAAATTAGTATCTCAATTACCCATGTAAAGCCTTCTTTCCAGAAGTATATCTCCAAAGCAGTTGAAAAGACCTGTTATTTTTATTCATTTCTAATGCTGCTTCTAATTTTAATTCCTATAAACAGTACAATAAACAATCCCTGTCCCTGCATATAGCAAAGACCAGCATCAGGTTCATCTCAGCTATTAATACTTAACTTCCTGAGATGTGTATGCGGACATACAGTCAGTTGCAGTTTTCACAAGGGCTAAGTGGATGTAACATGGAAGCAATCGCTCCATTAACAGTGCAGAGCACACACAGTGCCAAGCGGTGGGGTGGAGATTGCTGGCCACAAACCTGCTCTTCTTCCCACTCCCCCCAAGCTGGCTGTATCTTATCCTTCCAAAGATTGTCTTGATTTGTTTTCCTCCAGTCTGTGCAGCACTAAACCACTACAAAGTAAACATAATGTGTATGGGATGTTTACACACAGCCAATGAAACTGGGCAGCTGTGGACAGTGTATGATGGTCACTGCATTGAATAAAGCAGAATAAGGTCTTGCGTTTGGCACTCATCTGACCAACAGGCAACATTGAAAAGGGTATGCCTCAAATATTTTTACAAGAAATTTCATGCTTGACATGAGATTCCAATTCCACCAAAATTTTTATAGAAACTAGAATGTACACACATGGAAAAAATCCACAAATTAAGCTTTTCTAATGCCAATATGTTTTGTCAAAAATTGTAGTCCAGTTCCAGTTCTGTCAGTACATGAAGAATGAAAATTTGGCTTTTTTCCTTAAAATCTGTATTTGAACATAAGCTCTCCTACTAATCTTCTCTTATTGTCTTGTGCTTCATTAATGAGATATTTCCCTGACCAAAAAAAAAGATTACACAAAAATCTTGATTGCTTTTAAAAAACCCAATTTTATATTAGAACAGTTGCTTGAAAATATTAAAGACTGGGCATGAAAAGAAACAAAGGTGACAGACTAGAGTCCTTACTCACTGCTTAGCAATGACAAAGCTTCTTTCCACTTCATAAGTTCAAAATAATTTCTCACACAAATAATGTAGTAAATCTTTCATTTTTCTTTCATTATAATCAATAGGAATCATAATCACTTCAAGTACATGATAAGTGACTCTGTCAAATCACATTTGTTTTGATCAGCTGGTCTTTTAGGAGATTTCTTGATCCTGACCATTCTTTTGCAGGTAATAATCTTTTTTAATTTGCACATCACTGCTTTCACACTTGATGGCCTCTCCATTAATGCTCAGTAAAACAGATAAATTGATTCTGCCAGGTTGCTCCAATGGTGACAGTTTATCCTTGTTCTACACATATGAGTATTTTGCCTCGTTTTTATACGTTAGTTGATCATGGGAGTGCTTGTACGGCCCAAACTTAGCTTGTACATCCCGGATAAGAGAAGCTGTTAAGGCAGAAATGTGAGTGTGAGCAGAGTACACAAATGGAGCACCGCAAACTCTCTGAGAGGTCATTTCCCCCTTACCAATCAAGCTAAAGAACCATCAACAGGATTAAGATGTAACTGGGGAACTCCAAGGAAACTTTTGAAACAAAGGAGTCGGCTTCAAAAGAAGCATGAAGTATGAAAATTTGTAACAGTGGGAAGAGATCTTGGAGCAGAAACTGGAGGAGTGATGCAGTACCACTCACAGTCACTCTGCAGACCCAGGACAAGCAACCTCCCTGTGGGACACTGGCAGTAGCCAGCACCCAGCTAGGGGAGTGATGAAGCAAGGGCAGCAGGCAGGGACCCATGCCTGGGTATGTCTTTGGGGGGCATTGGTGGGGAACAGACAGCAGGAGCACCCATCTCTCCAAGAGCTGGGGTGTACAAGCCAGTACAAACCACTCTGGAGCACGGGGGTGCTGGTTGCCCACCCTGCCAATGATGGAGGGGGGCGGGCGGTGGATAGCACTATTTGGTGTTAGTTTACAACGTTGTTTAGAAATTTGTAATGTTTATTAATAGATTCTAAAAACCTCTTATTTTCATTTATCTGCTGTATTGCTGACATTGAACCTGAATATATAGTTCACTGGTTGCTGGCTAATTACATGTCATTGATAAATCAATAAACCACTTTGATCATTATTTGATTTAAACTGCGTGAATTGAGCAGTGTTTTCCTGCAACAGCTGGCATCTTCCTGTTTGTTTTGAACAAGCAAGGAAATGTTGATGGTAACTCTTATTAAGCAAAGTACTGATATTTAAAATTTTATATATAAAATTTGAAAAGGTCTTCCATCCATTATGAAAAAATCATTAATTTTGTTTGAACAAGAATAATGAAACTCTAACAAGTGTAGCTTTAACATCCTTACTAAAGGACAGAAGTTCAAAGAAATAATTAGCTTAGTAATTTTGTCATAAATTGTGAAATATATCAATCCCATTTATTATCCCACATCAACTTCTAATCAGTGAACGATCCTCAAAGGTAGTAACAAGTCCACATCATCAGTGAGATATGTTGCAAGTCAACAATGTTTGTACTTTGGGGTTTTTGCACCAGCCAGTGTTCAAATCAACACTCATTGACTGTTATGACAACTTCCTCAGCCTTCTGAATGATGAAGTGGCCAATTACTATTATCCTCCTTACACAAGCAGCCATGGATGATGTAGACTGTGCATGAACTGGACCTATTTTTGAATCATACTGTGCAGAGAACTGAATTTTTAATTTGACAACCAGTTAAAATCAATTAATCATTGATTTAGGTTAGCTTACACACTTGTTTATCTTTTTCCAATAAAAAAAATGTTTGCTTTGTTTATTGCTAAATGTAAATAAAGAATTGTAGGTTGATAAAACCTGAGATGAAAAGCAGTACCTCACTTTTCTACTTTAGGATGTACTGTAAGAGGTAAATGTTGAGGTCTGAATACAAATCTCTTCTCTGTCTAATTTGGAGTGGAAAAAATCTAATTAATCTTGTTCATTTCTCCAGAAAGTGACTCTGCCAAGCTGATTTTACTTAAATGTTCTCCATATAAAGTTGTTCAAAGCAACTGGGTAAATATTAATTGGACCAGACAGAGAGTGTGATTCAGACACTGTAGCATGGATATTAGGGGACCCACCTAGGGGGTAGGACCCCAAGTTTGAACTCATTGTGATCATGGTTCTTCATCACTTATATCCAGATCACTAGAAAACAAATGTTCATTCATGGATCCTCTATTACCTAAACTGATGTGTTGACAGTATAGATGCAAAGTATTGCCACTATACTCTTTACAGAGCCTCCATCATGATGTTTCTATACAACCTACTTCAGTTCTGTTGTAGGCACTGTGAATAGCTGATATGTCATTTGAAAGTATTGATGCAGTAGTATTGTTCTGTGAAGAAAATATTTTTATTCTCCAAACCTACATTTAAGGGGGTTCTTTGTAAATTGCAATGATGGGCCAGTCATCATGCTTCAGGCAGTTTGTCATAATCTTTTAAATTTTAACGGAATTGAAAACTAAGTCAAGAAGTTTAACTGCAAAGGCAATGTGTTCAGAACTATTATCTTTTTCAGTCCCGCAGTTCTGCTGAGTTATTGGATTGTTTCTTGCAAGACCACCTCTACAATAAGAAAAGTAAAATTAATGAAGGCTCTTAGTTCATGAGGTATCACTCTCCTTTTATAAATCCACTGTTAGCAAAAAATGTAAATAAAATGAAGACACTGGAACACTTAAGAAAGTTCTCCTCTATGCATCCACAGTTATACACTTGTTTAGCCAAATCTGTGGCCATGTAAAGTCAGCAGAGTGGAATCATATTAAAGGAACTACTCACAATGTGGAAAAATTTAGCCTAGCTGCGCATTTTTGGAAGATCTGGCTACAGAGAGTCAGAGAAAATTAACACATACAGGACAGTTCTAAATCACGAAATGAAAAAATTATGCTGCTCCAGTAAGACGTGCAATAACATGAAATTTTGGAGTATGCCAAAGTCCAAAACTAGCCCACCAAACCTTATAAAGGATTGAAGAATAATGGCAAATGAGCTAGTCCAGGTCACAAAGGACATTTCCCCTCCCTTATATTTCCTAATTGCCTGATACTACACTGACACAATCCTGGAGTAAGACATTAATTAATATACGTTAAGACACAAAAAAAATTATTTCATACATGAACTGCCTGTGAAAACTGGAGTCCAAAATAGAAAACTATGCAGATACATGGTCAATATAATTATACACTAAAGGCCATGTCAAGGTCAAAAGCCTCCTTACAAAGAACTGAAGTTGTACCTATACAGGTAGGAACAGATGGCTCTGTCTTGGTGAAGCAATTCCAGAATTTGAAGTCTGTGGTGAACAACTAAGTGTGACCTTGAATTGTGGTGTTGCAACCAAGGGGCTTACCACAAGCCAACAGTAAATGAATAAGAAACTAGTTAGTAGCCAAATAGATGAGACTTTACTTCCATGGATGGAGCTGGTGAGATAGATATTGGAATATTGTATCCTGTCTGTCATGATTTTAAAAATATTGAAAAGCTGGGAAGCATTCAGAAGAAACTGAAAAGTATATATGCGGGCTTCGCAAACTTTACAGCAAAAGACAGTTTGTTCTCTTACCAAACAGATGCTTAAGAGTCCTTCTTGGTTTAAAAAAAAGGGGGTTTAGTATAGTATATAGACACACAAATGTCTCACGTCAGAAAGATAAGACCAGATAAATTCAAGCTAGAAGTGAGCCTTTTTATTTCAATGGTAAACATGATTTGCAATGAATATAACCAACAGCAGTAGATTTTGCATTTGTTAAAACAATGAAAACAACATTTTTTCCTAAACTTCCTAGAAGAAATTTTTGATTCTTTGTTTAAAAAAAACTTTCTGTGTTCATTTTCAAAAGAAACATTTTTCCTTATTTCTCTGTTTAATATTTTCTAAAACCTTGTGTCAATTTCTGAACAAAACCATTATCAAAACTGAATTATTTCATTTATTAAAATGTTGAAACCTTATATTTTTATTCTCCTAGATACTTTTCCATTTCCTATGCAGATCTCTAGCTATTACTTGCATCATTTTATCGAAATGTATTTTTCTACTTAGGTTTAGTGCTGGAGTAAATTCGTGTAAATATGTGTGTTAACTCTAACTGTGACACAGAATTTTTCATAGGGGAAAGGTAGGTGATAGATTTCTGCAAATATAAAATGCAGTTGTTCTCCATTCCCAGAATTCAAAGGGCTTCTTTCCATAGTACTCTCAAATGCTCATGAAATCTGGGGATGCCACATTATGTGGCATCATAAACAGCTTACATTTCCTCCTTTCAAATTAATAAAATGTAAGAAATTTAAGACCTTGTCAGCTTGATAACCCCCCTGTTTTTTATTTCTGCACATATTTAGTCAGATATATGTAGAAAGACAGATGCCTTTTTACAGTCTGGTTATCCTTGCTAGTGACCTTAGGGTTGCCTTATGCAGGCTTTATCTAAGTTTTATTAATTGCTGTTTGGAAGAGGCAAGGACGTAAATAAGAGTGATCACTGTTGTAACAGCAAGAGATAATCAGTTACTATTCAGAAAAGTTGGCAGGATAACAGAGAAAACTTCTAAAGAAAAATCAATTTAGTAAGACTTCTAGATTTCTTTACATTTGCTCACCCCATCGCTAATTCCCAATGCCAAAGAATTTAAATATATCTATTAAAGAGTGCACTAGCATGACTTAAACTCAGAAATCGAGTTTGTATGTACAAGCTTAGGAAAGTAGGGGGAAAGAAACTTAACAGGATGGTCCTGATACACAGTCATCACACCTCCTCAGCAAAAGTATAAAATAATTAAATAATTTATTTTGTTGGGACCAAGTCTATGGCAAAAGTGCTTTGCATTAGTATTTTGTATCTCTCTAATGCAGGTCTTAAAGAATTCAACTTTCTAAGTCTTTTGTTAAATTCAATATCCTAATATGGATATAAAGTCAAGTGAAGAATTTAGTCTAACTAAAAAATTCTTAATATATAAATAAAATGCAACAAAAACTTACTACTATCAGTCCAGTTATAAGGATAGTAATGCACTTCAAATACAAAGCAAACCAACCAACGGTACTACAGTTAAAAGTTGTAGTCCAGAAAAATCTCCCATTGTATACCTCTTTTTTTCTGGTGTTATCCGCACCCTTCCACTGCTTCTTTGGTCTTAAGGTCCACAGATTTGGTCAGGTGGGAAAAGGTTTGGAAAGGTGGCAGAACCCTGAGGTCTTCAGCAGCAGGAGTGTGATGTTAATGACGAGGCACAGGATGTTGCCATTGAGAGTTTTCCCTTCTTCCTCATTCCTATGTCCACTTGGACATATATTTCTATGGGGTTTTAATGTATTTTAGATCTTTCTTTTTTTGCTGTTCTATAATTTCATGTTACATCCAACTTTGCTTTATTTGGTGCATTGTACATGTTAGACAATTATTATTCATCCTTTTTGTTACCCAAAAAATGGATTTGTCCAGCTCCTAAGTTTGTATTTCTTTTAGTAACTGACTGCTGGTGGATATTCATAGAGTCTCTGTTTATCAGCCTATCTCCACAACTACCAAGTCTCTGATGTCAGCCCAAGCCTGTAGTCCTTTACATCATAGTTATACTGCAGAAATAATTCTCTCTTACGGAGCACAATTAGTTGTTATGCCCACTAGCATCAAAAGCAGTAATTATAGGAATTATTCCACACAGTTATACAAAGGCAAATAGAACTGAAGCAAACTAGGTGACAGCCACCTGGTTACTAAATTATTGTTACAACTAAGCAAGCTAAACCAAAACCCCAGTCAAGCCAAAACAAAGCAAGCCTGACAGCCACAGGCCTGCTGACGCCTGTGCTGTTCACTTAATGCAGAGCTAGTGTTCTGATAGTATTTACTGGACTAGAAGGTTACTTGTTACCCTTTTAAAATTTTTCCTGCAGGAAGTGGATTTGCCACAAGTGTAAAAGCATTTAATACATCCTGTATATCTGAATGTCTGAATTGGATATCTAGATCAACAAAACCCCAGTTGATGCAAATGTTTCCAGCTATAGGCTGGTCCTTCACCATGGTCCAAGCTCCTTCATCTGCTCTCATTACTGTGAGAGCTAGTCCTTGACCTTCCCAAACCACTGAGAACCACTATATTCACTGTTGAAGGGAATATTGCCCATGAGTTGCAAAAAACTTATCTGATAGATTTTTTTAGAGGTCTCCTTTCCATTGGCAAATGCTAGACAGAAGACAAAACCCCTGACTATTCCTCAGCCAATTTTGCTTCCCCAAGGAAAATCCCATTTTGATCTGGGATCTTGAAATACTGACAACAGAATGCTTCTCACCGTATGGGCACCTGCCTGTACAATATCCTTACGTGCTTCCTGCAGTCTTGAGATTAAAAAGTAGAAAACAGTTTTACCTATCTCTGCTTCCCTGAGGAAAGAGCAGATTTTCTACTCTGTAGACTATAAGGAAGGGATCTGGGATTTTGACTTTCAGCTTAAATTTAGACAGGTTAAACCCTCGGTTCTGGTGCAGACACAATATACAATGTGAGCAAGCCACAGTATAGGCCAGGAAGAAAACATATGAGTTCTGCAAATGCTCTGCTGTGGAGCGCTGTCTCCTGGGAACTAGCAGAATCTCACTGCTTTTTAAATTTATGAAGTGAGCTTGTAAGAATATTTGGGAAGTGCATGCAATCAGTTGAATCCTGCTTAGGTAAAGATCTGGGCAGAATGTCCTGCAACTAACAGGGCTTTTCCATTACTAACAACATTTTCAAGTGATGACAAGAGAAACTTGCAGAATCAGAAATTCAATAACCTCCTCCATATGTCTGAACAGAAAAGAACTAGAACCAGAAGGAAATTAAAATTCATAGTGTTTCCTGTCTTTACTTCAATATTTGCAACCAGAAAAAGGCATTACAAAACAGGGTACAAAACTTTTCCTACAGGCTGTTCTTGACATCTACAAAGTTTACATGAAATATGCAGGATGAGCCAAAAGACTGCAGAACAGTAAGTTCAAGGCAGATGCTAACTTAAGTGTGGCAGCCACGTATTACCATATTGAGCCTTTTTGCAGAAATCTCTACATGCGGCAGGTTCATTAAGGGCAAATGGTGGAATGAATATGGGTCTATAAGAAACGCTAATAAAAGTAGTGGTGGAGGCTGGGGCTATCAGCCAGGATGGCATACATTATGCTAGATGGATAAGGTACAAAACCATGAAAAAATAATGGATTTCCCGATAGCACAAAAAGACTTAGCTGTAGCCTTTTTAATACAGTGCCAAATAAAGAATGAATTTTAGTTAGTCAGTACAGGGACTTCTCGCTTCCCTTTAAAATTTAGACTAATGAGTGGAACAGTGTACTTTTAATAATCAATAACAGATTAATACATTGCCTCATTGTTGAGATAGTCTGGGTGTGTTTAGCAGAGTTGTCTGGTTTGTAAGATACCAATAAAATATTATCACATGTATTCCTAACATTGAATCACATCTTAAAAATACACTTTACATTTTCATTAAAAAGGTTGGACTTTAGACAGTAGCCTCTGATTCACCTACTCTCAGTCATACACAAACACACACATACCATGTGTATTCATAACAAAGGTATATCTTAAGGAAAAAATGCATGCAGCTATTCTTCATAAAAAGATACTTAATATATATAGTATTAAAGGCATTCTAACACTTTATCAAAAGCCATGATTTAAGGCTGTTTATTAAAAAATAAAATAGAAAATAAACGTCATTATTGTGTTCAAAACCCTTTATTTGATCTAAGGATCATGCCAACATTCTAATTAAACAGTTCTGAAGCTGCTAATAATATCTCATTAAAATGATGCTATAAAAGATGAGTCTGCTGGGGATTAAGATACAGTTGGATTATGTATAATCACATTTTTCTGTCTGTTTGCCAAGGCTTTAGAAAAGATTTTGTAGTGTTCATGAAGCAGGAAAACAAGTTTCTGTACTTGACGTTAAACAGATGTCATTGTTTTGTAACAGCACAAAAAGTTCAAGGTAAATCTTTCACAGTGATCACTTCCTTGATAACACTGATAAAAAAATCTTACTATATCTAAGAAAAATTGGTAACATTTTCAAAGCACTCAATGTTATCAGAATCCTTGGGTTTTGCTCTGCTGTCTTGGAAGCAATCAATTCTCACAATTTCCTCAACTGAGATTTCTGGAAGATCATTAACAAGTTTAAATTCAAATTAAACGAGACTATTTCCTTTTAAAAAGTCTCAGTAAAGCAAGGCACACGAGTTGGTTTCCATCTCATTCTACCCTTATTCTGAAATTTCAGGGCCTACTTCGGGTACACTGTGTTCAGCTGTGTTAGTATAAATATGGAATACGGGTTTACTCATTACAAAGCCAATAAAACTACACCAATTTGGATAATCTTCAGATATACCTCAACATAATCCACAAATAAAGACTCAACTGATGAAAAATATTGGCTATTCATGACAATTTTTATGGGTTTTTAAAAATACTGCAAGTTCGGTATGTATTTTTTTCTAAACTGAATTTCAAAAAAAACCCAGTCCTTTCCAGGCGAGTCACAAGTGAGTAACAGAGTATACATGTTTTAATATAACACGTTTTTCTTTTTGGTTTTTTAGTAAGTGCTTATGGGGCAATAGGTGTTAAAATTCCTTCACACATCAGTTAAATCACAGGTGATTAAAGAGAGCACAGGTCTATTACACAAGCTGGAGAGAGCATTCGATGTCTGTCGCCTTTGATATAAGGCATCAGAAATGCCCTTCAAAAATCAGTACATTCTCAGGCTGCCAATTGGCTGAAATGGTTCTTAAAACTGGAAAGAAATGCTTTATTTCACAGCAGAGGGGATGTAAATCCTAGTGGCTTGAACTTTTAACCAGTTCCTTTTAATGACCTCCTTCACTGTTCTCTGGATGGTTTTTAAATGAACCGAGAAAAATAATGCCAGCCTCAGCCCTTAAATTAGAGCTGTGGTTTAAGAATTGTTTTCCTTTAGTGCTGAAATACAGTCTACCTAATTACTGTCATCGCTGTGCTTTTTGCTTTAAAAGAAAATATTGACCCTTCCTGCAGCCGACGCTGGAAGAGCTTGGGTGCCTGTAGTGGCAGCTCTGCAGCGCCCAGCATTCAAAGAAACACAGGTAACAATTCACCAAGAGGGAAAAAAGAGAGAGCAAAATTAAACATGAAGAGCAGAGATCTGCCCCAAGTCTTGACAATGCCGTATTCACGCTGTGATGTGGGAGACTCAGCCACAGGTGACAGAAGCTAACCTTGGTCCCTGACAGTAGCTGGTTTATAATAGGGGTGATGCCCTCTATCTCTGAGGAAGGGATTTGTGTGGCATCACTCACAAGCACTCTCTGGGTGCAAGTGTACAGTACTACTCCTGTCTTAAAGAAAACTAAAAACTCCTGCAAAGGTAAGACTAGCTTGAACAATCCAGTTAAATGAATGTAAGAGTAGGAAGCAGGATTAAATAAGAGAGGGCAGCAGCTCAGAATGCCGTGGTCAGGAAATGAGTGATGCTAAGGAGATCAGCGAAATGCTCCATGCTTTGAAAAGAGACTTGCCCAGCTACCCCTTCTAAACTCCTCCTATTGCCAGAAACATCACTGTCAGAAAAAAAATGAAACAGCAATACTTACAAGTGTGATTCTCTGTTTCATTTCTATTAATGTTGCCTATGCTCTGCTGGAGGCTTTTTCTAAACCAAGTTCACAGAGGGGAAAAACATACAGATATTAATTTAACTGAGCAATTCTCACATCTTCTTCCTTCCAAAACAGAGAAGTTTTAGGCACTTCATTAGAGGAAAAGATCTTTCTGTGCCACTAGTCCCCCAATTTTTTAGGTGACTACTTGTTACTTTGTGGTGGGCTCTTAGCCACTGGAGTATCTGCAGAAAATAAGTTTTAAAAGCCTAATAGTGAGAATATTAACAGACTTAGTTATCCAGCGATAAATTCATATATTTAAAGGGGAAACTGATTCTAAAAATTTTACTTATTCCACAAAGTACTTATGGGTTTGAATGTTTCACAAAAGTAGAATAAACAGGTACAAATGATAAAAGGCTTTGGAAGCAGTGCCACCAAAGATATTCTCGCTCATGTTTGCTGTTTTTACATCAGATCAGTTCTTTTGTTCACACCCTAACCAGCAAATATCCATACAGTCACAAAGACAAGATGAACCACACTATGGGAACAGGAATGGGCAGCAGGATACAGGAGAACATAGTCTTAAGCTAATATTAGTGCCGATGGGTTTGTGTAATGAAATCTACAAAGCAGTCATGAAACCTAGAGGACAATTTACAACAGCTTCTTCATCTAACGTAAATCACCCTGGCCTCAGAGTCACCAAAGGTTTCAAATTATTTCACATCAGATGTTAAGCCGATAGAGCTTATTCTGATATATAAACTAAGAAAGTTTATTTTGAGATCCTACTGTGATAGGGCCAAATTCTGACAGAGGGTGGGAAAACACCGCTGGACTGAGAGCTTGATCAGCTCTGATCTGGTCAAGTTACAGTGCATGGTCAAACACAGGGCATACAGAAATATCTTTAAGTTACAACATTCTAAAATAAATTCTTCAATGCCTAATATTTTTAGAGAATTCACATGTAGAAAAACCACTAATCATTTTTAGCCATTTTGATGATGGTAGAAACCAAGAGTAGCTCCATTATTAATTACCATACAAACCCTAGGTCAAAATAAGGCTCAAAGCTATCCTTTCTATTCCATGTCTATTCTTGTTTTTCATATTTACCCTAGAATTCATTGTGTACTAATGCTGGGGTTTTAAGATTAAGACAAGATTTTCTTTTAAAAAAATTAAAACAAGATAGTCAAACCTTATATTCAGCTCTTGTCTTCTTTTCAATCTCAGAACCTCTAATCCATTTTTACTATCTTCATTGGTTATGCATGCTTTACTTCAGGACAGGCTTTAATTAAATACTCACAATATTTGCTGTAAAAACATTCCATAATTTCTGTGGTGGCTAAAATAAGATCATAGTCATCCAACCTGTACTTCAGTGAAATGTTTAATTATCTCTCTACAAAACAGGTGAAATCATAAAACATACCTTCTAAAGGAGATAACGAGCTTTAATTCAGGATGTTTACAACCAAGGGGAATCATATTAACTGCAGATGTTAATTTACCATAACAAGACAGGTCTACTGCTAACTACTCCTTCTTTTAAAAAGAAAAACATTTGAAATAATTATTTTACATCCTGTCTTTCGGCTGTGTTTACAACCACAGCTTTATTCATTCTAACAATAGATAAAACATTGCTAAAAGCAGCTTGTTTAAGTACTTGTCAACAGCAGAAAAGCATCATTTGGGGGCCACAATCCTGCAGTGTGTTTATTATTCTGACTCAAAAGCCTTTCAACTGTTCTGATTGAAATGACCATAGCCAAAACCTACAGCCAGAGAGAAACCTTTTTTTTTTATTATTCCATTTCTAGCTCTTTATATTATTCACTCATTTACACTGTGTTATGAAACTAAAAATTACAAATTGTAATTCACTGATTTTTATTTGGGTTCGGTTTCATTCTGGCTAACATGAAAATGAGTTTGGTAGTCTTGTGCTTCTCCCATGAATGTTACCGAAAAATGCACAGAACTACTCGATCCAGTTCATAACAACTGAAAGTATCTTCTGAGGAGAGACAAAGAACTTTTTTTTTTTTCAGTTTGCAATTACTATCAGAAGAACAATATGAATGTTCTTAAAATGTTATACTGTAGAATATTTACCATTGGTAATGTAAAGATTAATTGTGATATGAAACAAAATTTTTAATTTGGAAGGTGTTTTCTCATCAGAAAATTTATTTCTGTACAATTTCTTATTGTCATGCCCACCAAAGTAGCAATCTACCGCTACTTAACCATTACATCTCAATGATGAAAGGATGCTTATAAATCTAAATTCAAATTATTAGGAAGATTAGAAAATGCACTGTCAATAGTAGTTGCATATTGCCTTACTTTATCTTCCCAAGAAAACTGATTATTCCTTAAAGTAAGACTCACGATTCAAGAACCATGTAATAATTATATAAAAGTTTCAGAGTAAAAGCAATTTTTCTTTATCAGATCACTCTTGATTATGACAGCCTTCAGAAAATTGGGCTGACAATTGCTCATATGTGCATATCCCTCCTGAGAAGGTATGTAGTTTATCTGAGCGTACTATAAACCATGCTAAAAAAGTGACCACAATCGGACAAACTGAAATAAAAAATTTTAATGCAAGAACTATCAAATTTTTTCCTGACTTCAATTTACCACAGAATTTCTAGAAAACTGAGGAAATTCTGCCTGGACTAGAAGATAAAAAGACACCCCAAGCCAACTGATTCCAACTGATGGTTACACTGTGATGCTGACAGAATTGTACATGTTAAAGACTGGCCTCTGATAACATATTATTTATCAGCTATCAAAAAAGAAGTACAAAAATATAATCTCATGCAAAATGATATACTGAAAACTGACAAAAAAATCCATGTGAAAACAGTTTGTTTTTTCAAGCTCTAGTTAAAGAAAAGTGATCTTAGAGAGGATTTCTTCCATATACCTTCTTCCTTTTTCTTTGTGTACTTCCACATCCTGGTCTGACTTCTTTATGTGCTCTTTTAGTCCCGAACAAATACAATAGATAGAATGGAACAATTGCTGTAACTTTGAGAAACCAGAGAATTACCGGTATTTCTAATTCTTCAGTGCCAGGTCTGCCACAGTCACACAGCGTTTCGAAGTACTTAGCTCATAATGTATAGAAGCCTACGAGTCTTGTCTAAAGTTTGAGGACTTCCAGTGTTAGGGATGATTCATAGTTAACTTCCTTTGACTGTTCATAGATATAAAATTAATTTTTTGATACCTGTAAGCATTCAAATTTCACATGTCAGTTTGGACTTTTGCAGATTAATAGCACACATCATACGCAGTAATCTTAATAAGAAAATATTTAAATAGTATATAACAGTAATATTTAAATAGTAACAACAATGGAATTAAAAATAATGCATTGGCACATGTATTCTTCCTCACTCATAGCTACATAAAATTTATTTCAACTTAGAAAAACAAAATCTAATTTTTCATTATTTATATTTATTATATTTATATCCCTAAGCCAGCATTCGAAAATCAAGCCATGTCTTTTCTGCTTCACACCTCATCATCAACAATGACACCAAATTTTGTCTTCATTTGAAAGTCCAAAAGTTAAGCAAATCTGTAGTTTATTTTTCTGCAGATACATTGGTCTACAGTGAAGACAGTACTAAAGGCATGAAGTACCGAGGAGTACTCAGGAGATATGAGCTGGCAAACAGAATTGGTAAAAATACACTTTACTGAGCTATTTTTTGGCAGCAAAAAAAGAAGTAAACCATTCTTTTCTCAAGAAAATACAAAGCCATCACAACACCTGTCTCATTCTCTTTGCATTTTACTGCCTAAAACCTGACTTTGATCTGTATCTCTTCTATGTTATGCTCCCATTCTTTATTAATACATGCATGGAAACAGAAGTGATTTCCAACCCTGGCTGAACAAAATTCACATTAAAATGAATGCGATATGCTGTGCATTGGCTATGCTTTTGGATTATTATTCTCACAGCTTATTCATATGGCGTAAAGAGAAATTAATCAGTTACTAACATTGCTATGGTAGTTGAATCAATAATTTTGCTTGCTTTTCAGGATGTCAAATTTAAACAGAATAAATAAAGATTGTTGGCGTCCACTGTATTCTGCAGCCCCTGTGGAACCTCCTGTTCTCTCTTTCTTTCATCATTATTGAAAAAGGGTATAATTTCTGCACTGTTTTCACATAGTGTAGGACATTCATCCCCCCTTCAATGGTCCTGGGTGTACTGTTCCATTTGCCTAATTCAACTCATTGATCGCTTTGGGGAAAAGTGGAATGATACAGTAATCAGAATCTCTGCTACCTCCTGCTAACCTGGATGCATTCCTAAATAGCTCCCATTATGGACTTCAATCACATCTTGCATCCCCAGTGCTGATAGCCTAGTCTCTTAACAGGTGGACACATCTGTTCTGCTCTGCCAAATTCAGCTTACGGTGATTGTGCTTTGAAATATTTGCATAGTTTGTTCCAAATACTATACACATCTGTTCAGACCTAATATTACCTTGAAGTTATGGTTTAGTTAAATAAAAAGAGGCATTTGTAAATTTTTCAATGGCTGTAAAAATATACATTTTAAAACATCCTTAGAATATTTTAAAAGACTTTCAAATTTCATGACCTTTGGTTTTGTTACAGCCACTGATTAGGTTATCTTCTTTATTTTAAGAAACTAGTAAATACAGATAGAAATAATAACTGACAAATACTCATCTCCTAACAAACAGAAAAACCACTCAGTGTATGGGAAGATTCATCCTGGTTGTGGTTTAGCTGCAGCCAGGAACTAAACACCACACAACCGCTTGCTCACCCTCCCCACCCCTGGTAGGATGGGGGAGAGAATCAGAAGGGCAAAAGTAGGAAAACTGGTGGGATGAGATAAGAACAGTTTAATAATTGAAATAATAATAATAATAATAAATAATTAATAATAATAATTTTTTAAAGGCAAACAAGGTCTCAGAATTTCTTTGTTTTGATTTACAGCAAAATCACAGTCTTGGAACAAGTATTTTTCATGGACCATGAGAACTGACTCCTATCAAGGTCAATATCCAGAAAGGATGGATTTTATTTATAGTGTAGTAAAGCAACATTCAGTGCTCTCTCAAACTCTGAGAAGCGATATAAAGTAGAATTCCAGCTACATTTTTTACTTTTTTTTTTTTTAAGGTAAATAGAAATCTTGGGGGGCTGAGGGGAGAGAAAGGGAGGCTGATGGGACTCATTTCCTTTTTTTACTAGATTTGAGAATCTTTTGGTTTGTATTTTTGCCAAAACCATTATGTTTCCTCACAAAGTTTTGGTATTCAAAACACTTCAGCCCTCTAAACCTGAAGCCTATTTAGAAGGGCTTGTATATCTTCAACAGTTTCCTATAGATCTCCAGAAGCTAACAATTGCTTCCCACAGGTAGCTAGGCAACTAGCTTAAAATCTTCTATAGCATTCTCTTCAAGCCACCTGGATTTTCATCTGCTACTTAAGCCAAGTTAATCCATTACACTATCTACTTTAAAGACCTACATTCCAGAATTATAATTTTTGGGTGAAAAAATAGAGCCAGATGGATGCCTGCATATGTAGAAGGAACCATGGCCAGGCTGCCACATTAGCACAAGAGCCCCTAGAAAGTTCTCTAGCTGAACCAGCTGGCTCCAGGTGGCTGCAAAGGTGTGCCTAACTTCCTCATAATCAGACAGTTCCACGTGCCAGTGCAAGGACTGTAGCCTTACACCCAGGCAGCCGTTTCCTCCCATGTTGTAGTTTTGGTTGCTTGAAACCCCTCCTCAACCTCAAAATGAAAATTCCATGCACTTGTATACATATAATGTAAGGAAATTACAATAAACTGTTATAACGCATTTCATTAGATATTGCATGGAGAAAACAAAAACACACCCTTTAAAAAACAAAGCTTTTCAAAAACGAAATTGCATAAACCCAACATTCTGAAGAAGGAACTCTCTAAGAAGAAAAAAAATATATAACCTATGGATCAGACACTTTTCATTCTAGGCCTGAAAAGATGTATTTAAAGCATGCTCTATTACAAGCGAAAAGGAAATCTAACAGAAAGATTGTCCCAAAGTCCCAATCTCATTTCCCCCACATGCATTTCTACTTAGAAAGACAGAAAAGTACATGTTAATAATCATGACTGGAGAGAGTTACAAGAGCATTCACGTATTCTAGATTTGTCCTGGATGTCTGTCAGTATGTCATATATGAATGAATCACTACAAGATTACTTGAGAAAGTACTTGAGGAATATGACATAAAAGAAAATTTAGCATGTATTTAATGTACTACTTATAGTACAGGGCATATGTTACACATACATAATTATATACATTAACTTACAATACACTAAATATTATACTTACATCCCTGATTTCTTTGACTTGGTGGAAACATATCTTTAACATGCAATAATATTTTTTAAAGGTCCAAAATTCCTAAGGTCCCAATATTGCATTGCAAAGCAAACAAAGAAATCAGGTTTCAGACAAGGATTTTATCTTCCATGAAAAGTATTTCCAATTACTGTTTTAAGACATCACTTAAAATTTGAGCTGTGAAAATCCAGGGCACATTCACTATCACAGAACATTATTTGACAGTGAGATATATCACTCCTATCTAATTCATATCTTTAATTTTCTGAAAAACTAATAAATCTCAAACTGTTCCTTCATAGTGATAGCATAATTTGTTGATATATAAAAGAAAGAAATAAAAATCTTTCTGGTTTCAGAAACTGATCTGAATCCTTCTCTCTACATTGTCTATCTGTATCCAGAGATTTTCCAATATAAGCTAAACTTGTTCACTCTTCCTGCCAAAATCATGCCAAAGATTAGAGGGCATGTTTACATAAATAAGATATAAAAGAAGAAATGCAGTTAAAATTGGGCTTTCATTCAATTTATAGGGAAAACACAATCTTTTCTCTGTACATATACTCTGTCACACACATACATGCCATCACAGGTACTAAATACATTTGGTAAGGGTTAAGTGATTCCTTTCCCTTTTAAAAAAATCTTGCCATTTTTTATGGAGACAGAAACTCTGCTGGAACCAATCCACACAGTTGCATTACTCAAGTTTACCATTGTAGTTTATCACTCTATCTCAATACCAAAAACACTGAACTCCCACTGCCATCTCTGGCATAGAGTGTGTGACGTGTTTCATGTCACCAAAAGGTTGTGAAGGTTAGAAGAAAGTCCATGACTTCCCTGTAGGCTCTCCAAAAACCAACAGAAGCCTCCAATTTTCCCACTGCCTTTTGCCTTGCCTGCCAAGGTCAAATGTCCACTGTGCCTTGAATTCCCAAGAAATGTCTACAGTGGTGTGCAAAGCCTGAACCTCAGCAGCTCTCGAACCACAACGCTCTTTTCCCACTGTGATTTCTTTAACACCTTACTTTGCTATGGGACCTGCTGCAGCCTGAAATACATCAGATAAACCGAGAGAATTAGGTAACTTACCTCTGCAAAGAGTTTCCTACAAGAATTTTAGCTGAAAGTAAAAATGATTCAAGGGAATTTCTCTTCTGATGCAAACACAATTACAGGTCTAATTCACCTCTCCACCTTTCCAGGTTTAAAATGTTGTAATTCCATTGAATTCCTTGAAATTGATGCTGCAATAAAATTGGACTAATAATACACTGGGGGTGTTTGCATCAGTGGGATCCCTCAGTAGCAGTGAAAGGAAGCAGGTGATTATTGTTTAGCTTCAGCTACTTGAAAGAAGGAGGAAGCCAGACAGATTATTTAGAATAGACTCGTAATGCTGGAATTAAACTGTAAAAAGTTAAGTGCAGGTTTAACTTAAGGAAAAATACTATGAATATGAGAATTTTTTTTACTGTGGCATACTCTACCAAGGGAAATTAAAATTTATCTTTTGAGACTCTCTGGCCAAAATTGCTACCGACTTTGCATGTCCATTGCTGCGGATCAGGTTTTAAAGATGTTCACTAGCACATGTCTTTGGTCCATAAAAGCCTGATTATCTTTCTTACACTAGAGTTGTCCTTGGTACTTGCACCATGAATGGCTTTTGATAATAAATGAAGAATGAGGCTCACAGTGGAGACGAGAACTCTCATCTGCAGGCACGTTTTTTAAACTCAGACTGAAGATTAGTCAGTATTACAATAGCTTTGACTCTTCAATACCAGAATGCTATTTTCCAATTCAGAATCCCTAGATATTTGTCTTCAATCCAGCTGGGAACTAGATGACAAGTGAGCAGAACTGAAAGGATTAGCTGGCCACTGCTTACTCACACACATCTTCAGACCTTAGATCTCAAACACAACAGGGAATAACCTCGGATCAGCAGAAACCTAAACTGGCTCATTGTGCTATATCTTTTCTATCTTTTCTGTCTCAGAATCTTGGAAACTATTTGCTAATTTAATTTGTTGTGATTAATACATTGTTCCAATGTTTCCCACTGTTATAATCTGCAGGAGAATTTAGTTATAATGATGGCTAAACTCAACAGCAAATTTTAACAACAGGAATTATAGCACCATTATGCAGAAATGTCTAGCAAATTATGCAATTGTATCTACCACAATATAAATCTCAAATATATTAAACCTCTCTTTGTTTCTTCGAAGCTGCTAGCCTGGGTGTCAGCCAAAATATAAAATTCACAAAGGCAATTTAATTATTTTTTTTTTTAAAATCCTATGTGCTTTTCAGAAGGCTGTTAGCTGAAGCTGTAGGTCTGTATTAGCTCTGTTGATAGAAATATTGTATTTGCTTACACAAACTGGATGCTTATTGCAGGTTATAAGTAACAACCCAAATATGACTCAATGTCTTAGAAACCAGTACTAATAAGCATGCATTCCAAAGTGATTTACCAATGCATAAAAATGTCAGGTTAGCAAATCTGAGGACATTTACAAAATGAGCAAAAGTAGTAAATGCTCATCAGACACTGAAAGGCACAAGCAGAGGTATTTTTGCTCTAATAAACTTTCACTAGAAATGCACATAAATGCAAAAAGGTAGGAAAATAAAGGAGTTTGTGACTGTAATTTGAGAACACTGCAAACATTTTAGTGTTCTAAATAATTTGCCAAGCAAGTGACGCGTGTTGCAAATAGCAAGAGACAAACTTCAAAAGCTTTTCCAGCCTTCTGCATACAAAGCAACCAAGTCTTTAATAAGCTCCCTTCTCCCCACTTTCCCTAATTTCCTGATCCCAAACTATTTCACACTTTGTTCATCCCTACAGCTTGAATTCCCTGATTTTTTTTCAACCCCAAGTTCCTTTGACTTCCCTGTTCCCTTTCCAGCTCCAACACTCCTTTCATCCTTTCTAATATTCTTACTCTAGGTCTTTAGCAGAGTCTGCAATGATATTTTGCAGGATCAAAGTGGGAGCTGTTACAAAGTTAAACTCTACGGGGTTCTCAGACTGACATCCTCAAAATGCACTGCATGTCCCAGAGCATGAGAGAGAATGGGTCTGGAAGAAGAAAGAATGGCTACCTTCTTTCAGTAAGATCCACTGTGTCAGCTTTTTTTCATCTTCTACTTTGTGGTTTATCACTGTCTCCTGACAGAACCTCAAAACACTGCTCTGAGACTTCTCCCTGGATCCTCTAGAGCTCTCAGGTCTGTGAATTGGTTGGGAAACCACCAACTGTATATCATCCATCCCTGTCTTACTCATGGTTCTTCTCTGCTGACATGTACTGCTGACAAGCTAAGTGACCTTCCAGAAGAACCATCGACATTCTGTATTGTATCTAATCTGTCTAACTCCAGTGAGGGCCAGTTCTTTTCAAAACAAAGCAGAATTAAATGAACACAACTGTAGGCCATACGCCACAACCTTCGCTCTGCCCTCCCAAGTTTCCAGAATTCCAGTGCACATTTGATCAACTGATGAACATGACTTGACTGCTCTATGGTCTCTTCCTCCAAACTAATCGTTATCAATTACCAGCAACATAGAAAGAGGTGTATGCAGGGAGGCAAAAATAAGAAAATCAAAATAAGGTATGTTGTTCATGGGACGGGACACTTGCGAGAGAAGTAAAATGTATTTTGTTGAAAGAAGATATATGAAGAATAAGTTGTAAGTCTGAAGTAAAGATAGCTTGAATATCTTGGTTTTATGGATCTGTGCCAGACACAATGTGTGTGTGAGTAGCTACTCAAATCACATATTTCAACAAAATGGTCTGTGTTTCAGCATTGTGTTTCTTTGATTTCAACTACATTTTAAGTGGCTTTCAAATGTGCGGATCAAGGTAGGTTGCTAATTTCAGCTCACTTCTGTGGTGGCATTTTGACACATTGTTCTTGTGCTTGCATCAGCTAGAAAATAACAAGTACAACAGTTCTCTGGATAGTTGAAATTTAAACCTGTGAAACTTTTTCTTCACAAATTTATGCATTCAACTTTGGGGGGGAAAAAATAGCTGATTTTATTCATTTCTTCACTAAGTCACACATTAGTATTGTCTCCAAGGACATATTATGGGCTCTTGTGGGCATATGTCTAGACTCAAAATAAAAACAAACACATTTTCTTGCAGAAATGTCGTGCCTCTACAGTCTCCTGCAGAGACAATTATAAACTACCATAATGATTTATTTTAACAATTGTAATTTCTAATTTAGATTATAACTATTACAATTTATTATAAATATTATAACAATTATAAAGAAAAATCAGACTCCTAAAGTGGCAAAGATTCTGTTGCCTGAACTTATGAATTAAGACCAGTCATTAGGAGCAAGCCTCAGAGACAAGGGGGGTTGTGTGTGTCTGTGTATCTGCCTTTTAAAGAACTTTAACTCTCTGGCAATGAATAGGACTTGGCAACAGCTATACAAGCCATAACATAGTCATTTCAAGAAACTTCATTTAAATCTATATACAGAGTGTGCTAGACATTTTATAGCCTATCTATGGCTATAAAGACTTGGTTCATGTCCCAGAGAGTTTCTGCTCTCACTTGAAGACTTGATAAATTGACTGAGTGGAAAGAACACAGAAGAAAACTGAGTTTTATAGGATAGCAACTATACAGTTAACAATATGAATAAAGAATAATATTTATTATTTGGAAAGGAAATCTACATGACTCAACATGGCAATAATTCCTAATATGGCAGCCTGTATGTTGAATTAAAATTGAAACTTATGTAAGGTCTTCATTAGATGAGAGACTTATTAAAATTGTAATACTCTGTTTTTTCTTGGCTGTTGCTGGATTACTGGGGTTTTCTCCAAAGAAGAGGTCATGTAATTATTTTAAATGGCTTTTCATTGCCCCTTTCAGATTTCCTGGATATGAATAAATTATTATCATTTAAAATTTCACATATAGATGCATTACTTCTGAGCAGTCATATCACCTCTTCACCCATTTTAAATTCTGCCATTCATCTTTTTTGAAATTACAAAAAACAGTATTTATACTGCATTATTGTTTATTTATTTTTATATTTTAATCAGAGGAAAATAAATACATTTCCAGAAGTAAGAAAAAAACGGTCTGTTAGTTTGATGAATCTAACACTTCCTGCAGACCTCTTACAGATAATATAAAGAGAGGAAAATAGAACAATATGAAAGGCCCAACAAGACAGCATAATTTTATATAGTGTTGAAAAGCAAAGGCCTTCAAGTGGGGAAGGGTAAGATCACAATCTATAAATATTTTCAAGGCTTTCAAAATGAATGAAGGAAAGGAATTAGTTTACATAGCTAGAAAGAACAATTCTCACTACTGAAGGAATCACGGGATGAAATTCTATGGTCTGTTTTATTCATGAGATCAGACTAAGAGATTATCATAATGCTTTTCTGGCCTTAAGCCTGTAAATCACACTACCCAAGGATGGCAACTTGAAGAGACAATTATACCTAAGGAAAACACAGTTTAACTTGGATATTAAAAAAAAATTCTTAACAGTAAAAGAATGGATATCCATGATTTTAATGGTCCCTGACCTCCCTTCTTACCTCCATCCTTCCCTTTTCTTCATGAAGAAAATAGAAATATCAAAAAATAAGTACTATCATCATTCAAAACTGGGAGTAACATAGAATCTGATGATGTTGCAAGAACTAGAAAAAATTATAGCAACTCCCATTTATGCCAGGGAGAGTTTTGTTATGTCACAGGCACCTTGTCATATCTATGCTATACTACATCATTTTTCAGGAGTCTTAATCAGTCCAGAAACTCCATAAGATTTCTCTACCAAGAAAAAATATGTCTGGGCATACTGCATCCAAAGGAGTATCCTCATGTTTTTAAATGACATTATAACTTTTGTATTGCTAATCAAAAACAAATGTCTAAAACAGACAAGCAGTAAGAAGAACTGCTAAGATGAAGTTGCAGATTTCTGCACTCTTTTCCATACCTATTTATTCCTACTAAAATTCAAGGTGAAAGTAGTTGCGTGTTCCACCTTCAGCAACCTAGAATTTCAAACTGTCAACAGAGGGTTAGATTAAGAGGTTAGCAAGTATGTTGTATGAGTAATACTGCAGAATGCAAAGGTCAGACTAGGTGACCCAAAGGACTTTTTTCTCTACTTCTAATATCTGTGATTCACTGACCTGCTATACTTCCAAAGACACTTCAACAATTCTTACTTTGCTTCCATACATGTAACCCAAAGGGAAAGCAGTGATATGAGAGACCAAAATATGAGAAGGAGAAAATTCAGAAATTTTTTACATGTAGAAAGTGACAATACGTGCTTCAGATATAAATCAGTGGCCAGATTTACAAAAGTATTTATCTGCCAAAAATGCAAATATGTGCTTGCTGAAATTTACAGAAAAATAGATAACTGGATACTATTGAAAATCTGCATCTTAATGTCTATAAATACCCTTGTAAATCCACCACTCAGAATTTGGTTTTTTCACTGTATAAAGAACCGAGCCTCTCTGGAGGGTTTTCAGGTAAAATAAAGTGAAAATCAAATAGATGGGTGCATGCATGCATATATAATACTTTTGATTTGAGGAAATAGCAATATAGTGGGATTGTATAAATAATAGCTGTCCTTGAAGTATTATTTTCAGCTCATGGATGTAACAGAGACAGTTAAGCAAGGAAACAAAATGTTGCTCTTATATACATATCACACTTCACAATACGCACAGAAACACAGTCTAACTGATCTTAACACTTAGCAGTTTGCTGAAAGAGAAGAGAGGAGTGAGTCTGAGAGGGATGGAAAAGAACTCCAACGCTCAATGTAACTCACAAATACGCTTCCATCATCCTGAGAAGGACTGGTGTGGTGGAAAATACACCTGCTCAGTTTTCAAGTGTTGCACACCTTTGTCATTTTGTTGTCTTGGTCTTACAGTCTCATCTGAAGTACAAGGCAGTCACCTTTTTAGCTTTGGCTGAATACCTCGTATATGAAGCAGAAGAAATAATTAGAGACGGCTCCATATCTTCTCACTTTCATCAGGGTAATCTTATTTTTACCACGACACTTTTAAAAGGCTTGTTTTCAGGTTTCCTAAAAACCATTCTCATCTCCTCACAGTTTCTTCTTAGCTCAAAGAACATTTTCTGTACTGCCCCCACCAACTGCCACTACCCTTTCCCTTCAAAAAAAGAGCTTAGTGGATGTTTTTTTGCCTGAGGAAACTGTATGTGCTTCCCTTCGGGTAACCTGCAATGCAGTGGGATACACCGCAGCCTGTACTTTCTCTGCTAGAACAGATTGTTTTACTCTAATTCTTTTCCCTTTCTTCATGTAACTCTACCCATAACAGGGAATAAAAATTTCTAGGAGGCATCTAGTCTGATATTTTGCTTTTGCCTGGCTGCTTGCAAAAGTCTGTCTCTGTTATCTATGTGTGATACAGAAAATGTTCTTTAAGGTTACTAGGTGTTTTGCATAGTGGGATGTAACATGAAATTATGTAAACTCAGTCTTCTTTGAGTCTTCAGTCTTTTAAAAACTGCTCATTTACTGCAAAACCTCAAGTTATTTTGAGTTTAAATTTCTTTAGACACAAAGAACTACACTTCTAGCTGGGAACAGACTTGCTATAATTTGACCAGCACACATAAGTCCACTTAAAGATCAGTAGCTGGGTTTCTTTCAGCTAAGTTCTCTAAAAGGTCTCATCTCATACATGTTCCAAGAGCTTTCCTAACAAATACTAACTCTAGACAAAATGCAGCTATCAGTTTATTCAGGATTTTGTTTAAAACACAGCAGGGAATTATATCAACTTTTACAGAATAATAATGTTGTAGTGATTGTTGTAGAGAGCTTGTTTAGAAAGGGGGGAAATGGCTCCATTCCTCCCTTGAGTGCTGGAGAAAAAGTCTTGCAACCACATTTCTCACTTTCCACAGGAACACTCAGTCTCTAGGTTATAGAGTTCACCTTTGCAAAAACACTGACAATCCCCTACCCCTCTTGGCTGAAGCTGTACCAAAAAAACAGATAAAAATTGTGTGTATGATGGTGATGGAAAGAAATAAGAGGAAGACAGACAGAATGCATTTTTCTGCAATATAATGTTTAGCATACTGATCAGTGGTGGAAGAATAAGATCTGTGGTTTCAAGGTACATTTCCCATGTAACACAAAAAAAGCTGTGCTAGGAGCAAGAATCAGAATAAAGGTCTCTCTGCTCCAGCATAAACAAGTTCTTAGCTTATAGAGCTCTGTCTCTCCCTTTCTTGCTTGCCACTGCAGTTGCCTGTTCCCAAAGTGCAAAGGTAACACATGACCTTGTTATCCTCCTCACAGGCCCTGAGCTGAGAGCAAGTAAGCTGATCATGAGGATCAGAATTTATGAGATACAGATTAAAAATCAAAATGCTGCCAAATCAAAACAATAAGCATCTCCTTTCTCCTGAAACCTGTGAATATCCAGTGCAAGTTAAACTGCAGAGAATCACTGGTCACTGCTGCTGATCTTTATTTCCCCAAGTGGAAGACTCCAGCTTTGATTTTAATACTTTCCCTTGTGATTGAGTGGCTGTAGATGACTTCTACCACACCTGCTGTGGAGGTCTCTTCTCTGTCACTGAACAGGAAAACACCACCCAGTTGTCCCGCAGTGTGAACGCACTGTGTGGAGATGTCTTTTGTCATTGTCATTCTGCCACAACCTTATTTCCTGTATTATTTAAGGTCTGAGTGTATCAGGTCATCAGCTGTGCAGGCTTTTGTCAGAAAGTTGGCTTAAACTAATCAAACACAAAAGATTACAGCCCTGACATCAGGGAATATCAGCACAGGGAATCTGCTCAGTGCCACCTGTTCTCCTACAACCATGTAGCTCTGTAATACACAATCGTCATTGCTAGTAGCAAGCCATAAGCTTCGTGCTGGATTTGCATGGCCTCAGGACCAAAGTGAGCCAGACCTGCTCTGTCTGAGCTCTCCTGACCTGCCTGCAGCTTTGTTTTACTTAATTTAGCTGTAACAGCAATATTTTTAATTGTCTAGGTATCTATGGCTAATTTGTTTCACTTTTATTTATCTTTGTATGGTATCACCATAGTTTTACAAATCTAGCATAACAATGTAGCATAGAAAAAAACAAGCCTAACATGTAAATAGAGGTTTTAAGAGGTGAAGGCAGGTGATGTTGTGTGGAGAAGTACCAGCACGGGATGATAAAAGATGGGGCACAGACATCTGGAGGCCCCACAGCTGTAAACAACTCCTCAGCAGTCCATTAAAGAAATGCAGACCTCGAGCTGGCCAAAACTGAGCTTAGAGGTAACAAAAAGTACAAAGAAATACTATGTGAAGTACGTAAAAGGTACCAGATATAGTAAATTGTGACCTGCAGGCCTACAAAGAAAGACCAAGATGTATAAGAGTGTTAGCTAATATACAAAAAGATCCAAGCGGATCCTACAGCGAGGAAGAAATTATCAACATGAGCATCCCATCCCTCTCAGTGAAGGACTCAGGTGCTGACAACACACTGTAGCAGTCCCCACTCCTCCCTCAACAGAATAAAAACACTGACGTTAGGACCAGAGGAGCAGAGGAAAGGTGAGTATATAGTCGGGAACAGGGGTCGAAACTGAGTGCACGTATAACAATTTTAACTGTCTTATTATTCCTGGTTTTGCTGTAATAACTAGATATGGATTAATAATGATAGATTCTTAAATTTCAGTTATAGAACAATATGGTTTTGGCTTTATATATATGTATGCGTATGTGTACCTCAGGTGCACTTCCTCTTTGCCCATAAAACAAGATTTTGAGCATAACGTGCTGGGTTCTGAGAGTTCAGTTCTCCCTGGGAGCAGTTCCATGGGTTATGCTAGATCTCTGCTACTAAAGGTCTGGAAATGAATTCAAGCAAAACCAGGAAAATAAAACAAAAAAAATCAAATCATTTCCTACTGCATAGGCACAAAGTACAGATAAGTATTAAAATTCAGGCACACCATTCCAACCCTACTGAATTTGCATGGCAGCTAATTTACTTGCTATACTTCATTAAGATCCTTTCGTTCTCTTTTCAGCTTTAAAAAAATTCTGCAGTAAAACAATGCCATCTAACCAGCTTAGCTTATTTTGCTGCACCGGAATATCCCTAACTGGATGGCAGTCCCACAAAACATGGTTTTGATATAGAACCAAGAGGAACTGCAGTTCTGAGAATTCTTCTGCAAATGTCAATGATAATATAGTTGGAAATACTTTATTCTGGGCCTAATGTTCTAGCAAAGAAAATCCCCCCAAAAAGTACTCTGGTAACATTTATGTCACAGCATGTGTGGCAGCGCTGATGGAATGAAACAATCCATGGACTAGTTTTCATCCTGCTGGGCAAATTTTTATCACTGTGTGCTGAAATCCAAAAGTGATTAGCGTACCAGAAAGACATGCGGTGCCATCCCTGGTTCTTTGTCAGAAAAGCTTCATTTTAGGTAGCATTTCAAAAATTTTAAAACAGGGAAGGCTGGCGAAAACTCTTGCAATAGTTAAGTCCAGCGTCAGCCTTGAAATCAGTATGGGAGCCCTGGATTTCTCAGTCCCTGCTTACCAAAGGAGGGAAAAAGAACACAAATCACTGCTTTAAAAAAATTCACAATTGTAGAAGAAAATAAGCCAACTTTTTTTTTTTTTAATCTTAGCACCTTCTGTAGTCATTTGCATGAACATAGCATGGTGTAAAATCATCCCGACGGCTGAGGGAAAAGTGAATTTTGAATTGTAGCGTTGTTTACTGATTTCAAAAAAAATAAAACTACATGACTGTCTCTGGAGGAGAGGTGAAACGTTTCAAAAGCACACACATACATTCAGATACATAGTGAGGTGCTACCTGTAACTTAAAGTATCTAACTTAGGCCTCAAAGGAGTGCATGTTCCCCATCTAACCAGTGGGAAAAAAAAAAAAAAACCACAAAAACAGTGCTTCTAAAGAGTGATTCAGATCATTTAAATTAAGCCTAGCCTTACTTGGATACATTTAACCACCCACGAGACGTACCCCATCCGCCATGGAGGACACACATGGAATTGAGGTGCCAAATGCAAGCACCTTCACAGGCTTCAACTGTAGGCACTGAAAATACTTCTCTCTGCCACCATAGTGTAAACACACATTCAGCCCACTCTGAATGAGAAGAAATTGCATGTAGCACTTGCACTTTTTTTGTCCTTTAACCACACAAGCTGGAGATGGAAAATGTTTATACATTCCCATTTTATAATATTTGATGAGTATTTAGCTGTTCGAAGCAACAGAAGTGTATTATGTTCTTTAGAAGTTGTTTTACAACATAAAGTTCTTGCAGAAAATAAGATTTTCATCTCTTTTCCTTATTTAATGTAATTTGAAAACGATATTCCTTTCTATCATGAAAAATAATCCCAGCAATTTCTGTTGTGCTTATAAGCCTAACTTTTCAGAAATATATTTCCATGTACTCAACCACTTGTATCAGTTATCATTTAGAAAATTTAAGTTTTTATAATTTTTACTCGTAGTTCCTTCTATCCACCAAACAAACCTATTTCTTTTCTTTTCAGCCCTGCTAATATAAGACAGATTTTTTTCTTCTGTTACGGCATGTCCATCGCTTACTATTTGCTCAAAACACAGTCTTGCTATGAGCATTGCTTCGATTCCTCCCCCTTTAATTTTCTTACATAGAGAAAAGCCTGCAAAATGGAGGAGTACCCATAAGCTGGAGTAGGCTATACATGCTATAGTGTCTTGTTACAGTCTTCTCATAAAGGCTTTCTGTGCTACCTTTTACAGATCATACCATATCTACATCATCAGATGAAAATCCTTTCAACAGAGTAAAACAAAGCGCAAGAGTTGGCCTTGCCCCTAATACTCACTTTAAGCCACCTCTCCCTACCTCAGCTACCTTGACTTGCACATTCACGTGAACCTCCAGGTCTCCTGCTCCACACTGGGAGCACTGGTTAGCTTCCAAACATTCAGATTTTGCATAGCTAGCATAATAGTTTCCCCTTCATCTTTTGTCCTATAGGACAAGGCACTGATCCAGGTTACACTTAATTTCTCTCCCTAATGTATGCTATTCATAAAGGTATGTCTAGGCTACTCAGCTAAGTTCTATTGTGTAACATAAAGGGTACAGCAAGACTGCAATCTACTGTTAGAGGGTACCAGATGGACAGCATACCAAGAATAATATTTAAGGATAGTACAGAAAATCCCACATTCCCAGAGAAACCTTCTTATATTGACTTCTGTCAGCATATCCAGGTTATTAATTTAGCCTTCTTTTTCATCATCTCATCATTATGTTATCGATGACCAAATGCCTGCAGTATGATACTGCATGAAATGATGCAGACTCATTTAAACCAATATGGTGGGATTACTCATGCAATTATTTCAACACAGGACAGGAATATTCCTTTCTCTGCTACTAAGATTTGCTTTAAAAAAAGAAAAAAAATCCAGGTCCTTTATCAGCTCAGACTTCTCACATAACTGAAATTAGCAGCATTAATCTTCTCTTCTGCAATAAAAAACATGTATAAAAATTACACAGCGATAGCCTTAATACCATCCATTTTCCAATTCAAATGCTAAACCGGACTCTCACACTGCAGCTTGGACACATTACTCTAGCGTGGCAGATTTGTCACTATAGCAGGAAAATGCTTTTCTTTTGTGCCTTGACTCCTTTTTAAGTCAGCTGAAGATCACATTATTTCTTTCCATTTTAAACACTGAAATAAGAAAAGGGAAATGTGGGGTACAGGGAAGACAGCCATTTTCTTTCTTCTAAAGAGTGCATTAAAAGATTAGCTGCATACAGGAGGAAAAGCACAACGATGCTGTAAAATAACCCGGTGTCCCGTATTTAAAAATGAAAACGATTAATACAAATTCATTCCATTAGGTTAGCGTGCTTTTCTTTTCACAGATACTGGCAGCTAGGATTTGCATAAAGTAGAACTTCAGTTTTGCTTTGCCATATTCTGACATTCTGAGCCTAACAAAGGCTGCCTACGATTTCCAGGTCTTTTTGCCCTTCAAGTAAACTGTAATAAGCAAAGGGAAGATGCACACAAGGGCCCCTGCATTAAAACGCTGCTCTCCCTGCGACAGGAGGAGATTGCCATCTGCTGGTCTCTGGCCTCTACAAGAAGTCAGGCAAAGGGTATTTGAGTGAGGATCTCTGCAGCGACTTTTCTTTAAAGCAGCTGATATTTTCCCTCTCCCGTTTCTTCAGAAGCATATTCAAAGCATACATTTGCATAAATAAGCATTTATTTGAAAATAAAGCCAGGCTATGTGGTCACCTGTTCCAATCTAGCTGTGCAGGGAGTTGATGTGAGAGACGGCAAGTAGCAACTCCATGATCTAAAGTTCTGCCATTTCAAAGATAAGCCTGAATGACAGCGGTATAATAGTCTAGAGATTCTGATACATGTATGGACCACATCATACATATCTGCCAAAATGCCATCCTTCTGAATGGCCAAGAGCATGCCGTTTTGTCAGAAAAGCCAGGAAGCAGGACGGTGCAGACAGCCTGAGGACGCACTGTGTCTGCCTGCCGGCGCATGGAAGTCATGCAAGGGTCTGCATCACTTTGGTATCCTCACCACAGCAGTGCGGCGTTTGGCACAGAGTGCCATGCATGCTGCAGGATGCGCTCAGCCCTGTTACCACAGCCACCAGGTACCTTCCCACTCTTGAGCACGGATGTATAAAAACACCCATGGCATCATGCTTGTGCATAAGATATTCCTGCTCACAACTGCTCAGCTCACCCTTCTTTTGGGCATCGTCTCTTTCTTGCAATGCTGAGAGAAAGTCATGGATGCCCATTCGCTGCAGAGTGGGTTAAATTGCCCATGTAAATTAGGATAGTGCTAAAACACTGCACTGCAAACAGAAGCAGCTGACACAGGCACATACTCCATCTCACCAGCTCTGCTCAGGGCCACTGACCTCTCACAGGGTAGACAGGCAGTACGGCAGCACTTAAACTGTGACGTGGCCATTGGCCACCGGATATTTTTCAGAGCCCTGGGAGACAAGTGTGCAGCAGTAGCGTGGCCCCGCTTCCTTCCCCGCAGCGCTGCATGAGCACAGGCAAACAACACACACCGCCCTGAGCTGATGCATCACACTTTGCTAAGTGACAATTTTCTAGTCCAGTAGAAAAAAAGGGCTTGAGACAGCATAGAAGGCTTTTTAAACAGGAATATAGGAATAGTGTAGGTATAGATGGCTACGCTGGAAACACAAAAAAACATTTGGTAAGTCTAAGGGAGCAGGGCACGCAAATGGCTCTACACACACAGCAGCACTGGACTGTATTCTGCAGTGTTACCAATAAACACACAAGTCTCAAAACACCTAATACTCAGGAGTAGCCCCTTACTCCAAGGTGCCTGAGAGGTTAACTCGGCACCCCCTGCCATCCAGCCTGCCCTGCTGGTTACCTGTGATCTCAGTGAGGCAGCTGCTAGGCAGAGAAGCAGGCTGAGAAAAAAGAGAAATTATTTCTTGACCATTCTGGTAGTTAATCTAGATGTAAGGCAGTTAATCACTAAATGCAGTACTCTCTGCATTACATTTCACTTTCATAGGAGCGTAAGCCTAAGATCATATCAATACCCACGGGTGCACGTGTGCGGACACGTGCATCTGTATACCTTGGAATTTCTGGTTTGGTATTTGTTTTCTTAGGAGCGCAGTACCTTTCGAGAGGGCAGACTCTCCAGAAGCAAGCATTTCCTTGCAAAAAATTAAAGGAAATATTTCACTGATATGAAAAACATTTTGAGTAATTATTTTGTTTTTTTCAACTATTGAGGAAAAAATCCAAGGAACTGTAAACCTGTTTTAAATGAAATTTCAATCCAGCTTCTGTGATGGCTATGCTGCCTTCTCTTCCTTAATGTATTGTTCAAAATTCTTAATGCTACAGTGCACTGGAATTCATGTTTGCAGTCATTTCTCTGTAACTATTCCATCTCTTTCCTAATCAGTATGCTGGATGACTGCATATTTAGTACATATTCCTTAGACTGATTCCTTCCTCCCAGATGAATTGTTTAACATTTTTCTACATTAAACTGCATTTGCTACCTGGTAGTTCACTTACTTAAATGATCCAGAATCTTCTGTGTTTTGGTTTGGTTTTTACCACCTGTTTTATTTCTTTTAGAAAACAAAAAATACATAAATGTAATAAAAACAACAACAAATATTACAAAATCTAGTTTTTAAAAAGGTTTCCAACAGCTTCTGTTTATTATCCATTCTTTTCCTTAGGATAAGATCAGGATGCTGGTTTTCATTAGAAACTAAAATGAACACTTTGAATTCAATCTGCCTGTAATAATTTCAAAGACAATTCTGAAATAATGCAGTCAGCTATAAATTAAGTGAGTGAATGTATATCTCTTGGTTTTGTAAGCACACATTTCCAGTCTGTAAATAAAGAGTGAGATCATCAAGGACTCATCTTTATGCAAATGATTTATAGCTTTAGAGCTTGCTTAGAAGAGTAATGTAGAGTTCTTTTCAAAACATGCATCTGACCAGAACTTACAGTGCAATACCTCTATGGCCAAACAGTTACAGACATGACAAATCTAAGTCCTGCCCTATGCTGATCCCATATGAGGTATATTTAAAACATGTTTTCACAGATATTTTTATTCTAGGGGAAAGCAACTTATACCGTGGTACCTATTATCTGATCGGGCTGAGATTCTATTAACCCATCGAATGCACTGCTCCTCTCTCTGACTTTCATTCACAGCAGTGCAAGTCTTGTTTCCACTGCCCTCTCAATTTGTAACAGTAAGGAAGCTTTCTTTTACTTAGAATTTATTAAAGGGCAGAAATAGAGAAAATGCTCTCTGCAACAGTCGTCCAACAAATTAAGTAGTGAATTGCTTTATGGAATGTGTATAGCTCTATCAAGCAGCCCGAGACCTCTGCTGCCCTATTTTCAAATGGCCCTCCAAATTTGTGTTCACCTGATTGTGTTGCAGCTTTTTTCAAGGTGGGTGACATTCGCTTCTGTGCACCAAAGGGGTTATTTGCCTTCTTAAGACTTCATACAAATATTACACGAACACTATTCTGGTCTTCCCCATGGCCCTAAAAAGCCTGGAGCGTGTTTTAACGACCCAATTTCCTTCGTGCCTTTACAAAGATATCTGGTTTTCTTTGAATCTTGTTGTTTTGATTTCTTATCACAAAGCCTTCCCTATGGACATGTTATCACTGGCAAGTGTTGCAGGATGGAGCAGGTTGTAATTTCTTACATTTATGCTCCCTGCTTTAATCAGAATGGCATTTATATAAAACCCTCCTGCTAGAATTTATCCTGCCTTTCCAGATCTACAGGCTGAATCACCCGGAATGCGTGTGTGCTGCACATTCCCTTGCCTCCTGCACAGCCTTGCAGAAAGGTCACGCTACAAATCCGTGCCTCCTTTGTGGTCAGTGCAACCAAGAAGGGACCCCGCTGTGCACAGAAGCCTGGCCACACACCAGCCCTCCTTTATACAGCAGTCAAGCCGTTTGCAGGTCGCTGCTGCCCAGTTTAGCTGCATCTTTCAGTCCCCGCTCGTTCACAGTGGTGTTACTGGATGCCCCTCTCTGGCCATCATCAGGCTTTTCTGAGATGTTACCTACCAATCTATACTGCAGCTCCTGTCGCTGCAGTGTCTCAATATTTCCTGGCTTTATCCCCACACTTCTGTAAGACTGGAAAATAAAAGGGGAACGGTGTGGGCACAGGGAGAGAAATAATTGCGCTACACACAGAGGTCTCGGGCAGAACAAGGCAGGGGCCAGGTGCCCGGCATTTTAAACCAGCATCCATCTCACTTCATCCTATTTCTCAGCACTGTTTGCAGCACAAATCACGTAGTTCTACAAAGGACACACAAGGATTAGAAAAACAGAGGGAAATATATGCCTCTGTGTGAATGGCATGGAGATTAGGAGCTGACTTGCGTCTGAAGGGACAGAGTTTCAGCTGGTATAAACTGGCCTGATTTTATTGACATCGGTGAAGTTACATTATTTACACCAGCTTAGGATCTAGCTCAGAGGCTTCAACAACTGAACACTTCCAGCCAAATAAAAAGGAGGCTGCCAGGAGACTTGTTTATGGCTTAAAAATAATGAGCGAGATCCCACAAGGATCTGGGTAGCAATTTGTTAAGCTATGAGGGCAAGACCTAGGGGCAAATCTGGGGCTGAAAAGCATTTCCATCCAAAGACTGCTACCACACCAAATAAGCTACCTAGCAACACAAACAGACTCCCTGGTGCTAATGAATTTAAACATAGCATAGATACATTACCACCTATGGCTCCTTCCCTCCAAATCACCCAGATGAGCTCCAACTCAATAAAATGAAGACAACAAATGTTTCTGAACCTGAAGCTGCATCCAGTGCTCACCGTTTTATAATTTTTTACCCTGAAGTTCATTGCAAACTGTGCCTACTGACTCACTCACACAGTTTCTTTCTCTCAGAATAGGATCCTCTTGTCAGTCTTTTCACCTCGCTCCTGCTCTGCTCTGCATCGCCAGCTTTGACATGCAGTAGCACGTTGGTAGAAGGACAGAAAAAGGAGGAGACCTAACAAGAAACCACTTCTCTTTTGACCTGAGACTGTAAAACTTAGGGAGCATTCTGGCACTGTGTAAGGTTAATATTACAGCAAATAACATATCACAGCAGCAAGCATAAAGCACTATCTTTTTTTCTGTCTGTGCACTGAGTGGGCTGAGAGTTTTTATTTCATACTTCATTTACACCTTGCTGAGTGATGCCGTAGAAATGGCAGAAGTTTCATCTCCTCCCACTTCTGCAGCAGCACAATACATCTAACAGCAGCAGCTCCCACACCGCTCGCTGGAAGCTCAGGCCTGATGCCGATCACAGGTTCACATCTACTTTTCCTGCGTGACATTCTGAGATGCTAGAAAACATCTTTTATTTTCTTATTAAAACTTGTTGCAGAACTAACAGCTGACTGAAAAGCAACCAGAGAATTTTAATCACGTGAACTAAACACACTGAGGTTTTCCTCAAAAGCTCTTCATAAGGAAAAATGGAAGAGCAAATTAACATAAAATCTGTTTACGAAAATGCTAAAATGAAGCGGACAAGCCTTTGGATGCAAGACAAAGAGTCTCAAGCAAACAGAAAGGGGTAAAGTTGCATATCCTTTGTTTATCAGCATTGTTTCACTGAAAATGTAGCAAAAAACCACATCTGAAAATCTAGAAACTTTCCAGAGAAAACTCATGCTAAACAAGGTCAGAGGACTGTTAAGAGCAGCCAGTGCCACCTCACAAAAAGTAAACATAGAGGACTCAAGTCCTGAGCAAGCCCAAGAGTCCTGCAAGGTGCTCAAGGCCATCGCTTTGGTTGACAGTTTCAAAGGCAGCTGATAAATCAAACAGACGTAAAGAAAGGACACTGCTCTTAGGCCAAACTGCTCGTCAGCCTGAAACCTTCAGAAAGCAAGCAAGATGGCCCACAAGATTAGCAATGAGCTCAGAACTCTTTTTGTTGGAGATAATCAGTTTGAAACTGGTTGGTGTTGGTAGTGACTGAGTGCTACTTCTGCCAGCTCCAAGGAGTTCCAGATTTGCTCACGGTCTGGTTTGGCCATCAGCACAGATGCACTTCTCACAAGTTACCAGAGCAAACTTCTTTAATTAACACTCAACTAGCAGTTGCACTGAAGTGACCAAAAGCTGAATCTGCATACTATTTTAATAACTCTTACTCCCATACCCTGCCTATGTGAAATATTTTTCAGCAAAACTTTTACACTACCATTCTACCGTGGCAGAGGGGAGCACAACAGGACCACCATTTCAAACACACATGTCAGTGAACCCTGTCTGTTATGAGCAGGAGGGCTGACATATCAGTCTGTGTACATTACAGTGAAATGGTGTTTGTAGAGATAAGTAGCAGCGATAGAAGCCCTGTGAACATTTGAAGGATTCTAAAAAAATGTGACTGTCATGAATAGAATGACAATAAAAATCTCAGTGTTTGCATGAGCGGCTTATTTATCTCCACATGAAAAGTAGTCCTAGGTAAAATTGTTGCATTTTAGTTAGATGTATTTTTTCTTTAGACTTTTATTTAGTCTAAATTCACCAAAAAAAAAGTGTTTTGAACTAAAAACCCTAACATTTCCTCAATTAAAAAAATGGCAGGAATTTTTAGTAATAACATTTTTCTAACAATTCCTTATGTTGGGAAATTCATCAAAACTACATTAAGTTCTGATCTCAACAAATAGTAATTTGAGGAAAAAAAAAAAAAACAACAGCTGTTTGTCAAAATATTACCAGCTCAGTGTAGATATTAGCCACGTAAGTAAATTTTGTCACCCTTTCAAATTATAGTTGAAGTGTATTTGCAAGCTAGTGCAAATGGGTGTATCTGATAAACAACAGAATGAAGAGGGTACAGGGAATTACCAGGCAAACATGCTGCAGATTTAGGAGTCCTACATCCTAAAGGACCACTAAGTTCAGTTTTCAGAATGAAGCATTCTAAAGACTAATGATACCATCACATTCATATCACTATTTTTTTTTTCAATATAACCTTATAGTTTGCCTGTAGCATTCTTTCTTGCAGAGCATCAGGACCCACACACGCGCAGCAATACCCTCACCCTCAGCATGCTGCAGGGGCAGCCACGTTTCTTTCATGTCCGCAGTGGGAGGGATCTTATGGATGTCATCACCGTGTTCCAAAAAAGCCCAAGAGCTGCTTTGATATACACAACTTGAGTCTTTTGCCTGTAAAAGAACCCTGCTGCACTTTAAGCCACATGCATGAAAACACCCTGAAACCTGAACTGCCTAAATCAAAGCCGGACAGCTGACAAATCTCGCACAGACCCAGCAAAAGTGGATTGAACATTACTGAAAATTTGAGAGGCTGATATGTCCGCATCTGGATTAGTCCAGCTCTAAAGCCTAAAAAAGGCCATCAGAATTCCCAGGGCTGCAAACAGAAATCCTATCAATACATATCCCACAGTTTGGAAGCAGAAGATGCTACTCAGATATCAGGGTCTTTGCCTCCAGGACAATTAGGCGTTCCATGTCACTCACTCATTACCCCACCAAATCCCACCTGCAGTGGCTCTCACGTGAGCACGCAGAACACCTGACAATTAAAGAATCAACTACCCTGTAAGAGTAAATGGCAACTGGTCATGTTGCTACTGCCAGAACAGACTGGGAAAGGAATCGCACAGAAACTCAGCAGACAGAAGAACTCAAGGAGGCATCAGATGAGGAGGCTGGCAAGGACGGTAAACTTAGGCCACTAAGTGAATCAAAACAGAAAAACATATTTCAAGGGGTAAAGGGAAGAATATCTATGGAGAGCACCATAAAACATTCAAATGGTTAGCTGCTGTGAAAAATCACTGTTGTACTCCTATGACTCTTCAGTCTTTATGGAAATACTGACCACAGCAAGCCTTTTGGCGTTTGACATTTTTATGCAAAAAGAGTTCACAAAAATCTTGGAAAATGGAGTCTTAAGCATCCTGAATTAGATGCACTGAATGTACAGTCCTGTAACTCTGTCAGATGCTAAGGGCACAGTCAAAAGCAGTTGAATGGTCAGAAGTTTAGACTACTGAATTTACACAAAAATTGGAAGTGAGCATGCCAAAGTTTCTTTAACTTTCAAATCCTCCTGTAGCCATTAGTTCTAAAGAAGAACTTGAGGTTTTGGACATTTTCACACTACTGCAAAAGCATTTGGAAAGGTATTGGTTTATATTCTTGGTGTTCCGAGATCCAAAGCCTTCCAGAATTGTTCTCCTTTCTCCTTTCAACATGAGATCAATGGGAACATAGAGAATAGGTTTATCTTACAACACACACTAATATTAACAGCCACCAATTAATTTATCAGGCCAGGTGGCTGGGAAGAATGCTGCAAAGTCACTTGAAGGGCTGATACAATTTGACAAATTAAGAGCAAATACCTTGGGCAAGAGGGATCAGCTGAATTAAAAGTTACCACAACATGTGAGCTTTGACATCAGTTCCAACGTCTGGCCTTCTGATTTATTCCATTTGTAAACCCTTTTGGTCTTCCTATGTGTTTGTACCTTTTCCATCGTAAATGATCTTTATCCGATTCCAAATAAAATTAAAAGCAGAAGTAGCAAAACTCTGCTTAACTCCAACTAATTTGGGGAGCGTGGGAAACACCCAGTTTTCATGTGTCCTCTCCTAAACTAAGCTCAGTGATTAAGGCAAGGAATACATTGTAAACAGACTAAAACACAAAGGTCCTTTTAGTAGCAGAGTGGAGAACGATACAAATGTGCTTCCTGTGCACTCAAAATCCATTGGTGTCATAGAAAAATAATGAACTGTATATGGAAAGGCTGAAATGACACAATAATATCTAAGAACTGCACAAACGTATACACTCTGTGCTCTCGAAAAGCGTTGCTGTTTACAAATTCTCCCAGTAATTTCTGCTGCCTTGCATTTGTGACATTCTCATATCCTTAATGTGTATGAGCATGCAAACAAAAGAAATAGATAGCACTGGAAACATCAATTATATAATTGCATGTACAGCTGACTTAAAAAAAAATAACAAACTTGACAGAAATAGTCATTTTCCCATGAAAATCTTCAGTTTATTCCAAAGCCATTTTTATCATCAATAACAACAAAGTTTCAACAAGATGTTGTGAACAGCTAGTTTTGTCTTAGCTAATCATCACCTCTTCCCACACCCAGGAACAGCCAGCAATGGATGGGAAGGAGCTCTGAAGTTATGATGTTACCATCTGTGCCAGAAAAAATTGTTTGGGAATGTATTAACCAGAATTGCAATAGCTGTAAATGACTTGCAGGCTTATAGTTTCTCTGTAGTATTTCATAATTTTGAAATTAAAAGCACGTACTTAAGGAAAAAAGATGTGCGTACTGGCTGAATAGCACATGCACACATGTTGGTAGTTCTTGCTTCTCTGGTCTTATTCATCCTGTTAATACGTTTGAAGTCAGAAAATACACAGAGTAACAATGCAATAAAACTAAGCATTATGACCTGCATTGTATTTACAAAAGAATAGCATGTCGACAGTTTTTGCAAATCAATGACTTTCTGTTCTTACAAGGAAAAGTGTCTTTTCCTATATAATGTGTCTTTTTATCTCAGAAGAGATACTCATTACTTCCATGGCATAGATGACTTGAAAACACAACTAGATCCCTGGACTACAATTTTGAGGTCACGGGCATAAAACATTTCTTCCATCTTCCTAACAGTAATTTTCTGAAAGCTATTACTGAAATGAGAACAATTATATACAGTTTTAAAGCATTTGTGTTTAAGAAAACTGCTTATCAGTGTCTAGACACTGCCTACCATAAAATTCATGGATCCACATGTTGCCTCCAAATGCTGGGTTTAGCCTTTGGATCTTTGATTTAGATGACAGATGTGCATAATCTCAAACCACTGGTTAGCTCCCTCGTAGCTAAATAGCTCTTCAGATATGTGAGCCAAAACTATTCCAGCTGAGGGAGCAAATTCAGTTCATTAAATTTCCTCCAGATCTGGGTGTTTTAAGTGGCAGCTTAGTAAGGATAAAAACTCTGCCTCTAGTCCAACTTTATTCCTCTTGCTTGATCCAGAATTCGGTTCGATTTTGTTCCAGGGGTCACCAATGTTACAAATGTTTGAGTTCAGGCTTACCACTCTGAGGGTTCTGTTTATAAGAATCTAAAATAGAGTTTAGCCCATAATATTTACCTTTTCTTGTTGGAACAACTGTTAGGCTGGATAAATAACAATTGTGAGGTAATACAATCAATGGAGTATAACAGAGTAAATGATGCAAAGCAACAGTTATATGGAAGAGCCACGTAGGGGGAGATGACAAGGTATTTTGTTCTATGACAATCAGATTATAATAACTCTGAAGATTGTAAAGGTTTATTTTGTTCCCTGCTCAGGTTCACATTTCAAAAACATAAACTCACAGAGAAGACTGTTTGTGCATGAAAGCAAATTTTGTACATGATTATGCTCACATCACAAAATAATTAACATCAAGCGCTCCCCTTGTCAGATACTGAAGTGCTGCTTAAAATTATAAGTCAGAAACCCAGGAAAGGCTTCTTTTTTGTGGCAATGATTTTTTCATTAAATCTAAGAAGACTAATGATTATAAATAAATAAAATTTCATTTGTAACACAAAGGCTTGCTCTTCACTGTTGAGGACTGAAGTAATATTAACAGCAGATTAAGCTCCTCAATAGGTGACTAGGCTTATGAGTAAATTTCTTTTAGTTGTGGTTAAGACTTCCAGTGCTGGCATGTAACAAGCATGCTCCAACAGTGGTACAGATGGATGAAATTAAAGGCTTCCAGTTCACCTGCTCCTTTGCACCAGAGAGGGAAGATCCTTCCCAGCAGTAGGTGCAACCTTGCGCCATTTGCTCCTTGGGGCAGCAGACCCAGCACAGGTTTTGGTTGAGGGCACCAGGAGGTGGCCTGGCCCCACTCCACTCTCTCCCCTTGCAGACATAGCCTGGCTTCTCATGGCAAAGGCGTAAGGGCAAGCCAGGTGACACACCGGGGAGCAATCTGGATGTGGGGTAAGATAGTTCTTTCCCTGCTGTTGCAAAGACAGCTGAAGGCTGCTTGTGGTGAAGGCAGCTGGGGACTGGCTCTGATCCTACTGCAACATCAAAAGAGATGCAGGGAGACCCTCTCCTCCTGCAGGGCCCAAGGCAGGAGGGGTGTCTACGCTGGTGCACACACCCCAGATTAGGTGCCCAGTTCACTGGCATTGCCCAAGGGCACCCGAAATAAGCTTAAGGGGAACAAAAAGAGAATGAGAATCTGATCAGCGATGACTGAGACTGAACACGTATGGGATCTGCACAAAAAGCTGCCTTTTCATATAAACAACCTAACTTCAATTCGGCAGACGGGTACAGCTTCTTCACAGGCCTGATGGGGGTCTGATCATTGCTGATAGCCCCATCTCTGGGGCAGCAGAGAGCAGGCTTCTTGGCACCCCTGCAAAGCACGACCTGTCAGCTTTACTCCTCTCAGTGGCTCAGGGAAGTTTCAAGGAATCATTGCAAGTCAGGGCACAGATCTAGACTCAGCTTGAGTCTTTGGAATTTGTGACTGCTGAATTCAGGAAGTCTTGTTCCAGCAATTACAGATATTTGCTATCATAAGGAAACAAAAATTCCTTTTCCAGCAGCAGTGTCGTTCTGATTAAGGTCTTCTCCTCAAAATCTTTCCTCACTTCCATATACTTTTTATCGTACACATGCACTCATAAAATAAACCACGTTCAAAAATCAGAATTTTGTAAAGCTCCAAAACAAATCCAGCCCTACCAAGTCTCCTCTACTCTGCTGCCAGTGCAACAACAACTAACAGTCAGTCTCCTCATCAGTGGTGGACCCAGGGTAGAACAGACCTCCCACTATAAGCAGAGCTTCGATATAAATGTTTATGATTTAAAGAGAGAAAATAAATTACTTTAAAATGTTTTTCACCAGCCAGTCTCAGTATGTCATCCAGCTTGCATAAAAATGGAAGTTTCTACACAATTACTTGTACTCTGGACCCAACCGCTTCATCTAATAATCGATGCCTCCCACTCACACGCATTTGCGTAAGTTCTTTAGCCTCTTCTGCTAGTTAGACTGTAAAAATTACATGTGTGGATATGTAGGAGTAGACATACACATATACATCCAGGACAAGAGTGTCTATTCAGAATAAATTATTTGGCCCTAAAGGAAATGAATTAGCTGGGTGGATAATTCATAATTCGAATACCTCTAAACCCTGAGAAAAACAACTTCAGAGATAATACTTGTGAGTGAAATGCCTTTTTTCAAGCATTATTTCTCAAAATTCATACATCCTGCTTAACTAGAAAAGAACAAAATGTCTCGGCCATATTTCACTTAACCCGCTGAAAAGGCTCATACGATAAAAAGCAGTGGTTTTATTTTCCAGGCAGCTCCACAGACAACTACCTTAATCTCATTTTGGAAAGTCACAGCTTCTAAAAAAATCCAAGATCTGGAAATATGAGGGCACGGAAGGGCTTTTCGTAATAACAATCGCTTTTCCCTACGTTCATCCTTGATATGACTTCCATTTGCCCCAGTATACTAACCCTTCGATGAGACATTTCTCCCTCTGAATTCAGATACTGAAACATTACGTAAGCACTCACCCTGTTTCCAGAGCATGGGTAAACAGCTTGCTTGTAGACACAGTCCGTTTAAAACAGAGCTGAAAGTGCCAAGCGAAATTACTGAATTCAGGTTCCACAAGTTGCACGTTCGAAGAACACAATTAGTCAACAACCACCATTAAGACAACTGCATAAAACTACTGATTTTCATTTAGTTTTTGCCCATTGGTCTTACTTATCACTCTTACTGAATAGTTTGTAATGTAAAAGCAGCAAGTGTGCCAGGCGCTGTGTAAATATTGTGCAGATATATGGATTAGCAGCCAGCCTCTCCCCTGAACAGTATCTATACGCTGAACAGTATCTATACGCTGCAGCGGGCAACGCAGACAAAAGGCAGAATCAATGCAAGAGCACGAGGTGAGGAAACGACGCTTGGATGCTAAATTCCCCTGCACAGGAATGCTACTTTAGGAACTGAACTCAGCACCTTCATCCCTAATGATGACTACCAAGCTGTTTTCACTGAGGATTTATCTCCAGGCATTTGTAGACCGCGATATGGCAAAGCGCTCATTCAAAGACAAATCCCAAGTTTGCTGTTGCGCCCGGGTGAATCACCAGGCCTGACGAGGAGGCTGGTGAGAACTTGGTCCACTCACTGCCATACTCACTGACACAGTCATCCTCTGACGTCACTTTCGGCGCTTAGATTTTAGCGTGGTTGAAGTCAGACCCGCGCGATTGAAAGGTTTCGGGTTTTGCAGTTGTCCCAGGTGGGACCACGAGGGCGAAGTGAAGCTGACTGCATTCTGGAGGAGTGCTTTGCTACTAGGGGGCCAGAAGGAAAGGTGTACGCACCTGCAGCCCCTGCTGAC
>NW_009259864.1:490695-520531 GCF_000687185.1 Egretta garzetta | reverse complement strand
GGTTGGGGCTGAGCTTGCTAGCTGGGGGCTTTCTAAACCGAGTTATCCCGCGAAACCTCTTTGCGAGACTGTAAATCCTAAGGGTGGATGTCATGAGGACGGAGCCAGACTCTTCTCAGTGGTGCCCAGTGACAGGACAAGGGGCAATGGGCACAAACTGAAACATAAGAGGTTTCAGTTGAATACGAGGAAGAAGTTCTTTACCTTGAGGGTGACAGAGCACTGGGACAGGCTGCCCAGGGGTGTTGCGGAGTCTCCTTCTCTGGAGATATTCAAAGCCAGCCTGGACAATGTCCCGTGCAACCTGCTCTAGGTGAGCCTGCTTTAGCAGGGGGCTTGGATTAGACAATCTCCAGAGGTCCCTTCCAACCCTTGCCAGTCTGTGATTCTGTGATTCTGTGAAATGCTAAGTCTATACTTACAAAATGTATACGTAATACATAGTTCTAAAGTTCCTGGGGTTTTTTTTTCCTCCATTTCTGATTAAACCTATTCCATTTTCCATTTTTTTTAATTTATTTTTAGCTATGTTGTAATATTATTAACATATTTTTGCTGTTCTGGCCTGAGAAAATGCAAGATTTTTAGTTTTATGTATGTGAAGCTAATATATGCTAGGGTATAGAAACACATACAGATGAAAAACACCGCTTTGTGTTGTCAAAAGTTTCCTTTGTCTTTGATGATAGCATGTTCCTATTATCTGACATTCCTTGTTCGCGGCCAATGTCTTTCTAAGGAAGATAGTTTTGCATATATATATCTTCTACGTTAGAGAAAAGGGGGTGCTTACTACAATAAAACAATTTCTTAATCAGAAAAGCTGTTTGTAATTTTTATCAAGCAATGTGTATCTTAATTTTCAAACTAAATTTTATTTAATACCGATGGTAATATCTGTTTAGGAGAAAAAAAAAAAAAAAAACTAGAGGATGTTTTTTCTTTTAAAGCCCAAAACCAAATAGCTAAGATTAGGATTATATACCAGCACACAATTAATCGCCTTGTGACTGTGATTTTGTAATGGATCAGCAAGGACATACGGGCCTGGAACAAGGAGAAGGGTCACAGCTTGAATGTTAGACAGTTGCCTGGGGATAAGGGTAACACAGTAAGGCCACATTCAATGTGGACTGGAGCACGTTTTGATGCACCACATGATATATCTTCAAGGCACGGTCTTTGCTGATTCTGTCACTTCAGGCTTCTCTGTAGTTTGTGAGTTCAGAAGATGCGAGTTCCTGACAGTGAACCTGGTTTTGAGTACTATGTGCTCCTATGCAAACAGAGCAGACAAGACTGAGTCAGGAGAAAGCAAAAGCAGAGGCTTGTAGTGTCCAGTGTAACTTCACCCCATTATGTCCTTCTGCTATGGAGAGTGCTCCGGGCCCAGCCTTACTTCACCGTCCCTGGACATATTTCACCATCCCTGGAGGTATTTAAAAGATAGGCAGACGAGGTGCTTAGGGACATGGTTTAGTGATCGGATGGCAGCGTTAGGTTAATGGTTGGACTTGATGATCTTAAAGGTCTTTTCCAACCTAAATGATTCTATGATTCTACAAATATAGGTCTTGACAGAGGAGGGGGAGCAAGACCAGTCTGGTTAAAGCACCAAAGATGCAGACAAGGTGAGGCAGGGCACTAGGCTCTAGTTCATCCTCAGCATCATGGGCCACACCGCTGGCCGGTGGGAAAGAATTAAATTCACACGAGCATCACGTAATCTCGCTTTTGGTGTTGTCAAAGCATCGTATTCTTCAAGAAACATTGTTAAACCTCCACTTGACAGAAAACTAGGAAAAATCACGGTACCTGCTTATCTGAACCAACAGTGCCATTGGCAGGCTGATAGGTTTCCAGCTCCTCAGGAGGTACCCAGCCTCCCAATGACCTGCACAAAGACCCACTCAGTGACTTGCCAGAGCAGTTCTGTCTTTGAGGAAATGATAAAATATAAGGAGCTGGAGGTTTTGATAAAGCGTTGAAGGGTTCACATGGAAGGGAAAAAAAAAAAAAGATTTGACAATTTGCCAGGGAAATGAACCCTGACATATTTGAAATGACTAAACCCTGAGCACCAGGAGCACCTACTATCTCAGAGACAGATTTGTTAAATTCCCCAGACAACAAGCACTGAGGTGTATGTAACTGTGAACGAGATGGACAAACTGGACTCAGCGTGGGAAGGCAGGCAGCCCGGAGTGTATGAGCTGTATAATCACAGGGCTGCAAAAAAGAAAATGTGGCCTGTAATGTACACACTGCATCAGCTGCTATTAAGGCATTAGTGAGGTAAAAACCTCTTTGGTCCCTCTTGACCAGGAAACACTGCTTTACTCCAACCAAAAATTAAGACTTCTCAGACTCATCAACTAAAAAAGAGGATATTTCATGGCAATTTCTACCTTGACAATTCCCTCTTTTTCGCTGAAATATTTTGAACAGAGAGACAGAGAGAGACAGACTGTGTAAGATAACATTAGCATTTATGCTTTGGATTAGCCAAAGGAAAGAACTGATAATCTGGTAAAATAAAAATGTTGTCGCCAGCAAATCTACATATGTGTCTATAAAAACATATACATGCACAGCAAGCAGACATGCATATATGTAATTCATTTATGTAGTTTAGGTATTGTAGTTGTGCAAGTCTATCACTGGCATACTCGATTCACATTAACAGCAAAAACTGCAAGAGCAGCACAGTATGGTTAGCACGAGCTGCGAGGAGTCTCAAGTTCCCAGTCTTTCTCCTTACATGTTGCTGTATACTAAGCAGTGTGAAATGTATGATATTGTATGAAATCTGATGTCACACTCTCAGTCAGAAGCAGAATAAAAATTCTTATGTTTCTAAGAGTTTTGCATGGTGTCCCCAATGCTAAATGAATTTTGAGGGTTGAGAGATCAAACTGCTGCAGGATGAGCTAAAGAACTAGTCTTGCTAGTTTAAAGACTAGAACAAACTTACATCTTTGGTGGATCGATAGAGAGGTGATCATGTAAGGCACCCTGTCAAATGAGTTTCACAGACAAGTTATTTGTAGATGATTTTCAAAGATAAATTCAAGGATGTAGCAATCTACTCCTTGGCAGTTCACGAATGAAAGACACAAAAATAGCAAGCTAAATTTGTTGGCTATGCTATTTGTGGGCCTTATTATCCCCGTGGTAATGCCATTCAGTTAGAGATGTACTCCCTCTCTATATATATATGTGTGTGCAAATTACATATATGTGCATTTATATTCTTGCCCACACTTTTGTATCACAAAATACTTTGAGATCACTGCACCTATCCCTTTTTTACCAATATGATGTCCTTATAGGAAATGTAGGCATCTCCCTATAGTCTTTTATCTCACTGAATGCATACATGTCTGAAAGCTTTTCAGGATTAGGGCCAATATGCCATTTTAACAGCAATGTGCAATCACACATGGCAAGTAGATCAGCAACTGAATGCTATAATGGCCTTTTGAGCAAGGGGCTGACTCAGCCTCTTCCACAGCCTGTCGTACAGGCTTTGCGGTCCAACTCCATATCCCCCGTTCTGGTGCACCATTCCAGTGGTGACAGGTTTCTGGGTGACTGTTCTGTGGCTCATGATCAGCTGGAGGCTGGCAGAAGGAAGTGCAAAGAAGCTCTGCTCTGCAAATAACAGGCTGCAAAGAGAAGCCGACGTGAACAGAGAGTGTAAATAAGATGGGGAGGAGGAGAATGTCTGCCAAAAACAACATGAGGCTTTAAAGGCCTGGTTTCACCGCTAAAAAGTCCAAGCCCTAGCTTCTCCACCTCTAACCGAATCAAACTCAGTCACAGCTGATCCCTTTCACTCTCTTCTTTCCCACACATCTCTAAAAAAGGTTATTCCACATCTTTGTGAAGCTTTTAACAAAAGAGTAGTGAATATGATTTGAAGCAAGCTGAGAAACACCACGTTCCCCATACCACTGCCACTGTCATTCCCAGCATACAGGGCAGTGCCCCGTGATCAGTAGCATCTTGCTAGAAGGAAATATGGATAAGCCAACAATGTTGCCTGGAATAATTCAGACCTTTAGAGGTTCTCTTTTGAGATGCCCTGAAAACTCTGCTTATGTTTATTTTTTGAAGGGGATGTGCACTGTTTATGCAACCAGACAAGAACTCGATCCTGGAAACAGACACAAAGAGAACACAACCTATGTGGCAGAATCAGCTCTAGTACCCTACCAAGCTCTGGAACATCACTATGAGTTGCAACAGATCCCATTTACTTCCTTTAGTAGACTTTTCATGTAGTAGAGATCCTAATTGTTCAGCTTAGCTCTAGGTGAGCTTCTGGCATACCATCTATGTGACTGAGAAAGTCCTCTAATTTGTTTGGATAGTGCCCAGGCTTCCAAAAAAGCTCCTGTACATATGTTTATGGAACACCAAGAAATAGAAATATTGCATGGACCATGTTTACTTCCTGCTGCAGACATCTAGAGGAGACCAGCTGTCCAGCAAATAAGGGCTAAAAAATGAGCACAACTTCAGCCTGAAACGCTGAAGAGAAGTGTGGTGCACACAGTGCCACTGTGACTGTAAGGGGAGCTGGTGCAGAGAAACCTGCTGGCATGGAAGGAAGGGAACGGGGAACAGCAAAACCTAGAGAGTTTCAGTGGAAAGAGATGCCATGGAACTGGGTACTGATTTTTTTTGTAATGCCAACAAGCAAGTCCTAAGTTCAGAATGCCTTTCAACATGTTGAAGCTTCCCTGGCTACCAAATTTAATATTAAGACTTCATAACATTTTTTTCCTCAAACATTTCTGGAAAGTTATTAGAACCTGCAGATCTAGGCAGTTCCATGCCTTGATTGCTCTGCACCTACACAGAGACTTAGAGAGGGAAAGGAGAACAAGAGGGCAAATGAGGACTCAGATATTGTAACCACTGATGTGGTCTGCCACTTTTTACTCTGCATTAGTAATTTTATATTTCTGCCTATTTCGGTGTTGCTCTGCACTTTTGACTTTGACTGCTGGAAAACTGTTTGTGCCTAATAAGACACCATTTTTACAGCATCCCACTTATGCTTTTTTATTGTGACTATTTTTATGTGACAACAGATGTCATTCCTAATTTCCATAGCTTTCTTGGACTCTGAGGGTCATATCACCTACAGGGATGCTTTCTGTTTTTGCAGATTGATAAAACAGCTCATCAATATCCCCATTCTACTTCAAGAATCTTCTTGGAACACAGCAGGCACCAAGCAGCAGTACACTGTTTTGTGACTCTGATACCTAAATAAGTGCAGTGTCCTCTGGTCTTCAGTCTTTCAGATAAGCTCTTCATTCTCATTCCTCAATTGCCACAAGTATAAATGAGTGCTCTGGGCAGCCATATATATTGACTGTCCAGACAGGATTTCAGCAGCCACAGTGGAAGAGAGCTCAGTCCTTCAAAATATACTGTGTCTACCCACGTCTAATGCTTAGGTTATTAGAAGGAAAAGGGGTCATAACCAATGCAGAATGTAACTGCTTCATCACAGAGCTACAGAGTAAGAGAAACCATGCCACTGTTTGGATCAAGATAAGATTCATGGAGATGGGATTCAAGCACCATGGACAAAAATCCAGAAAGCACACAATGGAAGATGGGAAGCAGGGCTTGACACACATGGTTAATACGGTTGTGGGTCAAGCTGGCTTGCACAGTCTGAGTTCACAGGGCAAGCCACAGAATACAGCCACCCTTGTTACTATAGATAGGCAGAGGAACCATCTGAAACATTTGGCAAAAGACTTCCAGACCAATGAAAAGAAAGCTGGAATTGTTAAATGTTTCCATATTCATAGTGCCTATTTCTCATAGACTTGCTTTTCAACCAAGGGGTATTTTCTTTTGGGCGTTTTGTTGTTTTTCCTCCCTCGTAAAGGTAATGTTACTTTAAAACCTACTGTGATTCTCTCACTTTTGCATATTTTGTCTGCTGAATCTCCATGAAATACAGTGGGATATAATGAAACCTATTACCATTTAGAGACAATATTGAGCAGACGAGCAAAAGGTGATGAGTTATCTTTATTGCACTGCTATGTTACTCACTCATGCCAATTAGTCTTTACTGGATTCATTTGGTGCACTAATACAAAATGCATGGCATGGAACACACAAAGCCTATCTCTTAGACACAGTTCAGGAAGTCCTTATTATTTCCCTAATAACATTTCAGATAATGTCATGAACATCATTATTAGTAGCATCTCAGGGACGGTGCATATAAATGATTTTGCTTTGAATCCTGTGCAGTTATTCCTAAATTCCCTTTATTTTGAAGAAAGAGGGATTCAGACAATAAGAAGGAATGCTGTACTGACTTGATTGCAAGGTGATAGAGTGTTCATGAATACCACCCATTGTGTCAAATGACTCACACATCTGTCAGGTGTGCAGCATTAGCCCACAGAAAGCCTTCCGTACATGTTGTGTCCTATTAAAAAAAAAAAAATTGCTTTGTCTCTTGATGTCAATCATGCTGATGGATGGGTCCAAGGTGTTAATGAGTAAGCTTTAAAAAATATTTATGCTCTGCCAAATCTCTGCATCACGTCAGTAGGCATTAAGCTAGGCAGTTGGAAGTAACAGAATATTTAGAAAGGACAGCTCTTCTTCTGACTCATTAAAAAAAAAGCATGTTTTTAAGCTCTCTCTACCAATTCTCTTGAGCCCTTTGTGTTTTTTTATAAACATGATTTAACAACATTGTATCAGTTTACCTAAAACAGATTAACTCCAAGTGACTTTGATACTTCTTCAGTTACACTTGCCTTTACATTTTGCTAAGTGTAAAGTCTAAAATCAATGAGCCAAATTCTTGAGTTACTCCAGATTTTTTTCTGGGTAACTAAGACAGACATCTTAACACATTCTGTTTAGTACGTGTCATGCAACACTTTCAATTTTATTCTGCCGTGGAAATAATATAACACAAGAGTCTCTAACTGTGAGATACAAGAATTGTCGTTTGGGGGGGGAATCAAGTGTGACTCACTGTTTCTCAGAATTAAACCCAGAAGAAACTGCTTTGACTGCCCTGTTGGATTTCCTCCAGAGCGGAGCCCAGCATGCTTCCCACGTTGCTCCCTACCTACAGCATTACCTTCCGAAGAAGCGTGCCGTCTCGCTTTCAGGATTGCAGATTGCGGTGCGCTCACTCAATGATTTGTTCTGATGGTTACTGACTCTGATGAAAACCAGTTTTCCCAGCCTCAATCTATTAAGCCAAAATTCTAGAGATCGGATTGTTTATGCCTTTGTTTGCTCCCCTAAAAAGGATCTACTCACAATTACCTAAACACTGGAGATGGGTAAAGCGGTGGTAATTTTTGAGTTTGTGTGAAATGTCTCTTTTTCCATACAGAATTTTAAATTACATCTTTTGGACCAATTCTATAGTCATAGGAATTTTTTTCCTGAAAGTTTGCAGGAGAAAAAGTACTCTTAAAATATAATCTATTTCAGTAATTTTCATCCAACTGCGAAAGTACTGAAAGTGACATCAAAACAATGACTTTTTTCATTAACTCTGCTACACTTAATTTTTAAAAAAATGTATCCTGTGAATAAGCTAAGCATCCATATTAAAAAACATATACTGAATAAAGATTCTGGTTAATATGTTTTTTCATTGCACTAGTTTTCTGTAGAATTTATGACTAAAAAAGAATCTCAGCTAAACCCACTACTGGCTTTCCTGTAGTTTTCTTATTAGTGAAGTGATGAAATGTGCATATTATATATGGTGGGGCTGAGTCACATGTGTCATAACATACAGCATTGTTCAGTGCAGATGTGATCAGAAAGAAATTTGATTTTTAAGAATGCTTAGAGCTTAAAGTAGATAGATCACTGTCAGAATTTTTAAAAATATATAATGGCAGAAAAAGTGTTTATAAAATAATTTCTTTTTCATTCTGGTGTCTACGGCCTCTGTTATCTCACTACAGCGATTCTTTTTCAGCCTTAAAAATTATAAAGGGACTGATTAGGCCTGGGCACCAAATATTTCTTCCATTCCTGGAAGAAAATGGAGATTTAGAGAAAATTTCTTAGTCTGGCTCTGGATGAAAAAAGTCAAAGCCCTGAAAACACCTAAAAAACAATAAACTGAAAACAAACTCAGCATAAGTCTATCATAGTGTTTGTTTTACTTGTATTTCAGTTAGTTTTCTCTTCTTACTATATTTAGCTTAAAATTATGAATAAAACAGGTCTTGAAGTTAGAAATAAGATTTTAATTTTAAAAATTCACAGAGAGCATCTCACTAGCATTAGACTTATTCCTGGAAGCTGAAAAGGAAAAACATATTTTAAAAATATTTTCCTATCAGTAGTGTCTTATTTCAGTGAATCATGGTTTTAAAAAAAAAAAAAAAAAGAAAAAAACCTAAATACATTTTTCACCCTCTCTTCTACAGGCTTCCAACAAAAAAAGTTCAGGTTTTCAGTCTCATTTTGGTAATATTAACGATTTTAATATGTTACCAAATGGAGTAGATTAGTTTTTCCTCTGAAGAGCATATGTTAATGCCAAGCCCCGGGTTGATTGACAGCAATGATGATCAAAGATGCCACCTAAATTGCTTTTCTATTCTTATTGCTAGTGTGTTTCCCAAAGGACTCAAACCAAAGACTCAAGCTATACACCAGCATTAGCAAGACTGAAAATGTTTCTGAGCAGATCCTCAACTAGTGAAACTTGGCACTGCTCCACTGACTTCTTGTTTTCACTCCTTCTCCTTCTGTCTCGCTTGTGCTTATGTGTGGGCTGCTGCCCTGCCTTAGACATTTTTTGAGGAACAGACTCACAGCAAGCAAAGCAGATAGATTAAATAGGTAGAAACTTTTGAGCGACCTACAAGAGATTGAACAACAACCTAAAAATAAAACTAGTTACAAAATAATAGTATTTATTTATGCCAGAACACTGGGCTAAAGTCTCAGCTGGTATAAACAAGGATTGGCCTGTTGCTAGAAGTGGAGCTAGACCAAGAGACATCAAATTCCAATCTACTTTTATTGACTCCAAAGGAGCTACACCAGCTAATTAGGATCTTGTCCATTTTATTAAATTAATTAAAGTTATGTGCCGCTGAGTGTATGACAGTTTTGTTCTGAGGAGAGATGAGAAATCTCTATGAATCTAAAGAGACCTAATTCTCCCCTTTGTAACGCTGCTGTAAACCATCGGTAGTACAGCTTTAAACAATGTCGGCATAAAACCGACAGAGGTGAGATAAATACCAACACAAGAAAAATGGGAATTTCCCAGACTTAAGCAAAAAGATCAGGACTTAGCTATGCTTTTAAATGCTATGGCATGACAGGCTGGAACAGCAACTTACTGGGTATCTCTAATTTTTAGCTGTAATGAAAAGGTGGCATTTTTCTGTTGAGACAGAGAAAGTGAGATCTCCAAGAACCAGCAATTGACCCTCTCTGTGTGAGCAATAGCAGTGTTGGACTAATGAGGGGGGACATTAGTCCTCTTTTCTGTGATCTGAATTCATTGTTGGCACAGGTGATTTTGTGTACTGTGTGCCTGCAAGTAAATAAGAGAAATTAAGAAAGCTTGTGGCACACAAAATGTGAAAGACTTTGAACTAAAAGTTCTCTGTCGCTACACTTCTTATTTTTTTATTTGTCTTCAATCTGATTTTAAAACTAGTCCTTGCACTAGGGCATCTTCTGCTTCTGATCTTTGCTATTTAGAAATTGCAAATCAAATGAAGTTGAAAGCAATGAGCAGTCTCTGAGAAAGAAGAAAGGAACATACTCTAAAAGCTAATGTAAGGTAAACTTTCAAATCCTTCGGGGAAAAAAAAATAATAAATGCAGGAAAAATGGAGCACATGCTATTTGACTGTTGGATTTGACTGGATCCTTGGGGCCCTGCTGCTTGGCCCTTTCTTTAAGAATCCCAGCTGTGGTTAAAATCGGGCAAGAGGCTCAGCTGGAGTTTCAGTAAGCCCAGACTCCCCATGATTCAGTGTCTTTACTCTGAGCTGAGAGAAAAAGCAGGCCGGTAGACCCTGGTCTGAAGAGTGCAGAATGTGTTGTTCTAGACGTTGGAGTCAGTATGAGCTATTTGCAGTTCCAGTGGGGCATTTCTTTGTTTCATGCAGAATTTCTTGGCATAGTCAGTAAGATGAGAGAGGTTAAGTGCGTTAGTTTTTCCATCAGCATTGGGTGTCTTGAAATCATAGTGTCACAAACATGAAATGATCATCAGAATTTTAACTGAGACTCAGTTTAAATGTTCCTAAACCAAACCTTTATTCTCAGCTTTGGTTGCTCAAATGTTAGGAACTTCAGGTTCGTTCCAGATAGCCAGAAATTCTTTAACAGGCAGAGTATAAGGAAGTTGCCTCTTACTCCTGCACAGAAATGGAATTTGACTCCCTGGCTTGCTGCAGTCAAAATGAAGCGATTTCTATATCATAGTGGTTTAAACCTACTAAATATAGGATGTAACTGTTCTGTATAGCAGATGTTATATCAATAGGCAAGCTGTATGACAGGATTGAGTCACTTGGAGCGTGAAGATCTAATTGCAGTTGGTCATGCTGTAGATACTTAAGAAATCCATAAGAATGGTAAAACCAGAAAGGCAGCTGAGCAGAAGGGAGGGCATATGTCACTGTGCGTATCAGTAGAACCGGGCGTTTTACTGGGCTGCAGTGGAAACAATTTGTTTCATCACAGTGTTGTGGGACAGGGGACAGACAGCTACAGATCTCACTTTTATCCAGTTCTGTAATAATGATGTCAGAAAACTAAACATTAGTAATTTAAATCAATCAGTCAAAAGGATGCAGGGTATTTTCTATGGCCCAATGTTTTCTAAGGCAAAAATGATACCCTTCAGTTTAACTTGGCACTTCTAAATAGGAAAATAAAATGAATTTCAAGATAATTGACTTGCTGGACAGAATAGACTGTATGCAAGGAAACCCAAAGTATCTGGTTAAAGCTGTTATGGTAGGAGAGCCTTCAACTATTGAACAAGGTTTTCAATATTTTCACAGAGTAAAAATATTAAACACAGCACCAGGCCAGGTAAGGGTTAAAGAGGTGGAAGATACAGAGAGGCATACCTGTGAAAGGGGTCCCATGCAACCAGTGACCACCTCTGAGAGATGAAAAAGTCAATAGAAGGCCAAAGGATCCCAATGATAAGAAAATCACCCCATTCAGAGGACAGTGGTAGGCATCCCATGGGGCTTTTAGCAGATGGAGAAAGTAAGTCTCCCCATAACAGTAAAAACTATGTCTATTTAATCTTTCCCCAAAGAACTCCCATTAGTAACCCATAATAATAAGCTATGAAGTCTGTATTCATGCTCTTGGTACATCTTATATAACTACCGTTAGTTACAGTTATGTATGATCACAAATAACGTTGCAGCCCTCAGGTTCGAATCAGGCTTCTGATTCGAAATGCAAGTCCAAATTAACAATATCGAGATCATAAAAAGGAAATTAGAGAGTGACTATTTTAAAAATACATTCATCAAAAGAAACATTACCAGTTCTATTTAAATGTAAGGAGATAAATGAGAAAAATATCAATGTACAGAGCAGAGATAGAAAGCAGAAGACGCAATCTTCTGCCAAAACACAGAGACGGCATCAGTGGCAGGTTAATGGCACCTAACTAAAGATAAAGAGACCGAAGAACATGATTCAGAAAAATCACCTAGAATTTGATAAGGTCTTTTGTCATCAGAGAGTTAAAAAATCAAGTGTGAATTTAAAATCAATCAGCCCTTTTCAATAGCAACCAACGTTCAAAAAAAAAAAAAACCCCAATATCTCCCAATGAGCAAACGTGGTGATAAAACCTAGGCAGAGCAGTTAGTTATAACAGAGGTAGGAGATGTAATAATGGAAAAATATAATATTTGGGCTTTTTATGAGATGATCAAGATGGTTCAGTTGGCTGTTTACACAGTGTTAACATCTTAGCATTTCTGGTAAGTGCATGAGGGGTTTTTATGTTATTCTATTGCTGCATGATTAGTGAGAATCAGAAGTTCTCATATTTAGTCACGCTCTTAAAAGGCTGGCAATTTTGCTTTTCCTCCTATTTCACTTTTACCTAATGCTAGAGACACATGACATATCCATTTTTTTTCACTGAAATGTCTATTCAAAATTTTGGTGACATGTCCAGGCACCCACCCTTCCCCTGGGCGATCCAGGCTCTCTATCCTGATTACTTGCTTTTACTGATGCAATTATAAAATAACCCCAAAAATTCAGACCCCAATTAACCCAAAAATTCAGACTTCTCCAATAAATTTTATAACAATACCTATTCTGTAAGACAGTTCCCTTGATTTTTTTTGTAATCATTGTGGTTCTGCATTCACACCTTTAACAATTTGTAAAAGGTAATAATTTACAATGGCATCCCTTAATCAGATGTCAGGTTCAGCATATTCTAATGTGTTATATTTAATAGCAATCAAGACAGTTCACAGAAGACATGGAAAGAAAAAGTAGTGATTGGTGAAGTAAAAAAGTCAGCAATGGAAACCTTAGACTACTGAAGGGCAAAGGTTACCTCCCACTGGAAACCACTCTTCCTGAGCTGGTATGTGCCTGCAGAAAATAAAGAAAAGAAAAATTATTATTAATGAGGCCTCCATGAGGGAATGATATTTGCAGGCATTAAGAAATCAGCCAGCAGAGGAGAAAAGCATGAAGTGATTCCAAACAAATGAAGGCTGAGCTGCATTCAGCTGCACTATCTCTTCCCAAGGAGGAAGAGGCAATCTTGGAGCAAACAGAGCATTTGTCAGTCATCAGGGCTTTAATGGAAAGAAATGGCTCTCAGACTTTTTTGCAATAACCACAGAAAGATGAATTGTATTTAGACTTGCCAGGCATCTAGGCTGGATCCAGACTGTTGAGGTTACAGGGTGTTTCTCATGAGGGATTGCAGTGCAACCTGAACCAGTTATGCATGGGTCACAACAGATGCTGCACATTTTATGCATATTTTGTTCTACTGTATGGGAGATTTCAGGTAACACCAAGCTTCCCTGGCACTTTTGGACCATATAACTAGCCAGAAACTGTAGCCAGGGCACTCAGTGGAGTATATATCCCTGGTATAGATATTGTAAGTTTTGGGGTAGGAGTGGGGTAGGGTCAGACTGGTAAATTTGGCAAAACTTAGTGCATCATGCAGCATGTCAGGAACAGTCCCAGAAATTACTGGATTTGTGCTCTCATCACAGAGCCACGATTCCTTCTTGCTTCTTTCTTGCCCTGTGTGATACTCAGTGAATTCAGGAATGAATGATGGCTCTTCCCCTTCCCTCCCCTCCTCTCTCCCACCCACTTTGCCTTCGCTTGCTGATGGGAAGATGCATACCCTCTGAATTCATAGCCATCCTATAAGAACACCGTCAGGTTCTGTGGACAAAAATAGAACCTCGTAAATTGTGTTTGTGTAAGAGGGTGACTGAATCATCACTGATATCTGTAGATATGGGAACTCGTAGCCTGTAAATCCTAATAGCTTCTCCTCAGTATAGTGTTCTTGGTATTATTCATACGCACACAATTTTTCATTAAAAAGCTCTGCTCATTTCAAGGTATTTTTAGGATCTGAAATGACCTCCCACCAGACATACTACTTGTCATGCATCCTGGTTAATCTTCAGAAGAACTTTAGGAGCTCATATCTCTGAAGATTCTTTGTTTCACTAGATTTCCATATTCTTCTCAGACTCTTCATCTCAACCTGATCCTTATGTAGCCTGTGGCTTTTCTGAGGTCCTTAGATTGCTTTCTGTTTCTCAACATCTCAGAACCCTCATTTTTCATTCTTTTCCAATTTATCCCTAGTCTTTTTCTCTTACGGAGCTACTGTGAGCACAAGAAAGGCATCCATTAATCTAACATTCTTCTGCTACCGCTGTACAGCATCAGGCAACCTTAGTGCTTCAGAGAACCTATTGCATCACCAGTACACACCTGCCCAAAAGATTTAACCAACAAATTTCTTCCAAAATTCCTTGATTCATCCTCCTATGGTAGCCTCAGATCTAATATGATAGCTTTGAACAAGCTTGAGCAGACAATAGCAAGGCCAGAAGAATTACTACCTGATCTATTAAGTTAAAAGAGAAGCTTTACTGTAAAGCACAAAAGGGTTGTTATTTTTAATCTCTGTTACTGCAAATGTGGTTTTCAGTTAGCAATAGTAATTTCAGAAGCATAAACTTCAAAGAGCTCATTTTGGAATTTTTCTCCATATGTCCTTCCTACTGCTTTGATTCTCCTCTATAGCAGAATCACAAGGTAAACATTCATAATCAGATTACATGGCCCAGTGATTCTGAATATTACCTGATTACTTCACTTCCCAGACTCAGGGTACACAATGACATTCTTCAAAACTAGTTGAGAAGTACAGATAGAAAGACAGTCAATAATACCGTTACTGGGAAAAATCTTGGAAAATAATTTTCTAAAAAACATATCAAAATTATATGGTTGCCCCTCAGACATCAAGGAATAAGGCCACTCACTTTACCTTGATGTTTTAACAGAACAAAAAAATGTGCAGCTTATGCACACTGGAGCAACACTATGGACCAGAACTAAATCTTATTTTCTGAACAGATTTGTGGCATTTTTATCACTCTGCTTATAAAAAAAGTTACATCTGGAGAAAATGATCAGGCATTTAAGACACTGGGATGAGATGCTTAAAAAGTTGTGAGATTCCATTCTCCCCTTTACCTGAAATCTGTTGCATTACATTGGGCAGGTTGGTGATGCACACTGTGTTGTATTGCAATGAATTTTATGGGACAGGGCAGTTAATTCTGTAAGTAAATGATACTTCACTAAGAAAAGCCAACTGAGAAAAATAATACAGTGCAATTGACTGGAAGGAGCAATAGTCTTCAGGTAATACCAAGAGAAAATGATGCTTGAGAGTTGGAATATTAATGAAAACTTCAATTAAAATCTAGAAGGGAAAAGTGTAAATCACCTGTCTTCGAAGTTTTTCCTCATTTGCACTTAGGAAATGCCACGAAAGAAGCTTTGGTAGTGGACTATACAGAAATAAAGTAGATGTAAAAGCAGCTCTTAACCTTTGCTTTAAAAACCGCTCGCTTTTACATTCCAGGAAAAAATACTGAGTAGCTTCTGCCTCTGTGATTTTAAAATCTACATTTTTAAGAAATAAACTATGCAACATCAAATATATATAAATTAGATTAATATCAGAAGACAATGTCAAAGTCAGGCCTGAGGCAAATAAGTGTGGTTCCACTTCTGACAATAGACTGTTTTGAAACTGGTGTACTGTTATTTTTATAGACTATCAAGATAATTTTTGAGCACACTAAATTAAGTGGTGAATACGCTCCTAACAAAATGTTCTCTTTGAAAACCTCCATTGAAATACAAGGAGTGGGCAGCTCATACTGTTAGGTGAATGTGATATGAATTACTTTAAGAAGATACAGTGACTCTGAAATTATCGTCAATTAGAGTTGCCAAATTAAGTAAGAAAAAATAATGGACAAGATATGGAGGTGGGAGTTATGGAGATATAGTTACTACTAAAAATACAGGCAAAGCTGTAAAGACATCATGACACAGTACCTAATGATTTGCTTATTATTCAACATCTATTAAAATATCAGCTTTTTAAGAACTTATATTCTCTTTATTTCCTAGATCTAATAGTTGGTAAAACATTTTTGTACTGGTCCCAGTACTGAATGGCTTCATTTAATGCAACATTTTTAATATGATAGTGCTAAAAAACTTATGGTTAAGGAACTTATTTTTTGGCAAATGGTGTCGTATGTATATGTATACTGACCATACGTTTTGTCTCAGAATCTATCCATTTAAGCATCTCCTGAATATTTGGAACCAATGAAATCCACAACAGTCAGTACTTTTATTAGGTACTTTTATTAGGTGTCCAGGCTTCTTCATCAGAGTTCATCATGCATTTTCTTATGCCACCATCTGCCAAGGACAAACATAAATTTGGATTTTTTTTAAATGGTTCTACCATTTCAAGCTATTTCTTCTGCTGTAGAAAAATTCCTTAAAAAAAAAAAAGGAAAATCTGTCAGCAGTTTGTTTGCAGAAAGCTCTTTATTGATTAACAGCACTAGAAGTGATTTTAAAATACTTACCCGGAGACCTGAAATAAAACATATGCCCAAATTTTTGCATTCTTGGGATTCAAAACAGTAAGCTTCTTGGGGCAGAGACCATCTGAAGATTTTATTTGTACATGGTGCTTAGCACAGTGAGACCTCAGTTTTTGACTGCAGCCCCTGAGTGCTACTGTAATAGAAATAATAAACGATAATAATAATAAAGTCTGCCTATTAACTTGACAGGCAATTTTTGAAATAATAAGTCATCAAGGAAGCTAATTTTTTCCCAATAAGCAATTCAGCCATTTCCTCTCATCACAGATAATATACATCTGTCTTCTATGTTGTTTGCAGAAATTCTGTGGATGTGCTGTGTCTTCTCATGAGAAAATTGGTTCATGAAATAGAACAATTTTTCTCAGCCTCATGATTTCTTCTTTATTGAGGGCCAAATTGAGCCTGTGTTCAATTGCCCATGTCTGGGACAGCGAGTAGTTACAGCATCTCCAGAGCAAGCCGGGGAAGAAATTGTGACTCAGAGAGTTCCAGCCCCTTTCTCAGCCTCAGCTGCCTACTTGCTCCAGAAAGAAAGTAACCTGCAAATGCTCTATAGTATAGACTATTTACCACCCCTGCCAGCTCAGCTCAGCTCAGCTCACTGCCATGTTGAGGGGCGAGAGCCAAGATTACTTTCACACCCTCCTCATGGGTGCAGAGGACATGAAAAAGAAAGGAGTTCTAAGTGAAAAGCCTTTATTCTGCATCCTGTGGTGAACTTAAAATCTATGGAGGCCATGTGGAGGCTTAGTGCTCTTCAATAAGGACAGATAAACTGAGGCATCAATCTGACCCTTTATTATCAGCTAACAGCATGTGATTGAGCAAACAAAATCCCCAAAGGTGGAAAAGTCAAATCCTTCTTGTACCTAATCAAAATAACCCTATGGTGTTTGGATTTTTTAAATTTCTCTTTGACTCGAGACACCACCCATAAAACCTTAAGACCTGTATATGGTCTTTAGCATGCAATGTTATGCTGGCATGTTTCACTGGCAGTATTCTATGGTGAAGCAATAATGTTTATAGCCTCTTCTTTCAGAGATTTTAAAGTTGCCAGTGGCAACTGAAGTGCCTTTGATTGCCTTTATTTGCTATGTGGATCCATATTAATGACTAAATAAAATAGCCAGATGATTTGAGCTCTCTTAAAAAAATCACCTCTGATTTTGGATCAAAGACATGTTTAACAATATCCACAGTCCTCATGCGTCCACACCACACAATTTGATGTACTCATCATCAATCATATGCCTTATGATTAATTTGAGTCGTTATGAGTAATGTCTATCACCGCAGTCCTGGCATGAATAATTATTGTTCTGCACCCTGCTGAGATAACTCATTTCTGACAAAGATCTGCAATTTTATATCTGCATAAAAGGAAAGATGAAACAGGAATAGTTTATTAGAATGGTATGGTCTGTTCAAAATTTTTGTAATAAACTTTTTTACATCCTCAGAATTGATAACTACTTCAAAGAAAAACATACGAAACAGACCTCAATAGCTTGGAGATACTGTCTTTGCAATTACCTCCGGATCTTTCCATCAACATGTGGGATTTGTATATCAAAAATAGTAATGGGAATTTTAGAGCCTGCTGGTTTCCTGGAGACTTGTACTGCAAATAGCAATCACAGTCAGAAACAAAGCCAGGTCATTCTGAGGAAGACAGAATAACACAGGCAGGATCAAAAGAAGATGGAATTTAACACACAAAAAAAAATCCATTCAAGTACAGACATTATGAGTCAGACTGGAGAAAGAACGGACAACAGGACAGATATGCCGGAGCTGGGAAGGTAGTGAGCAGAGCTGGCACCTGCAAACCAAAGCCCAAAGTGTGATCCACATGGGCAAAAGAAAGTTTACCAGCAATTGCCTTTGGCCAGAGCTGCAGTTTGAATCCCGTCAAGAGGTCTCACCCTTGTGTGTCATCAACATGTTCCTGCTTTGGGAACATCAGTGGTGCTGCCTTGAGCCACAGCCCTAGTGAGAGGGGTGAGAGCGAGTTGACACAGACCCTGTTTGTGTCTATCATTAAGTCAAACAGGACCAAAAAACTCAGGTTCTCCATCTTCCAGGCAGGTGTTCAAGGCACTAGATAGCTATTTTTGTTCTAACTCGAAGAACATTTAAGTATGACATGTGAAATGAAAAAGAACTAACAGAAGAGACTGAGAAGTTCTCAATTTCAAAATACCCTACAGTCTGGCAATTGAGTTTCTTCTTACCAACGAAATGAAAAAGACTTATATTTTCTAGTCTTCCAACAGCAGAAGAGGGATTTGAGCCCAGGTTTCCCACAGGCTGTATGAGAGCCCTTACTAGTGTGCAAGTGAGTAAAGCAGACAGTGCCTTCTGCTGTGTGAATCTAGACTTTGAAGCCATAACAAGACATTCTGGCAGTTGGGGCAGGATGTCAGTTTAATACCATCCTGCCTTCCTTCCACATGCACATGTAATGAAAGAGTAGCAAAAAATAAGCGGCAAAAGCTTCTTACCTTTACTATCACATAAACGGCTACTCAGAAAGTCAGCATATGGGCCTCTTGCCCCAGCCTTTGCTTTTCTTCTTTTTTTTTTCCCCCTTTTTTTCTCCCTACTGAAACTGCAGTTCATCAGCTCTTCTAAAACTTGAATAGACCAAGCTGTTTTAAACACATCCTCTAGTGATTCAGCCTTAGTATCATGGCTCTGGTACAAATTCTGCCTACAACTGTTAAGGAAAGACAGTTTCCTTCTTTCTTGGCGTGCCTCTACAACAGCATCCCTTCCCCCAAAAAACACTGCCTGCTTCAGTCTTCTTCTTTTCTAACATATGAACTTTTATACTAGACTTAGTCCTTCATTTCAGATCTTGTGAAAACAAGCCTGTTATTTTTCAAACAGTAAGCAGGTATCCTTTTTGCTGTCTTATCCACTGTTCTTCTCAAAAATCTTGTGTATCTCTGGTGAGGGCATATTTTCTGCCACACTTGCACTTCTGACAGGTCAGACACTTCTGATTTCCCTATTAGCGTTGGTTAGTTTAATTCTGTGTATTAGCATTATGAGCTTCTGTACTAACTTATTGTACTTTATATAGGTATCATTCCCTTATTTTTCACAGAGCTAAGCAAAACCAGGGATGTCTCCCTGAGTTTGCAGACTCTGAAACAGCAACAAGCAGCAGCGCCTGTTCTTCTGATCTTGGCAGAGCACCAGTTCTGAGGCCTGAAGACGAACTATCATATCTATGGGTAGAACTTTTTCACTCCTGAAAGTTTTAGAAAAATAACTAGAGTACGAATCTATTCCATGTTTTAACAGCCTCCCATGAACACTCAGATAAGGGACTTGCGAAGAACAGCAAAGGCTTCTATTACATTTTGTAATGTATCAGTAGAGTTTAAGGTCAAAAAAGACCAATAGGTCATTTGATGTGCTTTTGTACCTCACAGCCCAATGAAGGTACATTTGCATTGAGGTAATTACTTTTGTAATTAGACAACTCCCTGCAATGATTTGCATGAATCATCCTTCCTGTTAAATATATCTTCCTCTTTCTGAATTGAATTTGTCTAACTTCAGCTTCTAATCACTGATTTTCCCATTCCTTTCTCAGATTTTGCTTCACTCTGTGAAGTTATTCACACTAAAAGTCACTGCCCAGTTTTCTTATCTGTAAGTATGCTTATTATTCTATCTTACCCTTACTCTCCAGTGCTTGCGCCATCTCTTCATCCTGCTGGTTCCCCTGTCCTGTATTTAAACAAGTCTCTTTCTATAAATAGCACTGTTATTTCTATGCTGCTACTGCTGGTACTTTAACCGATAAAACTGCACTTGCCTTTTCACATCTGCTCAGGCCAGTGGTTATGCTGTGATTAGCTGGGTCTTCCTTACCACCACAATAATCCATCAAACATGAGAATCCAATCCTCATTTTACTACCTCCCACCCACTCACATCTCAAAATAGCCTGGACTTGATAAGCTTCCAGGTGCCCTGCAAGGATTAGAGAGAACTTTTAAGCAAGGTTCAAGAAACGCTTGTCATAGTGGTGAAGGGGTAAAAATGAGTAACTCAAAATGTTTATCTCATTGGATTTCTCCTGGAACAAGTTACCGAAATGGTGATTTTTGTAGAAACAGTGTCATGCTGCACAACAGTGAAGTGGTAAGTTACTTTCTTAAATAGTTTTACATCCAAGTAAAGTGAAAAGAACACTTTTACAGAGTCGCACCAGGGAATTAGCCTTAATGTAACTAGAGTTATGTTTCTTTTATAGCAGAGAAATGTCTGATGAATTTTCTATGATTAAATGGTTTAGATTTTTTTTTATTCCCTATTTTACTTGTGCACATACATCCTTCGGTCTTTGGACCAAAAATTGACTATGTCATTTTTCTGTCATGTTTGTTCACTGCACAAACGATGGAATGACTATGGTACATTTAATAAAATATTAAATTCAAATTTTAGGAGATTGAAAAAGCAAACAGCTTTCAATTCCCAAATCATGAATATCAACATAGCAGCTTGCTTCACAGTGTCAAGGTTTGAGTTCAAAAAGCAGACAAAGATTCCCATCCCATGAATAAATTACTATTTGGAATGGAAGAAGGAAAAAGAGGAATGATCATTGGGTTACCAGTTCAATAATCCCATATAACACCATCATGTTTAAATTCAGAAAGTAGTAGTGATGTTTTGAAGTAGGTATGCACTTTTGTTGCTTGATCTCTAATTATTACAACAATTCCAAGTATGTTTGATAGCTTTAATTAAAAAATAAAAAAACAAACAAAAAAATGAGACCAAAAAATAGGAAAAACTTCATCACTCAGGTACTCTTTAACCTACAACTTCAGATATTAATCAAAAATATATTTAGTTTGCATGGGTTTTATATTCTTGTATCACTTGCACCTTCAATCTCCTGACTTGTTATCGTCTAGTTTCTCTTCACTGGTAAGCACAGGGGAACTTCGGCTCAGAAGTCTGATCAAGCTGAGTGTTGAAGAAGTCTGAATCTCTTTGCTATAGACCAGATTTCTGCTTTTTCAGAGCCTCCCCACATTGCAGTGATGCTACTTTGGCATAAAAATGAAATTTGTTCATTTGTTTCAGTTTTCTTCATTCCAGCATGGAAATGAAGCAAAAAGAGGGATCAGATGTACCAGCAGATTTTGCCACAGGGAAGGATTTTCTAGTGCTGATTCCATATTGATCCAGAATTTTAAGTTTCAAAAACCTCAATTAAACGTTTCCTTAAATTTCTTGCCAGTCCACTGTTGCTGCCTGACTGCTCATTTTCCACCCTTCTCGGCACAGGCAATGACACATTGGGTGATCTGAAGGAGGAATACTGTGAATTTTAACTACATACAGGCAGAGGGGGGAGTGACTTCTCTCATCTTAGGGTGGATATCATGCATGTGGAAGATTGTCTTGAGGTGCATACAGGAAAGAAGTAGCTGGAACAACACAGTAAACCCAAGGAAGATTGTCTTGAGGTGCATACAGGAAAGAAGCAGCTGGAACACAGTAAACCCAGCCTAACAGCAAATATTACTTTAATTCCCATGTTAAAAGACTAAAGCCTGAATTTATTCCATCTAATTTTAAGACTCTAAGTGAGGTTCCTAAGAGGAATTTAGGCTGAGTCTAAACTATCAGACATAGTTGCACCAGCACCCCCCCAGGCTTCACCACTGTTCCCCTTGCTCCTGGATTTGGCTGGAAAGAAAACACGTGCATGCAAGCAGGAGGGAAACATGGTGACATCCACCCAGAGCACTAAACTGAATAAGTGAAAGATCAAGACCCTGGGACAACCCACAGTGTCCACCTACAGTTCAGACATAGCTTCACTTAACCTAGCCTTCCTTCATAGCCAAGAAAGAGAGAGGAGGACCTGGAAGATGCATTCTGATCTGATCTGCCTCTGGTTCAACTTTTGGAAAATCTGGAACAGTAATGGGAATAGCTTCACTTAACCTAGCCTTCCTTCATAGCCGAGAAAGAGAGAGGAGGACCTGGATTTGCCCTTTGCCTTTCAGAAGTGATTGTTCATGTTGATACAAGAACTGATGGAGCTTTCTTTCATCATAAAACAAAACTGAATAGCAAAATTATTTATCTATTTCAATGTACCTTGAAAAATATGCATGCGTGTGTGTATGTATGTATGTGTATAGATACATAGATATATCTATATGTAGATAAAAATGTATCTATCTATACAATACATTGTAGCTATCTATACAATATCTTAAATAAAACATAGAAGACTGTTCAGACATAATTAGCTTTTAGCTAAAAATATGAGGAAGAAATTTTGGTGGTCCTAACAGGGAAACAGGTCCTCCAGAAAACCTTACATATGCTAACGTATTTTGTGACATTAAACATTTACTTCATGCAGGCATCACATTTATATTTTTACTATACAATCAAGAAAATTTTTTTAAGATTTTGAATCATTCTAATAAGAATTTGCATATTCTGTCTACTTTGTGGAAAACTAACCCATCCAAAAATGCAAGTTTTGGTGCAACATAAACTGTGGCTCTTAAGGTGCAGTCTCTGAATTGTTGCAATGGCAACTGAAGCTTAATTTCAGGGAAATATTGATGTTTTCTCACTTCTTGCTATAAACTGGCAAAGTGCCATGTCTTTCAATGGACAGTAGTAAACATGGAAGAAATCTTAGATGTTCCTAAACATTGAGATTTAAATATAAGCAGGCAGATCAGAGGGAAAAAAGATCCAACCCTGACTAATTTAATCTGAGTTTTTCTCAGGCCTGCAATCTAGCCCAGTCTCTCTGTTGCTTTGGTAGGACCTGGCACCTAGTAATTCTCTTCTCATAGCCAGCTGTATACCCCTACTTGGGTACCCACAAGCTCAAGGGCAAGGTCAAACCAGAGGAGGGTATATCGGAAGCATCCTGTGCTTTGACTATTCAAGATGGCAGAACTGGGATCTTCTGCTCAATATAGGCTCTCAAAGAATGAGGTGGGGAAGATAAAAATAATCAAATCAAATCAAAAAGAAGGCCAAAATCACTTATGATCTATACTCTTTTCCTGCTTTACTTTACATTTTCTTTAATCTTCCCCTATTTCCCCCTTCCTCCTTATTTATGAGAAGTGTTCACTCCTAAAAGAATGAGCATTGAAGAAAGCTGGATTTGTTTTTCAGATGAATCTTGTGAGGATTCAGTAATTGCTGCAAAACAAATCATTATTAATTGATCTGTACAATACCAGAAGCTTTGGTACTTTCCTTTGTAGTTTTCTTGTTCTCTTGTTCTGCACCTACAGTTTAGTATTTTAAGGTCTCAACACCTACACCTTTTAATTTTGCCATGAAATGTTCTGCAGCTTCACTTTTCTGTTATCGCTTTGTGTTTTCCAGGCAGAGTATTGATTTAATTTACAAGCATTCCAGTTTTCTATAGCTACAGTTCTTCATTTTGCATCCTTTTTATATGAATATGTCTAAATCTCTAGAAAATTGAAATGCCACACTAGTAATACCAGCTTCTACTTAATATGTCAAAAATGTGGTTTTATAACTGAGTATAAAAAAGACATTCAGATTATTGACATTTAACTGTAAAGAATATGAGACTGCCATTATTTACAAGTGGTTTATTACTTTCTTTTATGAATAGGTTTAAAGAACTTTGTTAATTATATGCTGTATGAGTGCAAAAAAGCCTCTACTTATACATTTTAAATGCCCCTTTTTCTATATAATTACCTTTAAAGTAAGATGAGCATTGCTGCATTGCATTAAATTTATACTCTGGTATGTTCTCTGAATGTGCTATAAATGCGGAGGTTCTTTCTTTCTTAATAGAATCTCACTTTTCTCATCTAGAGTTTCAATATTTCAGAGGTTTTTTCATTTGATTATACATGCAAATCACTTGGGAGACCTAATACACTTATCTAAAAATTACTCATTCCTGTATAACGAATTTAACAATCTCATCTACAGTGAACAAGACTTTAAAAAATGTTTCCAATTCCTCCACCAAATTGCTGTTTCTCTTGAATACAGATCCTGCCACCCAGCCCAACTGTAACCAGTGCACTCTAAGATCACAGGCAGATTAATGTTTGTGTAAAATATAAAGTTTAAGCCACTCTGAGTATTTTACGCTTCCTGGTTCGGTGGGGGGTCATGTGTACAGGGCTGATTCCTATGCATGACTGACGTAGGTTAAGCTGGAAAAAATGCCACCTGGAGAATATTATTAGCAAGGCCTGCTGCGGTGCCAGGTAGTCACAGCCATGCCCCTTCGTTCTGCCTCTGCCGAAGGGACTTTGAGGTGAGATGTCACCGGTTTCGCTCTTGTAGCCAGATGCCCAGGCGAGGCAGGCAGCCGTATGCAGGCAATGAGCAGTGCGATACCCACCAGCTACTGGGAATGCCACCAGTTTAGTAAGAAAGGCAACTTGCTGGTAGGATTACAATAGAAACCCCAGGTAACTAAGCCACTAAGTAGTTTTATTAAAGATTTTGGGAATTAATACAATTTCAGATTAAAAGCAGCAAATATAATCATTACACAGCTGCCATTACCAGTGTTTAACTGCCCAGGTATATGTAGACTCACTTTTGCCATACTTGTTTTGAGAAATATTTTCTGTCCCCAGTATTAGTGGCCTACACGCTGTGTAAGGTACTCCGCAGAGTAAGCAGTATTATATCACAAACCAGTGGAAGTCAAGCCGTGAGGAAACCATGGGTAACTACAGTTAAGGTCAGAAAGCCCTGGAACAGAAAACTAGAAGCAAAGTGCTGAAGAATAAAGCATACTAACTAATGGAATCTTGGAATATTTCCCTCTGAAGTACCACAGAAGCAGAAAAGCATTTCAAGGGAGTCTAATCCAATAGAAATGTAGATTTAAGCAGGTAATATGGCTAAGGCAAAAATCTGAAGCCAGTTCCAGACTGCAAGAAGGGGAAGAATGGCTAGATTTAAAAAGCCTGGGGCAGGAAATTGTTTGGGGCTCAAAATATGGAAAATGGGAAATACCAATCTAACTGACATTCCCATATCCAATTTTTCTGTCTCACAGAATATGGCACTATTCTTAAAACCCATTGTTCCCAGGGTCCTCAGATTATGTGAGATATCTTTTTCTTCTTTTGAATATTTTTTTTTGAAAAAACAGTTTGCAAACTTGCTCTGATTAAAAAAAAAGTCTTAAAACATTTTAAAAGCATATCCTATGAGATATAAGAAAAAAAAAGAGAATTAATAGTAAATGCAAGTACTTTATTTATATAGCTAGTTATGTATATATAGTTTTACTTTGTTATTTTATGAAATTATATTTATGCTGTGATTCATAATTTTGGAAAAGACTAGTTGATCACACTGATGTTTTAAAGTCGACAGGATAACTTCTTCACATCTTAGTCTACTTGTCTCATACACAAACGCTACTACAAAAGTCCAAAATGAAGAAAGTGTCCGTTCTTGCCTTCAGGAAAATACGTATGTGAAAAAAGAAATAACATGAGGATCACTTGTATTTCATATTTCCAAACTTATAAAATAAAGTTAAGCCATAAATAGGGACAGGATAATGATGAAAAGTTCATGTTCAAGACAGAAAAGAGAAAAGGGGAGGAAACAGTAATCAGCTCTCGACAATTTTATGACTGTGAAGCCATTGAATACTGTACTCAGAATATTGTATGAGCTACTTCAAAAACAGACTTTTCTTACTGACAGTAAGTTTAAAACAGATAAACCCGGATACCACCATGTATGCTGTCAATTCATTCTACATACTCTGTAGCAAGTCTCAAACATATTGAAACCACAGTATGTGGACTTAGATCTTCTCTTCCAGTTACCCCATGCCTCCAGATTCCAGCTTCTATCTTTGCTACTGATCTATTATTTCTCCAGGATTTTTTTCCCTCGTGTTATATTACATGCACAATTGTTGCTTCCCATGTCAAATATACTGCCTTTGGTAAATTGTAAGAATGTAAATTATTCATATTTGCCTCTGTAAAATAATAAACCCTTGTTTAGCAAAAACAAAATAAGCGGTAATAGCTTAGAAGTGTTCAATAGGATAAAGATTTAACTTCTAATCTAGTTATGAGTATATATATTCTATAGATGAATATATATATATTCTATAGGAGAACATAATCACTTTCATCAGAAAGCCTCATAGAAAGGCAAATGTTCTGTTAAATAATTTAGAAAAATACCATCCTCAGCCACCAGCTCAGCCTCTGGTCTCCAAGAGCCTATCAGCCAGCACTAGAGTTGCTCAACATCCTGCATAGTACAGGATTCAGATCCTTTACCTCTTGTAAAAAGCATGTGGAATGTGACTTTTTATTTGCATTTTTTACAAGTAGCTGGATGCTTTTCTTCATAGATAGAGCTTCATGTTCAACGGATCTATAAGTTGATGTGTTGGATCCATTGTACACACACCATCTGACTTACCCTTACAAGCACAGATTGCTTTGTCCTCAGAGGCCATGTGAATATCAGGGTACATTCACAACAGTGACTGCTCTGATTTTTCAATGCTCTGTATGTAGTGCTGCATGGCAGAGTTCACGATCTTAAATGGGTTTGTGTATTACAAATCATGGTATTGTCTTCTGAGATGCCTAACTCTTCCTTCCCATTCCTTTTATGAAAAGTCTAGGAAGTCAAAGATAGATGTCTTCATGCTTAACAAACTGAAGCCTACCTCCTGTGGTAGATTTCATGTCTTCAAGGTACTTGAACTGCTCAGTGTGCCCAAAAGATAACTGAATCATTCTGGTGAAATTTCACTGTCTGATACCATGATTATTCATTTATTAGTAGTTTTTATCATCCCGCATGCAGGAGGCAGAGCTTTTTCAACACCCACCTCAAGACAATGACTGTGATTCTCAGGAATGATCCCATGTTTATCACCTTCAGATCCAATTACAACATCCATTTTCTTGTGGCTTAGTTCCCCAGCATAATTGCACAGTGATCTTACACAGATGTATATGATCTGTATAAAAAAAAAAAAAATTGTAATGCACACAATATTTTAGCTTGGAGAAAGGACAAGAAGTCAAGAGATCAGACTAGACTGGTCTACCCCTTCTATTCTGAAAACAAGCTTAGGGCCCAAAGCCAATGACCCTGCTCATAATAAGAATCAGTGTTACAAAGTTCAGCATGGGTCAATAACAAACTATGTAATTCTGATATGCTAAAAAAAAATATTATATTTCCATTAATGACACTATGAAAAATATCATCTAGACCTGGGGCAGAAGAGGAAAAACAGCATTGGACAGGGAGTTGGTTTCCTCTCAGGGAAGCATCAGTGAGAACTGAAGGGAAAATGATCCCTATCCAAACCGCGTTTCAGCAAACTTTGGCTGTAGCTCTTCTTTCACCTAAAGAACACCAAGACACGCTACCCCCTTCACATTTTTAGAGAAGTTGCTTTTAATTTTTTTCGAATGAAGAAAAGATTTGTTCCATTTCCTCCCAAAGAGCTACAATGAAGTGAGTCTGCTTTGTCTGAAGGGCTAACTTTACTGTTCTGAAAAATAAAAATCGCTTAAATGAATGAAGAGAGCAAAAAGATGCCTCAAAATAGAGAACTGATTGCAATTGTAACTATGTAGAAATTATTGGTCTACATTAGACTCTCTGATGTAGAGCTATAACCCGAGAAAGCACATGTTTTCCCCAAGGAAATGACTGTAGTCATTTACTTACCTGCTAGTTTTTCCAGTGTTCTTCCTTCACTCCCTTTTTTTTAAGTTCTGATGCTATTAAAAATTCATAACATTTTACACTATGAAATAATTAATTGCACTTGTTGATTTCCCATTATCATGTGGGTTTTGGTGTTTCCTTTTAATCAGAAAAAATCATTTCTTCGTGACATCTGGACGGAAAAAAAGGACTATTAATGGGTGAATGAATGTCACTTGGTTGAGGGTAAAACAGATCATCCAATCATTTCTAAACGGACTACTTTCTGTTCTGAGAAAGTGCTAACAGAACTAAATAGAGATGATCGGAAAAATGAAAGAAGAGTACATATTGGATACTTTCAACTTGCCTACAGCACATTGTACTTTCGAATTTATCGCAATTTGTGATAAGCTAGGATCCCTTCACATTAAAAAAAAAAGTTAAAATTATCAGTATATTCTAGAAGATATACTGGAAATTTCAACAAATGAGCTGCAGTCAGAAAGAAGTATAGAAAAGCTGTTGATATTAAAGGAAATGGTTCTATAAAGAGTAGAGAAATAGATACACTGAAAGTGTTCAGGACAGGAAAAAAGTTTGATAGTATATGAGCACTTTCAAAATGGAAATGACAGATTCTAGTAGGAGAGGACTGAAATAATTGAGGGCTAAAAAAAAACCCCTGCAATTGGGTTTAAAGGACTAGTAATAAACAATGTAAGTGCAGATTTCACACTTATAACCAACTAATTCAATAGATGCTTTAAAATACTTTGTAAGTACTTTATTTGTATGTTTGTTTGCGCTTTGTTTATAGCATAAAATTACTCACCTCTGCCTATTTGTGGCTCAGAGCTCAAAAGCACTGGATGATAGATTAGAATCAGTTTAACATGCTTCTAGGTCACTTCTGCAGGCAGCCATGCTTCCCTCCACCTCTCATGCTCCATCCCACTGTATATGATCTACATGGGTAGCCACGCTATTTCTGTCCAAGAAAGTGACCATGTTCAGGCCACGGTAGCTGGACCATCTTTGTATCTCCATCTCAGTGGTCACGCAGCTAACATGGAAGACTGCTGTTGCTCAGATGTTCATGCTGTCCCTACAGACTTTCCCAAGGTAGACAAGAAAATTGTCTCTGGTGCCACTTTTCCAGTTGACTAATACGTACTGTCTACCAGACCCAGATTTTATGCCCACATGACATTAAAGAACCTTATGCCCAGATTTCTACAGAGTTCTTGTAAAATGTATTCTGAGTTAATAAATCAATACAAAGTATCTATTTTAATGAGACAGTCAGGGGAACACAAAATTAGTGATTGCATTCAATAGTAGCAAAGTGTAAGAACTGAGATGCTTATGCAACTTTCATTAGGTCTCCACATGTTTTTCATAGGATTCTTGGCTGCCCAATTTACAGGACAGATAAACCAGTAGGACATCATTGTCTATAAAAGACTTTTCCCTTGGAAACTGTAGCTCAGTGACTGAAGGAAGAGTAGAAAGAAAAGGGAGGATCTATGAGCTAAGGCCACTAAATATTGCCATAGAAAATTATAATCTGCCTTTCCTCCAGGCTCCGGAAACAGAAGAATCATATCTTCTCATGTCCTTTGCATGTATGGATAGTCTTTTACTACACCTTTTAATACATTAATATATGCAAAGTATATCTGCACGGTGCAGTGGTGTTTGGTGCAAAGAGATGCCGTGGGTTCTGAAAGCTCTGCACTGTAGCGGACCGCACTAACACTCAGCATATGCTTGCTCTTGTTTTTGTACACTGGCTACTTTTCCTAGGCTAGTAAGTTCCCTGCTAGCTTCCATGTCTTCTTGTG
>NW_009259864.1:488939-490678 GCF_000687185.1 Egretta garzetta | reverse complement strand
ACAGGAAGAGGAAGCAATGGTGCCTCTGAAGCTTCAGTGCTGTGGGATATTTCTGCCGATGTTTCTAATGCAAAACCAAGCCTTTCATTAGCAACATTTTGTTGTTCTGGTTTGTATTATTCTTTTTTTTTTTAATTAAAATATTACAGCTTAAATCCTATTTAGAACAACAGAGTCCAGGGAAAGCATACTTGAATGTTAAGAAATTGTGGGATTTGAGCATCTTTGTAACTATTGCTGTACTTCAGTAACATATTTTAATCTAAATCACTTGAAAAACTGTCCACAGTACAGCTAATGGATTTAATTGCAAATAATACTGTTCTGACCTTTCTCCGTCTAGATGTAGACATTTCACCCTCTAGCAAGTGCATTTTTAAAATTCACTGATGACATATAGTTATTAATAGACAAAAGACCATTGATGATATCCACAGATCTAAAGCTTTTGATTTAATCATCATGTTCCCTTGATTAAAGAAACTGCTATTCTTTGGTCAATTATTCCTGCTATTATCTTGGGTTGATTTTCATGGGCCATTGTAAAAATGTTAGAGGGACAAATTCTAATAAAACTAGTACATTTGTGTGTTATTTGAAAATGTTGATTGACCCTTGTTTGTGCTGGAAAAACAAACTATTCAATAAGAAACAGCTCTCCCAATTGAATACAGAGGCCTGGGAATCTCTGTTTTGCGATAGATCAGTTTGGCAGAATAGATCTATACAATTCCATGTTTCAGCAGAGGTTAATTGTACCTTGGGGCTGCTGTAAATTACGCCAAGTAAATACATTTCTGAAAGAACTATACGTTAGCTGAACGTTGTGCACTATTTATACTAACAGCATGACGTCTGTGCTATGACTGATTGGCATGGGTCTGTCAGAAAACAGCTTGAGCTTTGTCTCAGGAAAAGATCTTTCCACGTGGACTAGGCACTATGCAGGAAGCCCTGGATGTGCCTGTGCCTCCCAAAGCTCTTAATGCAGCAGCCTACTGCACCTGAAAGGAAAAGATTTTACCCTCTCTGTATAGCAGCTCAGCTGGGTCCTTCAGGACCAAGAGCCCCTATTTGTGGAAGTTTTTAATCCTGTGCTAGCCTGTTAGGGTCACCTGTGCAACACAGAAGGAGGTCTGTGCTTGATCAAGCCTACCAGCTCCCTTTATTGCCTTAAATACCAAAACACAATGAAAAAAATCTTGTCTGTGGATTTCAGCAAATTTCTAAAAACCACCCATGAGACTTTGTCCCCTTTAAGACAGCGACAGAAACCCAAATGACATCAGTGAAGCCAGTAGCTTTTCTGTATCTAGTTATGTGGCACTATGCCAAGCAACCTACAAGTTGTGATCCCAGCTGAAAGTTGCATTTGCGTCCTACCTGTTTATGTGAGCCTATTTTCCAGTAAAATCTCTGACAGTGCAAATACATTATTTTTGCTTTGAAAAGCTCTGTAAGACTTTACAAGCTTACTCACTTGCTCTTACCGAGTTAAACTACATCTGATTCAAAAGTCTTGTTCTTCCTGTTATGAACTGACACTCTCCTTCACTTCATGTCTTGAAAACACCTCTGAGTCAAGAGAGTTTAGTCATGTGGATTTATTTAATATATTGCATGTTTAGAATCCCACAGATTTATTTTTGCTGTGTTTGTTCCTACATCCCGCAACTGCCCCTATGTCCTTCCAAAGAGAAATTATTTACTTTCAGTTATACTAAAATATGATCTATAGT
>NW_009259864.1:485055-488888 GCF_000687185.1 Egretta garzetta | reverse complement strand
GAAGTGGTTATGTTCTTGCAGATTTCCCTTGGAGATAATCACACCACTTCAGGACATAATAGTCACCAGCTGGAATACAACCTACTTTAAACAGAGCATTTGAAAGAAATATACAGACTGTTGTCCTAAGAGCAAAATACCCAGTGGCCATGAAATGCAAACACTAACCTGACTGCTTATTTGCCATAACATACATAGTTATTGTACCTGCTAGCGAGCTCCAGAAGAGGAAAGTGACCTCATCGTGAGGTTCAGTCATAGAATCATAGAAATTAAAACTGGATGAATAATGAGACCATCTAAGCTCTTTCACTACGAAGATAGATTACTTCTCAGTGCAGATCTTTGGTCATGCAGCCAAACTTTTTCATATTTCCCACATAATAAAACCTTTACTGACATTTTTCAAGTGGCTTTGCTGTCTAATAGATTCTAGCCTTTAGAAGAGTTATAAACACTCAGTTTAAATTTTTCCTGTAATTTATTTCTTCTTTCTTATGAATATGTACCCTAAAACTGCTGCCTTAAAAGGATTTCCCTTTGACATATGCGACAGCTGTTACCGTGTTGCTCTTACTCACTGTTTAATCAAACTGGAGGTATCCAGCTTCAAAACTAGCCCCAGATGATTGTTCCCATTGATCAAAGTGGATTCTCTCTTCTGGAGCTGGCTTAAAAACTTGAAAGTTTTACACAAATTTTTCTTCAGTAAATTTGCCACTCGTTTCCCTATGAAAAACACTTATCCAGGTTAGTACTGACTGAAATTCATTATCATATAATGGCAGCTGGTATTATTACAGATTTCTTTCCCCTGTGGCATATGTTTTCAATACTGCTATTTATGATACAGCTTGAATGCGCTAACAGATAGTCAAAATCACACAGCAAGCGTGCAAGGTTCTGAGCCAGACGCAAATTTAAAATAAAGAAACATTTCAGTGTCAGTGCCATGATTCAAATGTTCTTTTCTCAGCCAAGATGGACTCATAACTAGCATATTTTGTTATCATGGCTTTAAAAGATTTGTTTTTCTCTCACACCAATTCTATCAAAAATCTTTCTTAGTGGAATTTTCAAAGTACTTATATGAATTAGGGATACAAGTTCCATTCATTTTCCATTAAAACCTATTTTATTTCTAAGAGACAATTTCTTTTGAATATTTACTTTTTTTTTTTAAATTAGCCCTTATATGTATTGCGTTATTGATCCATTTGATTCGTTGTCTGTCAGTCCCCCTACTCCTCATAACTTTCAAAACTGCTGGCCAATTTCAGCCAAAGATAAGAAAGAGGTCAAAGCCTTAAAGAGAAGTCTCACAAGTTTCATTGAATTTGGTGGCTGGGTAGAGGACGCAGAGCCAGACTGATGTCCCACTAGGAATAAAGCATCAGTCACAGCTCAGCATTTATATTTTTTGATTGACCTCTTGCTATCCAGTCAGCGGGTATCCTGCCAGCATGTCAGTGCAAAAGTAGCTCTGAACTACTGAGAGAATGTAATGTCTTCTGCACAGCTGCTATCTGCAGCCATGAAAGACAGCTGAGGGGCCTGGAAATGGATGTCTAATGGAGTTGGGCATAAAGCTCAACATAAATGGACAAAGCTGCTGCAGTGGGGTAAAGGAGGGGATGTAAGAATAGCAAATGCAAATCCTCAAAAGATCACTTCATTAGTTCTACTGTTCTCAGAGCAAATTGTTTATTTCTATTAAGACAACAGAAATCAAAACACAACCAAGGAACCATGACAATAAAATGAGTCCTTATTACAACGAATTTTGAACACCAACAGGAAGAGAAAATAAGCTCCGTATCTAAAAGAAAATGCATTCTCTTTTTAGGTTGTATAGATTGAACAGAGCCAGCTAAGTGACCATACTGTAGAATTTTGCAGAGGAGCTTGAAGGAGATACACAGCTACATGATATTGCAGTCAGTGTGATAACATCTGAGGAGCCCATCTCAGCACCCTGCTGCACTCAGCACAACGCATGCACATGGAGAAAACAAATATTTTCCAGTTCCCGTGTGATTTTGTTTTCATCCATCTTCTTTTATGCCTCCTCCATCTATACATAAGGATAATTCCAGGGGCTGAAGAGGAAAACCTCGTTTACAGCAAGCACCTAAAAAGACCACAACTGCTAAGTCAGTTCCCTGTAACAGCTATTCTGGTGACAAATTTGTTAGGTTTTTTTAGTGGCATAGGGATAAGATGACTGTGTGATGGACCCCAGAGTAGTCCCAGTAGTATTCTGTCAACTTGCTGTCAATTTTCACTCCTTCTCATGCCACCACTGTCAAGCCTGTAAAACCGGATGCTATGTTACTGATGCAGTGAGCTCAAGTTGCATTGATATTGCAGAGGTAGGTTTGGGAGTAATTAGAGAACACTGGACTGCTGGGCTTCTGACTGGTACTATCATCTCGGGCAGTAAATTTATCTCAGAGCAGAACTAAAAAAAAAAAAATTGGTTTGGCTCATTGTTTCATTTGCTGGTTTGAAAGAAAAAAGGAAAAGGAAAAAAGAAAAAAGAAAAGAAGAGAAGGGAGGGGAAGGGAAAGGAAGAAGGAAAAGGAGGGAGAGGGAGAGGGAAAGAATTTTGTTTCAGTCCACAAAATAAAACAGGAAAACTTAAAAGTTTTAGAAATAAGATCCCTAAAAGCCCCCAGGAGTTCATACTATATGTTGTTGGCTTTTTTTAATATAGTAAGACATAATACAATCACTCAGTCAAGAAAATATTTTGAGAGATCCTTTTCAAAACTTTTTTTTTTTCATTTCGGAGAAGTATGGAAAAATTCATCGCAACACCAAAAAATGATAAATCAAGCATCACCCCTCTCCTCCCTAAATGTCATGAGATTGCTTAGAAACAAGTGATTTTCTGAAAACAGCATAATTTGAATCTTTATTTGTGTTCTCTGGGAGTTTGGGAAACCTTTTTACTAGCAAACTAGAAACTTCCTTATTTTTTAACGTTAGATTCCCACTTTGTAAAGAGCACAGGACTGGTATTTATGAGATTAGGGACCAAAATTGCAGCCAGCACCAAGTATCCCTCAGGCATGTGGTGAGGCTGTGAGAAATCCGTTCTTGGGAATCTTTCACTGCTGTATAGATTCACAAATCTCTCATTAGCTTCCCTTTGCCCTCCCTGTTTCCAGGGTATTGATAATTCAGTAGGAGCCTATACCAGCAAGACATTATTCCTAATCCAAAAGGTTATGAAAGCAAATTGCAGGGGACCAGCCTCCCCTTAACTTCCTCCAACTGCTGTCACAGTGCACACTGTGAGCACTGACCAGTGCCTTTTCCCCAAAACTGGGGGTCTAGGCAGACCCTCCTGCCCTTCAGCCATGGGATAGCAGCATGGGCAGCATAGGTATGGGCTGGTACACAGCCTTGTCCTTAACCGATAGAGAGGAAACGTTTTATCCATTTTGTGTCACTTCACCGTTATAGGGAAATTTTTTTAGAGAAGAAATGGCAGGCTAGTTTCAGAGAGTATTGAAAAATCAGCGCTGTACAACCTCATTCAAAGTACTTCCCTTAAAAACTTCCCAGGAATAAGAATGCTCCACATTCAATAGAAAATAGCTACAGCTTGGTCATAACTGAGGAAACGCAGCAGAGAACTGTTTGCGATAAAGCAAAAGATCTCTTTTTTTCGCCTTTCGTGACTCCTTCCTTTGTGCTCTGGAGGTTCTTAATGAAAAATGTGCACTCAAAAGATACATATGAGCTTTTTACAGTCTAGCATGAGCAAGGAAGAAGCTATTCATAGAGGCAAATGCCCAGCAGCTTATTTGAAATAGTTCCTGCTG
>NW_009259864.1:481386-484891 GCF_000687185.1 Egretta garzetta | reverse complement strand
ATAGCAGAGCGGCATTTGGAACAGGGAGTTTGTGTTTTGGACAAAATATTTTTTACAGTTACTATGTGATATGACAAGAAGAGAATACAAAGAAAAGCAATGAGAAGAAGCAAGGACAGAGCTGATGTGGTTTCATCAGAATTACTGTAATTACAAAGGTTTTTAGCAGTACCACGTACGTGGGTGCACAGTTCTTTATTGAGTACTTGAAATATATCACCTGCACCCCTCAGAATGCTGACAGCAAATTCAGTACTGGCAGGAAGGTGTGGGGACCTGATGCCATCGCTACTCAGGCTGTGATGCTCCCCGATCATCACGGTTTCTTCCTCTGCTCCTGTGCATCGTGTTCCAGCTCCCTAAGTGGAGTCAAACCACCCAAAGTCACTTTCAGAAATGGGTCCACAGCAAAGCAATTAGATCCCAGCAACAGTTTTGTTGGCTCCAGAAGACTTAAAGCTGGGTAGGTGTTTTACTGCTCTCTGGATCCAGACCCAGCGCTCATATTCTGGCTTAAAGATCCCACAAAACATTTCCCGAGAACAGTTCTCTATTTTTTAAAAATGTGTTTAGCCAAAGAAACATAACAAAGAACGCATGTTTGGGCTTCACTGAGTTCTTTACTAGATTTCAAGGAAAAGCAAGCAAAAGAATTTCTCCAAGTCATCCAGAGCCACAGAGCCAGGGGAGACCAGATTATGACATTCTCATATTTTGATACGATCCGAAAAAGGGGCAACTTCATTCCCTAAAATGTTGTTCTTTCTTGCTTAGAAAAGCTTTTGTTTAAGGGTAACGGAAAGCATTTCACTGGTGGGGCTTTATTTGCTTTCTGGGTTTTCTTACATAAGGGACACAGCTTTCCTGTCACAGGTGGGTTGAATTGTCACAGCAGCTAATAGAGGAGTCATCTTTGTCGTCAACTCACTTGATTCTGCCTTCAGTAAGTCCTACAATAAGCTAGTGATGTGTCAGTTGACTAATGCACTATGGAATATTTTTTTTGAAATAATTACAAGTTCTTTTTTTTTTTTCCTCTGTCCAAGCGCTAAGGGTCTTGTATGCTGTTCCATTAATGTAGCTACTTATGCCACGCAATACCACTGAAATCAATGGGACTATTTATGGAGTCATTTGCTATTCAAAGGGCTTGATTCTCTGATTATTTATTCTGGGTTTTCACCAGTGTTACTCTGCTTACTTGAACAGAGTTACTTCTATTTTAGCTGATGCAAAAGAGACTACAGTCAAAGGTGACAGAGTCTGGCACTAAATCGCTTTGTAAATAGTTTCTTCAGAATAAAGAAAAATAGTATCTTTGGATAAGTGCAAATCACAGTTTAACAAAAAGCCACCCAATCTGGATTTTGCATGTTCAGTGGGATATTCCAAACAAAAATGAATGGTCAAAGGTAGCATTATTTTTGAAGCTCGAACACTCACTATGTGCTTGACAAATAGCATCTGTCTAGAATTAAATCTTGCCTCGCTGATGTCATTAGGAGATCTTAAACAGAGATCAGATTTCATCCTGGGGAAACAGGCTTACAAAGGCTTTTGTTAACAAAGTTCTTCATTTTATAATGCAGAGGTGCCCGAGTCATGGGCCATTCCAGCATATTTCAATTATTTAACTGAGTCCACGAGTCCAGCTACCTCCTTTCCCAGACACCGCAAAGATGTGGATGGGGACTAAGCCACAGGTGAGATGGATAATCCTGATAGTTGCAACCTCCTATTCCACAGCCATCCTGACAGTTTGGTCCTCTGCCCAAAACACAGGTATCCTGATTGCCTGGCAGGTACAAAGCTCATGCCCTTGGAGGGTGGGGTTCAAAAGCTCCCCTTTTTGACATTTCCAAAGCAGATGGGGAGAAAGGAATGATCTGCAACTGCCTGCGTATGAGCTATTGCAGGAAACAAAAAGGCTTTCTAAGAAGCACCAGGCTTATTGTGCCTGCATTGTACAGGCTCTGTGAAAATGTGTGCATACTTTCAGATTTTATGCACATGTGAAGATCGGCTGTCCCGGGCACGCATGGTGGGTGGCATGCTGTGGCAGGAAGAATGGGCTCTGCAGTCGTAATTGGTAAGCTTCTGATGAGCTGACTGAGCACAGTACACATCATGTAGCACTTTTCACATTGCCAAGTTAACAGCTATCACCAGAGGTAGAATTTAAACTGCTGGAATAAACAAAGTCAAGGGGAAGTATCTTGCTGAAATGTCACCTCCCACAGAGCTTGTGGAAAGCCATTACTATTGTAAAGATGCATATATGGGATTTCAAAATGTATATTATGCCTTAAAAGATATACTTCAAGAATGCAAAACATACAGCAAGGGCAAACAATTATCTTTCCCAGACTTTAAATAAAATTGCCATTTTTTATATGTTGGAAACTTCCCGGTAGCTTTCAGATGGTTTATTATTACACAAAGTAATCTGTCTAACTCAACTAAAATAGTTCACTTGAGAAAAAAAATGAAGTAATTTGTGGTTATAAACTTTATAGAGGTTTAACTTGTCTGCCTTACTTTGTCTGAAAGATAGGGCTATAATCTCAGCTACCAGGAGAATTAACCGGCTCACAAATTGGAAGCACTTTATCTAAGTGCCAGGTATACCATTGTCAGAGGCAGAGCTGTTCTAGCAATAACCCTGTGCCAAAGTAGCCCCAGAACTGTGGGTCTCAAGAACAAATAACTTTCTCCTTTATTCTGTCCCTTCTTTCAGGACCATAAATATAAAGACACCCCCAGTTACAGTGTTTCTCTGATGGCCTGTCTTTCCTGGGAGAGGAGAGGACCACTCCAGCCAACCCAGCTGGCCCTGCTGGTCTTTGGAAAGGCGGACTGAAGGACAGAGCCAGACACCAAGCAGCCTCTGCAACATCAGCCCTGTAGGTTCCCTGGGGGGTGCCTGGTGCTACAGTCCTGAGCAGGCTGTGCTGCAAAAGGGAGGGCTGCACCGCATGGAGGGATCTGTAGGGCTGGGATCGTGGCCCAGCTGAGCACCGAGTTTTGTCTTTAGCCCTTTTCTCTGTCCTTCAGGGCCAGGGCACAAGGCTGGGGCCCTGAAGCACGCTGGTACCTCTTGGTGCTGGTGGGACCTTGTCTGGGGGGCAGTCCCAACCACAGAACAGGCAGGAAGATGTTGAAGGCTCTGAATCCAGCTAATACTGTCTGATTTATTGTTTATGGGCGCTGAACAAAGATAGGTAGCTGGGGAAAAGGGCAGCACATTGCTATCCCCAAGAGACAAAACAGACTGTAGACTGCATGTTTTGCAGAGGGTTTATAGGCTGATAGAAAAACCACATTTCCAAAAATAGCATCTGTAGGGATTGACGAGGTGGCCTATCCTCTCCAGGATTTTTTTGCACTTGCCCTGGCAGATCCAGCAGCAAGGTGCTTTGGTCCATAAGAAGTGTCCAAGCTTTGCTTGTGGAGCAGTTAGAGGGGGTGGGAAGGGGTGAAGAAAGGGGTGGCTGCCGACGCGCGA
>NW_009259864.1:480900-481355 GCF_000687185.1 Egretta garzetta | reverse complement strand
AACTCGCTGCAGAGCCTTTGCTGGCGACCTTGGCCGTGCCAGGAGTCATTTGTTTTCTTGCCCGTTGCTAGCACGGGTCACCCAACCTGTGGCACTGTTGCAGACAGTCGCTGGCAATAAAATCAGTAGCTGGAATATGGGAAATTAAGCAATTTAAAGAAGACCAAGAGCCGGCAATAGGGAAGTGTTACCTTGGTATCAAGCGCTATTCTATTTGAAATCCTTGACACACACGGAAGAATTGTTTCTTTTTTTAATTCTCCTCTCCCCTGCCCTTCCCTGTCCCCCTCGCTGAGGTGACCCTGATGTATGCGGTGTCTGCGATATGTGCATGTGAAAGCGCTACTGCCACGACTGAGATCCCGGAGCGGCGCGTGTTTCCCTGGCCCCGGCATCATTCCCCACCTCGCACTGGGGCTGGCGGGGGAGGCAGGCGAAGTGCTGCTAACAAATTA
>NW_009259864.1:480189-480636 GCF_000687185.1 Egretta garzetta | reverse complement strand
ATTATTTTGCTTTTTGTTTGACTTGAGGGCTAGAGATTAATCTTTTTAGCCCTTTCGTTGGTTTGAATTAATGTCAGGAGGAAGAAACGCACCCGGGAAAATTAGACAGGAGAAGGATCGCCTTTTGCTAGAAACGTATTTTCGTTACTTTAATTTATTTGTGCTTATTTTTCCCATGTCGGTTCTCCGATTGTAAGGAAATATACCAAGTGTGAAATAAACGCTTCGACAAAGCAAAATAACTGTTATTACTTCCACCCGTCCATAAATATGGTATAAAAATAATAATTGATCGCATTACTTTTCATTCCCCTGCTTCTACTTACTGAAGGACACCGTGCAACGAAAACTGTCAAGAGCGTTGAAGAAACGAAGCGTGGTTTGGAGCGAGGGCAGCCCCGCTCCCAGGCGACGGCCCCGCTGGACCGAGGTGATGCGGGACCTCCG
>NW_009259864.1:477373-479805 GCF_000687185.1 Egretta garzetta | reverse complement strand
CCTGGGGAGGGGGCCGGCGGGGTCCGCCCGTCCTCGCCGGAATCCGGGCAGCTGCGGTGGGGTATTCGGGAATGCGCCCACCTATTCCCCATGGGACACCTTCCGGGGCGGCCCCGGTCCGTTTTAGCCCCCTCCTCGCCAAAGGAGCCGAGGGCAAGGATCTGCTTCGTAATAGCCCTGGTAAAATCAGACGTACTGGCAGGCTCCTAACAGCCCTCCGGAGAGGGACGCTGGCACGACGGCTTGGGTGTGACATCCAGCGGACACCTTGGCCCCTAGAAGGGACCGGTACTCTCGCTTGCCTCTCCTCCGCGGCTGCAGCGCGAGGTTGCCGGAGCAGGTTATCAGCTGGGGAATTAGGCAGGCAAACCTCCCCGCTTCTGCAGGAATCGGGGAAACACAAGGAACGTAAAAAAAAAAAAAAAAAAAAAAAGAAAGAAAGAAAGAAAGAAAAGAAAAAAGAGGGAAATTACAGGTCTCAAGTTTGCCTTAGTTCATCTGCCAAGGCTTCCAAGCGGGAGGGAAAAGGAGCCTTTGGCTTTTCGCTAAAGGAATCTCTGTGCATTCCCGACCGGAACGAGGTCTCTACGCCGCCAAGCACCTCTCCTTCGAGTATGTTCACATGAGGTATGATGATCATAATAATAACAACAACCCCGAGAATTATGAGACAAGAGCACGTTTGACAGTGTTTGAGAAATTCAAATACAGCTGCATCGGCTTTGTCTCTGGTTCAGTCACATTTATTTCCCCAAGCTAGGCAGACAGCCTGAGTGAAGCATGACAATGAGTTTTGTAAATAGCAAATGGAAGGGTTTGCTGGGTTGTTGGGTTTGTGGGGTTTTTTCTTCCTCCCCTCCCTGTTTGATTTTACTGGCAATCCAAATAACCTTCCTCAGTGAATGTTTCAAACAAGAGAATGTGAGCGGGAGGGAACGAGGGGTGCTCATAATTGCAGGTTCCCTTTGGAACTGGAATTAAAACGCTGACGGCGTGTGGTGCAGAGGAAAGGTGCAGAGGCAGCCTCCGCTCTGCCTGCAGGACGGCTGTGTTGTTACTGCCATAGCGTTTATTTACAGCCAACCACTCGGGAGCAAACGCCGCTTCAAAAGCGGGGAAGTTGCGGGCCCTGCTCTCTATGCCCGGGCACCCCGGGCCCCCCCGGCAGGAGAGGGCCCCCCGGCAGGAGAGGGACCCGGGACCGGGGCCCTGCTCCCTCCGCTGGGGCGAAGTAGCCGGACTCCGCAGCTGCGCAGGGAGCGCCCCGGGCGCGGTGCTGCCTCCGGGCGATTCCCCGTTCGCACCTTCCCTATTGAGATCTGCACCTCCCGAAGCGGGCGGGGGGGTGCAATGGTCAGCTGGAGATGGCTTAAAGAGATCTTAGTCAGCAGAGCGAAGAAGTGAACATTAAGGGAGCTCGTTGCGATGGGTTACTCTTGTCAGGTTCAAGTGTCCTGTGCTTGGAACTGCGCACAGCAGAGGCGCTGAGGATGGGGTGAAATGAATCATTTCTTTTTCGTGCACCAGAATCCTCTCCCTTATTCAGGTCAGGTCGCCACTCCTACGGACCTCTCCTGCTTTCGCTGAGTGAGAAACGTATTCCCTCCTTTCATCAAGCTCTTACTCTCACCCTCCCCCTTCTATTGTCTCAGGGAAAAAAAAAAAAAAAAAAAAAAAGAAAAAAAAGAAAAAAGGCAAGCTTGTTCCTCACAGACGAGTTAAAATACATTTGAAAAAGCGTCTGCAGCTCTTCAAAACTTTCCCTGTTTCCTTATCAAAGCCCCCTTCCCGGCGGGAGAGTCGGGGGAGCTTGTTTGTTTGTTTTGGGTTGGCTCGGAACTCTCAGCCTGTCGCTCGTTCCCGCCTAGCGCCTGACGGCCGGCTTCCCCGGGCGATGCTGCGGCCCCGGCAGCGGGATCCGAGCCGCTGAGCGCTTCACCTGATGCACAAATAACCCCCAAAGTTTCCCGCAGAGACTATTGTGCTTTGCTAAGTTTGGCTGAACATACGAGCGACTATTTTTCTCGGGCTCTTTTTAGCCTCCGCGGCTCCAGTGAAAGCCTTTTCTTGTGGCTGCCATTGCAGCCCCTATTCACGAGGGAGGGCAGGAGACGGACGCCGGAATCCTTAACTTTTCCTGGGAGGGCAGGAGGGAGGAACGAAGGGAAAGCGCTGTCGCTTCGGGAAGCCCCTCACGATCCCCGTCCCCGCTCTCCGCCAGGCAAGGAACGAGATTGTAATAATAGAATGCGAACGTGTGTTTTGTTTTCCATTAAGTCGATAGACCAGACAAGGTCTGCCCGGGGGAAAAGATTACTTGAGCTGTTAATGAGAGCTGACACTAAGATTTCAATAGTAAGGGCTCGTTTAGCCAGCGGTATCTCAACAATATTGCTTTTTTTTTGCTTTTTTTTTTTTCTCTTCACAGCTCC
>NW_009259864.1:472275-476220 GCF_000687185.1 Egretta garzetta | reverse complement strand
CCCGAGGGAAGGAAACCTCCTCTCCTGACATTTCCTCAAGTTTAAAAGCAGGGATGCGACACAGTTTCTCGGTTTGGGACATTCACCGCCAATGCCCAGAAGCCAGAGGGAGACCTTCGGTATAAACTTTGAGCCCGATTCCAGCGGGAGCATAAATAACAGTAGTTTCCAGGCTTTTGTCCCCCGTTTTCAAAATAACACCTCAAATCGAGAGTGCACCCTGGGTCGTTTTTTCTCAGCCTTTGTGTCAACGCACCTCTGCTTTTGCCTCCTCACTGCATAGTTTAATCCACCCCTGAATTTTTCCAAGCCCGTCCGGATCCCTGGCCCGAGTTAGAAAGAAGCCAGAGCCACTTTATTTGCAAGGAGCCGCAAAGGCGGGTGAAACCCGCCTGGGCAGAGGAGGCGTTTGGGAGCCGGCTGCGAAGGCGCAGGGGGACTGCGCTGCGCTCCCCCCGCGGGGGAATCCGGGTCCGCAGGGGTCAGTGCAGGGTCCGCCCCCTGACGGGCACCCACTCACACAAACAGGGGCAGAAATCTCACACAAACAGGGGCAGAAATTTGGAGACTTGTCGAGAGGGGAAGAGAAAGAAAAAATAACAATAGAAAAAGAAAAATTCGTTCGGGATTAAAACAGGGATTAAAAAAAACCCAAGGAACCCGCAGGGGAAAAAAAAAAAAAAGGAGTCCGGAAAGTTTCCTCTAGGTCGCCCCGTATTTTCTGTAGTTTGGACTGGGGTATCGGAGTGGCACCACGGAGGGCATATGCCATCTCCGCGGGTCTCTATTTGTATGATCAAAATATTAAGGGGCATTCTTTAGACTTCGATGGCTTTCCCAGCAAGGGCTCGGAAAGGAGTAACGCGGATAAATGGCACCTTTAAGTACCAAGCTATGGGGCAAAGGATGTATTGTAGGAGCAGATGAGAGTATGCTTGGCATAGGTGGTATTTATTGACATTATCCAAGAGGAAATAAGTTAAGGATAAAGAAATGTTAGTTATTCCATGACACAATTGCTGCACAAACTGCCTTCAGTCAAGTTGTTTTGTTTTCAGGGCTCTTTTGCAAGCATCTTTGCACACGCTTGGTTTGAAGGGAGAGATCTCATGGGCTGTTCTGCATTTTCAGGGACGATCAAGTCAATCCTGAGAGAAAAGAGTCGCTTCAGGAGAAAAAAAATGTTTCTTCGTGGAGTTCAATTCTTTTTTTTTTTTTTTAAACTCCGTATCTCGGAGAAAAGGCCTCTTGTAACAGATTCCTAGATCGTGTCAAATTATAACAAACTGAATCGCAAGAAGCAATTACAAAGCAAATATTGTGATCGGTGTTGTGGGTAAAATCGGAGCCGGGTTTATAGAGGAATATTAAATGTGATTTTTTTTTTTTTTTAAAATCAACAGTGATTAGATTTGCGTTAAGCCTCAAGACCTTTTCCTGTAGATGGCGTCCTTTGGGTACTGAGTAATCAATAATAATTCAGTCGTACTCTGGAGACTTTATTAAGCTTCGGATAATAAAATAATTAATAAATTTTTTTTAGGTATCTATTTATTGAAAGTGAAAAAAACTTGATTTATCGTAAGAAAAAGTGTGTTTCTCCTTCATGCGGATGCAAATAAAAACTGTTTGAATAAATAAGTTGTTTCTGAACATTTTGTTGTCAAAGTGTTAAATGTCCCCGTCATTTTTATTCAAACACTAACATGATTACAGCCAATTATATATTCACCAGTGTTCTTTATTTTAGAGTAATTGTACTTGTCACTAATAAAACAGAGACATAATGGATCGCTACTGTTCTGAATTTTAAAGCAATTTTCTGTAATTTGATTGAATTATACATCGTCTCCGCTACTTTTTTTATTTCTATATTTTGAAATCCTGTTTTCTTGAAAATTGCAGCTCCATTCCTGTTTTGTTGTTCCTGAAGCAACGAAACCTTCTGTAACATTTATAAATAGAGCCTCGTCCCTTTTGAAATGTGGAAAATCATACTTTCAGCCCCAACACACAGAAAGCCTTAGACTTTAAATCCGAAAGTCCGGAGGAGCGCCTAGCCCAGAACACTCGGCTCAGCGCCGTGTCCTCCTTTGAGATGAGGAGGAGAACATAAGCAGAGAAAACAAAACTGCGCGGGGCTGGGCAGGTTTGATCACTTTATTGCAATGATTTGGTGCGCTTCTTGGGGCTCCTACACAGAACCGCGTCAAGGCAAGCAGTTCAGCGGGCAATAGCTACCACGGGAGAATCGGTACAGGCGCGGAAAAAACATAATGCCAATTACGTTCCTCCGAGCGATTAGGGCGGTTATCCGTATACTGTCCGTATGTCCTTTTAGGTGGCGACTATAGGTGAGAAGCCCAGGAGTGGCTTGGCAATCTTTAGGCACAGACAATAGAGCCGCAGAACGATGTAGAAGTATAAGGAGATACCGCACACGCACGGAAAGCATCGCGCTGCGTTATTGTACTGCTCCTCGGCTTGTTTTGCTGAGGATGAGCTCTCAGAGGGTTGTTTTTTTGTTGTTTGTTGTTGTTGTTGTTGTTTTCCAAAGCCGAAAACATGCCTTTAATTTAGCAATTGTATCAACCATCAACGCGATGAGATATGATACGCGTTGTCGCCAAACACAAATCAAAAAAAATGATACAAAGGCTTTCACAAGTTAATTCCATATGCCAAAACACGTGCCCACCACAACAGATAAAGTTAAACGATCATTTGCAAAGCGTGCGGTTGCGTGAAGAGGTATCTCTCAGGTACATTTAGCACAGCCAAAGGCGAATGGGGTTTTTTTCCGCGATTTCTGTAAGGTAAAAATAAGGGCAGGCGGGGGAATGCAGGTGGCTCACCGTAAGAGCCCCTCAGGGAAGCCTTAGTGGGACATGAGCACGACCCTCAGCGAGAACGCGCTTCTCGCTTCTGCGGATTCACAAGCTAATAAAACCGCAGAAATTAGCTTGTAGTCGCCTTGGAAGAAGAAGGGGGGGAAAAAAGCGATCTATTCCTAAAAGGGTATTGTTTTATTAATTCCAGCGGGGACAAGGACTTGCGAGTCTTTTCTTTACCCTCTTTTATTGATGTTTTGAAATAAGTGTGAAAATGAAGCATACTGTCATCCTCTGCTAGTGTTCTGCTAGTAGGCAAAAGGAAATTATTTATTTGTTGGAGTTTCCGGAGCTACGGCATGATTTCATTGTTTAGGTGGAATTTATAGCTCGATTATAATAAACATTGTTTTCTAAAAACTCCCTAGGAAACATAACCTCTGTGTGTGTGTGCGTGTGCGTGTGTGTGTGTGTGTGCAAGCCTATGCGAGCGCCCCATCCGAAAGATGGAGAGGAGAAAACACACAAAGGAGATGCATCCCGGGAGAACCGTTTCTTTCAAGGTTTTTCCCCTCCTCACTGGCACCGCACGGAAAGTCTGTCTGCAGCCGCTTCTCTTTCTTGGTCAAATTATTGTCGAGGCAAAACTACAAACCCCAGGCTTTAGCGAGGCACCGTCCGTGCTCGGTGGGAGGGACACAAATGGGATTTAACTTGTTGCCAGTCATTTTTGTGTGTTTGTTGGGAAGTGGGAGGGGGGGTGGGCTGGGGAGGGAGGGAGGAGGAAAACAAGCTCTGTATAAAAGACATATCATATTAAAATAATACATGAACACACCCACTGATATCAAGGGTACGATATCAGCCCTTCCCCAAGAAACTTATTTATAAGTGGTAGCGGTTATAATCATCCAACGAGCCCCTTACCATCACTCCCCCCTCCCTCCGCTAAAGAAAGAAAGAAGGAAAACATGGAGACCACCCTGCCCGGTATAAAAAAGTGTTCAGAACAACCTACATAAAGGGCCAACTCCTGCCAGCCCTGCTCATGCGAGGAGACCAAGGAGCGAGCGAGGTCTGCTTCCCGGGCAGCCTCCCCGCAGCCGGAGCAAGC
>NW_009259864.1:470650-471879 GCF_000687185.1 Egretta garzetta | reverse complement strand
GGGGGGGGGAGGCGGCCGGGGGGCGCGTCTTTTCTGTCGAGTTACCGAAAAACTGCAAAACCAGATACCTGTGTCATTTGCCAAAGATTAGGGTTGTAAGAGGCTATAAAAGAGCTCTAGAACACCACCGTGAAAATATTCCAGCAACCGTTTCTTGGGAGTCAAAGAGCAGCTAGAAGTCTCTTCAAGCACTGTTTGTTGGGTTTGGTGTTTTGTGGGTTTTTTTTTTTTCCTCCAGGTCTTTCCTTTTCTTTTTATTTTATCTCACTTTTCTTTAATTCCATGTTAACTCCGGCAAAAGCACCGTCTTGGCCAAGAATGTTTTAACAGTAAACACAGAAGAAAATAAAATGATGTATTTAAACCTCGAGAACAGTAGAAGGTTTCTACCTTGTCTATTCCCCCCACCTCCCCACCCCGCTTCCTTTTTATTATCGTCATCTGCATAACTCTGTGGAAGGGATATTTTAGTTTTCGGTTTGATTCCTGAATGAGGGAAGAGCTTTTGTTACACGGGGACACGCATTACCTAGGCAGGTGTGACGGCTCTCTTATGCACGCTGGCGTATAAAATAATAGCGACATTTAGGATCTAAAAAAACCCGCACGTCTTAACGTTAAAGTTGGCAGCGAGTGTAAAAATATTCTGTTCAGAAGAACTCTGGCACTGGCAGCTGAACGCACAAAATCTAGTGGATGCTCTACGCTCTCTAAATAGGCTTTCTGTGGACGGTGTTCTACAGCTACAGGAATAAATAAATAGCACCTCCACAGCCTTTAATTAAGGCGATTTAATTCAGACCTCCCCACCCGGCGTAGCCGCCGTGGGCAAGGTATACTCCGACGTTTACTCGGCTCTTTCCGTCACCGCTCTATCTGGTGCTTCGCTCACGGCACCAGCGAAGCTTCCCGGCCCCTGCAGCCATTGCCTCCCGTTCCCACCTTCTCCGTCCAACCTCTGCCCGTCCAAGAAACTTCCTAAGGTTCGGCGGGAGGGGAACCCTTCGCACCTCGTCCACGAATGCCGTTGTTTTAACGCTACCTCTCCCCTCGCTGCGCAGGCTTCTCGAAGGTGTACAGTGCCCCGCTGGCTGTTCTTTATGGTACAGTGCAGCTTCTCAAAAGATCATCGGATGGGGAAATTTAGCTCTTCTCGAAACATTTCAGCAACTGAGCAGTTCGTTCTGAATGGGGGTGGGGGGGGAGGGAAGACCAGAGAGCTTAAAGGA
>NW_009259864.1:464986-470615 GCF_000687185.1 Egretta garzetta | reverse complement strand
GGGGGGGGGGCGAGAGGAGATACAACACAACTAAGCCCGAAAACAACAGGGGTGGGGATGCATGGGAGGGGGACCTAAAATGTTTGTATTTAAAGGGTGCTTGCAAGGTCTTCGGCACAACATGTGCTGCTCTCCTTAAAGGGGCACTGAGTGCCAATAACCATTAGTCATCCAGCAGGGACTTTTCATTACAGATCTATCTTTAGGGGGAGTTCCCCGAAGTCTCCAAAGGGAACATAGCTGCGGATTTCAAACCCGGTCCAGTTCCAGTCACACAGTGCCTGCGTACCTGCTGCAATAGAAGGGAGCGATACTTACCAGAGTTTCGGGAGTGCGCGGATAGCCCAAAGGTCTCGGCAGCGCTCCTTTCCTCTGCGGAATACTATCTTGCATCCGAGGCAGTTCCCAGCCTATATTTGATGTTAACATTTATGCTATCTCAAACACGAGGCTCTCCCATAGACATTTTTTCCAGGGTTTTCAAGCAAATTTCTCGGTGCCACAATGTTATGATGGAAGGATGCTGAAATGACAGGCCTCGTAGACGCTTGTCTTAATCATCGGCTTCTTAATTTAGTTTTAGTGCTGTGGTTTTGTGTGTGTGCGTGTGTGTGTCTGCGCGTGTGTGCGCGCAAGAGAAGCCTCTGACAACCTGCAGCTTCCTAATGACTGACGAGGCAGGGCTGCTGCAGCAAAGTAACACTTCCCTGGTGTGAAGACCTCTTACTGGGAAGTTTAGTTCACTACTGTTCTCGCAATCCTAATCGTATAACCTGTAACCAAAACCCATGGAAGGATACAGCATGCTAAATAGACTAACTTCTAATCACTAAACGTTAGCAGCGCTACCAGCTGTTGAGGATTAACGGGAAGTTGGCTAGAGCCGGACACCTAAACTTCAACCTACAAATGCGGGTGGAAGGGTGGACCGTTGAATACTTCTTCCTCTCCCTCTTTGCCTCCATTCATCCATCCACCTCCAGCCCCATTCACCCCTCTTCACAATGTTTGACTACCTCTTCCTCTTTGTCAGCGCACCGCTCCGTCCCCCTTCGCTGTGCCTTAGCAGCAGGGTATCAGTGTCTGCTGAGCAGCCCTTACCTTAATTGCCCAGGTAACCTGGAATAATAAATAAGGCAAGCTTAGTGTCAAGGGGGGGATAGAATTATGTATGCGTACATCCAGGCATTTACTGTACCGAACGTGATATTACTGGCTGTTAAACCAAAGTGTCCCGACTCGTTTCATGGAAGCACGATGCCATCGAAGCGTGGTTATTAAATACCCTTTCTTCATGGCTGAAAAAACCCTCATTCATTTCTTAAGCTGTCAGTACATTTTAGCAGCTTAACCCCTTGAAAGAGCCCGCGAGTACAGAGCCGCTACACCCGTGTGAAAGGGGATTGAAGGCTGGAGCTGGGGGGTGGAGGGGGGTACGCTATACCCATCGAGCTTACAGCAGAGAGGGTCTGTTTCTCCTTCAGCCTTTAATTTTAAATAAATAAATAAAATAAAACACGAGGGAGAAAAGCATGCGGTTGAAACACTATCCCTGCGAGTTACATCCAAGGACTGCAGGGAGATGGCTGTTGCATGGGCACTTCAGCCAGGAGGTTTCAGCTCAGCTGATCACCCCCCTCCTGACCCCAGAGCTGGGCACCCTCAGCCCATCCCCACCACTCAGCGAGCAAGGTCCGCACCGCAGGCGAGTGTGCAGGTGAGGGAGCGTCCACGCTCAGCAGAGAGCCGGGTCCCCTCCACACACCCACCGTGTTGCCCAGGGCTGGGGCCGTGCGCCTCCCTTCCATGCACAGGCTTCTTCTCCAGACACCCCCAAAAACCCTCCTGGTTAGAAAATGCTGCCACGAGGAACCTTCTCACAGGAATTGGAGCGGAGGGGTCAAATCGAAGCCAAAGGGGAGTGGTGGCCGGGGCAGAGCTCCGGGAAGAACTGGCATTAGGGCGAGACTCCCGCATTTCCAAAGGAAATAGCTCCAGTTTTATAACCGGGGAATTTTCTGTGGAAGAAAAAAAAAAAAAAAATAGAGGGACTTGAAAGTTAAAGTCCAGCAGAAATAATAATTGACGTGGCTTCTCTTACATATCCTTTTCTGTCCCGTAAACAGTGAATTAATCTTCACGGGCTTAGAAAGAGATGTACTACATATTGGACGCAACATTTCCTTTTTTGGTAGAACTGTATATCCACGGCATTAAAAAAAATTATAACATAAATCCTAAGTTTGTGCACAGAGCTTTATTCTGCACCCGTGACAAATGACTGAATGTTAAACCTAGACCCTCAAACATTTTAAAAGCGTGCTTCTTTTGGTGTTAGCCCTTTGCTCAGAAATGCAAAAAGATAAAACGTTTATTTTCTTCCCTGCTACATTTTCATCCCTGATCACAACGCAAAGTAAACTCGGCTTTGACCTAAGGAACACCTCAACGCATTAAAATTTCAACAGGCAATGTCAGTGTTACATTAAACGAGAACTCCTCCACTTCGCTGCAGAGCTGGGATTTGAATAAAACGTTCAATGTTAACAAACAATACACACGTTTGGCACTTTGTGTATTAAATGGATCAAAGAGATTTGATAAGGCACAATACTCCATTTGTACAGACCTGATTGAGCTAATATAATATCAGCAAATTTTACAGCGAAATGAATCTGTTTCTTTTCTTTGTGTTTAAAACCAGCACAGATTACAAATTTTAATGATCTGAAAATGTTTGGTATACAAAATCATGCTTATTTCAGTATTAGCAAAAACACAAGAAATTTTTCAACACAAACACCCAGCTGTGTCTATTTTAAAAGCAGTTCAATGACAGCTTGCACTTATGAGCATGCAATCAGCTAATTTCGCTTTTTTTTTTCTTCTGTGTTAATCAACACTTTCCTTCCTGCATATCAGAGTACAAATAGTATAGTTACTCCACATCAGTAAATGTTTACGTAACCTGTCCTTTCACAAGAATCCGGTTACACCGAATCATTACATGCTAGACCGAGTAGGAAAATGCACTGGGCCCAGCCACCCTAATGGGATCCTAGTGCACCATAATGACACATATTAGTTAATGATCATCATAATCATAATAATATGCAGGAATCTTACCTTTCCTCTTACCCCTTGCCACGGTAGAGTCAAGTCGTATCCTCCACATTGCACTCTTCTTCAAGAATTCCCATACATTGACTTCAGTGTTGAGCAATGAAATAATCTCGAACTGACGTGATTTTTTTTAACCGCATTTCTAAAAAAAAAAAAAAAAAAAAAAAAAGTAAAAAAATAAACGTGGTTGATCATTGACTTTTATCTCTTTTTTTGTCAGTAGCAACCTGTTATGAAATTGGATAAATAAATACAATTGTGGTAAGGTCATTCGAGGTTAATCCAATGCACAGAGTTCATGCCATTCCCAATTGCAATTGTTTATTACCGGTCCGTTGTAATTGTTCTCGTTATTTACTCTCTTTCTCACACTCGCTCTCCCTCCCTCCCTCACGCGCACACATATATACACAAACACATATATAAACCGCACATCTACACGCAACCACGTTTGCTGCACCGAGCTCTAACCTGAATTTCCCCGGGATAAATTGTTTTAGCTGGGGTTGAGCTGCACGTATTATTTCTACTGAACGGATTTGGTTTGGCTTTTTTTATTTTCCCTACTTTTTAGACGTAAACTTTCGGTAGCTTAACGCGGCGCTATAGGTTGCCTTTGCCTGCAGCCTGGGTTGGAAGGCGATCGGCACGCTCTCTATCCGCTACATTTCCCCTTCTACTTCCCCAGTAAGAAAGCTGCGCCATTTATTTCGCTTTGTTTCAGGGTTGATTTCCTTCCCCCCCTCCCTCTCTCCCCCCCGTAAGAATCGACGTGATGTGGACGATTAACACCCGGCTCCCGGGGTCCGGGCTTGATGCACATGTGTTTTCCTTAAGGATATGTGTTTACCATTGGAAATGGGAAGTCTGACTATGATGCTACCAAAGGAAAGGAGGACTGCAGGAAAATTAGGTCAGTTGGGTATTATTTTATACCACATGGGAATTAAAGAGACAGAAGCAATGGTAGTTAGATTAATCTGACCAAGCAAGGACATTTAACATGTATGCACATAAAGTTAGATAGGATGAATTCTACTGCAGTGACTTAAAATAGGCTTTTTAGAAGACAGATTTTTTCTTGGACTTGGACATCTTGATCATGCTTGAGTTGTACTCCAAGACCTTATGTAGAAGAATGATGATATTATAAACTTTTTATTATTAACTAAGTGCTAAAGCAGGGTGAAAAGAAAGGATCTGAAAAGCATTAAGGATGTTGGAGCACTAATATAAAGCACGGGAAAGACTTGCTATGTTTTTAAAATCCAAGGCCATTTCAATGGAAAAGAAAAATCAAAAAAATTCTTGACATGATTTGTTAAAAAAGAGAAATACAGTAGTTGGACTTTATTTTTATCAGAGAACAAATACAAATAAAGGAATAAAATAGATTACCCGGCATTTGCAACTAGTTATAAAGACTCAAGGGAAAGCTCAATGCAGTAAGTGACTAGTGCCACTTAATTAATATCTGTGCCAGTAATTCCTTCTGTTAGGCATCAAAATTTATTTCTGCCATCAAACTCCAAATGAGGAGTTCTCTGCTCTTTCCTTGGATTCAAAAGCTTCAGATGTAATGAAAGAAAAATGAAGGATTTCTCTTCCTCAGGCTCTAAGAATGGTAGCATTAGAACAGTAAGTATAGTTTGTCCTGAGGCAGCCCCTGTACCTTATTATATGAAGCTAAGTATTCACTTTTTACAGTAAAATGATAGCAATTGCCTTCTTACTTCTGAGCCTGAACTTTGGACTTCATTAAGATGGATGGAAGTATGTTGTACAAATTAAACAAAGGAATGTGTACACCTTTGAATTTTTTGTTAATCAGATCTCACACAGACTCTTCTCAGGGAAGATTCCTTTTTTATTCTGTGTGATACAGTTAATTTCTTCTCTTATGGTCTAATTCAAAGACAGGGAGTATTTTCATTGACTCTAGGCATGTTAGTGCACAGAAAAATGGGTGATGTATATGAGCAAATCTGTTACAGGAGAATGAAGTCCCTGCATATGTTACCATATTTATACCTTAGCATATCTACTTACAAATGCAAAGATTTCTCAGAATTCTTTATTGACAGGAAAGTAGGAATCTGCCTTGAAAAATAGTACCATGAATCATCTAAAATTAAGCAGAAAACAAGTACATGGTCTCAGTGATTTCAGAAGTCACAGCAAGGTATAAGGTTTTGCTAAAAGGGAAAAGTCTAATAAAAAACCTGAATACTTTAAGTCAATAAATTACTCATTACAAAAGAATTTGACTAGGATGAACATCTTTTTTTTTGTTTTTTTTTTTTTTTTTTTTTTTTTTTTTTTTTTTTTTTTTTTTTTTGTGTGTGTTTGTGTGTTGGTTTTTTTTTGTTGTTGTTGGGTTTTCAGAGGGTTTTTTTCCCCTTTTTTCCTCCTTTTTTTTTTTTTTCCTCCGCTCTGACTCGGTTTGATTTTATCTGATTGGTGATTATTATTACTATTATTTTTTTCCCTCCCCGGCGGTTCCTGT
>NW_009259864.1:462486-464289 GCF_000687185.1 Egretta garzetta | reverse complement strand
CTTCATCGGGGGCACCCCCGGCAAGCTCCGCCGGCGCTCCACCACCTCGCGGGCCAAGCTGGCCTTCAAGCGGGGCGCCCGGCTCACCTCCACCGGACTGACATTCATGGATAGGGCAGGATCCTTGTACTGGCCTATGTCCCCCTTCCTCTCCCTGCACCACCCCCGGGCCAGCAGCACTTTGAGTTACAATGGGACCACGTCCGCCTACCCCAGCCACCCCATGCCCTACAGCTCAGTGTTGACTCAAAACTCCTTGGGAAACAACCACTCCTTTTCCACGTCTAATGGGTTAAGTGTTGATAGACTAGTCAATGGAGAGATACCTTATGCCACTCATCACCTCACAGCAGCAGCTCTGGCCGCCTCAGTGCCGTGTGGCTTGTCAGTTCCCTGCTCCGGCACCTATTCCCTAAACCCCTGCTCTGTAAACCTCCTAGCAGGACAGACGAGTTACTTTTTCCCCCACGTTCCTCACCCTTCAATGACTTCTCAAAGCAGCACTTCAATGACGGCCAGGGCAGCCTCCTCCTCCACGTCGCCACAGGCGCCCTCCACTCTCCCCTGTGAGTCCTTAAGACCTTCTTTGCCAAGTTTTACAACGGGACTTTCCGGAGGACTTTCTGATTATTTCACACATCAAAATCAGGGGTCTTCTTCAAACCCTTTAATACATTAACATCCATGGGATCAGACTGTAAGTGAACATTTTACACACGTTTGCATTGTAAATGATGATTAAAAGAAAAAAAAAAAGCAAAACAAAAAAGTCCAGGTATTTTTTATTAAGTTCCCCCATTTTCTGTACGTTTGTTCAGTCTTTAGGGTTGTTTATTATTCCACCAAGGTGAGGAGTGTCAGCAAGGTGCAATGTGGGGAGATTACATTGTAGACTATGAAGTTTGGAAGACAAAATTATAGTAGAATGTGTATCTAAATAGTGACTGCTTTTGCGATTTTTTTATTCAGATACGATAAGTCTATCACTAAAAGCCGCCAGATTCTCCATGTTTGCAGTATTATAAGTTATCATGGATATGTCGGTGGGTGCAGACCTTGAAAGAAAGAAAGAAAGAAAAAAAAAAACCAAACCACTAAATTTATGAAAACTATAAAAAAAACTTTAAACGTAATTTGTATTTAAGCAGAATTAATACTGAAAGCTGCCCAAGAACTACATTTTGGCCATTTCTGATTTTATCCTTTTCTTTACCGAACTGCTTTTTTTTTTTGGGTTCCTTTTTCTTTTGTTTGTTTGTTTGTTTGTTTACTTTTAGACCAAAGATTGGGTTTTAGAAAATGCACTCAGTGTACGGAGTAATTTAAAAAAAACAGCAACATTATTTCAGTTTGCAGCACTGCCCGTTCAAATGAATCAGAAGGGGACAAAATTAATGATTGCCTTCAGTTTGTGTTGTGTATATTTTGATGTATGTGGTCACTAACAGGTCACCTTTATTTTTTTTCTAAATGTAGTGAAATGTTAATACCTATTGTACTTATAGGTAAACCTTGCAAATATGTAACCTGTGTTGCGCAAATGACGCATAAATTTGAGTGATTGTTAATGTCGTCTTAAAATTTCTTGATTGTGATACTGTGGTCATATGCCCGTGTTTGTCACTTACAAAAATGTTTACTATGAACACACAGAAATAAAAAAATAGGCTAAATTCATATATACTTGATAGTTTTTTTGTCTCTTTTATTAACTAAAATTAATATGCCAGGGGCTTTAAAGTTACAGGGAGATCAGAGCGCTGCTTTTTACAGCAGTCCACCATTTTTCACATGCTCCTTTCT
>NW_009259864.1:461749-462365 GCF_000687185.1 Egretta garzetta | reverse complement strand
GTCCGTCCGTCCTACCCACCCCCCCCACCCCGCCGATCATATTGTCTTTAACAGCAGTAGTTTCAAACGTAAAGGGTCAGGGTATTTAATTAAATACCACAGCCACTATTGTGATGTCCGTTTTGGGGCAGAACTCTTATCAAGTCTGCTTAAAAATTGTTAGTGCGAGGTAGGGTGTCTTACTAAAAACTGTCTGACGTTGAAGATGTTTAAAATTGCGTGCGTATATATACATATATATATACATACACGTGAATTTAAGTATATATGCACATATTAGGAAAAAACCAAGGTGCATTATTACGTAGATACTATTGCAATCTCTGAAATGCATTCAAAGAATTATTCTTCTGAAAGATATTAATTTCGACTCTATGATGACTGGGGATCTATTAGCTATGGATGTGTATGTGTGTGTATATATACATACACATATAAGCTTTCATATAATCATTCGATCAAATTTAGCAAGCTATGATACGCATGTGTATAAAATGCGATCCTTATCTTAAAGGAGCACTGTTCCGGAAGTATCTATACTATATGTATTTATATACTTTTAATGCTGCAAACACTTTGGCTTTAAATATTATAAAAGTAGCGATAGTTTTTCAGC
>NW_009259864.1:457005-461573 GCF_000687185.1 Egretta garzetta | reverse complement strand
ATATTGGGGGGAGGTGGGGGGGTGTCACGTGACGCCCTGACTTGCATACCGATGTTGAAACGTTTTAGGGGAAGGAAAAAAGGAAAGAAAAAAAGCTCAAACCTGTGTGGATGCACTTAAATTTGAAGTTTTGAAACGGACTTTTTCGCTATCTGCCTGCTGATGGTGAAGCTTGCTGAAGCCCCCAAACCCCCGCCAGCCTCTGCAAGCGTGCTGCGCTGCCCGGAGACTCAGTCCATTAGTTTTAAGGGGGTAAAGCTACGACTCATTTTAAGAAGCATTTAATCCTAAAAAGAATTGGTTTCTTGATGAGTTTAGGGAAGCCTATAAAAGCCGCAACTCTTGAAAATAATTAGAAAACTTGTGCAAAAGGTTTAGGAACTAATTGGATCCCGCGGTGAGTCCGCAGAGGACAAGTTGTTCATTTGTTACGTTTGTGTAGTCTAAACCGGGCTCTGCAGCAGAGCAATAAGCCGGCGACTGCTCACAATAGGCCCAATGAAAAATAATCTCCAGCTCGGAGATGTTATCGCCAACACTTTAAAGAGCTGATCTTAGAAAGACAGAAAAGAGGAAGAAAAAGGAAAAGAGGGGGGAGGGGAGGGGGAGAGAATATGCCGGGGGGTGAATAAGGAAGCAATAGCAAATCTGAATTCTTGCAGAGTATTTGTCATGCTGAAAGAATAAGGGGAGGGAGGGGAAACCTTCCGAAAATAAGTAATAAATAAGCAGATGCAAGCAGATCTGCAGGAAAGAGAGAGGAGTGAAGGGCTGTGGATGAGAGATGGGACACCCAGCTCTGCACTATGTGGGGGAGAAGGAGAGAAATCTCTGATATTCTTGGCTTTCACTCTCACTTCTGCAATTCAAAATTAATCATCACTATGAGAAAAAGGTTGCTTTGTTTGGGGATGAAGAGATGATACCATCACTTGGAAGCACCTACCCTTGCCTGTATCCTTCACTCTATTGTCATTAAAAGAAGTAATCGCAAAAAACTAAACCCCAAAACTCCTTTGCAAGGAGCCTATTGGAAATAACAAAATGAAATAGGTGTGATTTAAACTCTTGAAGCCTCAAGCCCCCATTCTGTATACTTGTGCCTAAGCAAATTAGAAGAATGGCATCTGCTGCAGCTGACAAAGGAAATGATTTATTATTTACCACTTGCAATTGGTTGTATACTGTAGGAAACCCAATAGCACATACTTAAAGTATTATTTAGTTTGCAATGCAAAAAAATCCGCTGGCAGTGTACTAAAAGGAGGGAAAAGACAAGTCAGGTTAGAGGAAAGCACAATCTCACCATGTCAGAGTTTGGGGTTGGCTAATAAGCATTAATTAGATAAGCGTGATGCATAATAATTCCTGAAAAGGGTAGCCCTGATGTATGTGTCTCCAGACTTGGTGTAAGCAAGCACTCGCTCTCAGTGCTCTCCTTTAGGTTTGGTGCAGCAAAGTGCTGCCTAAACAGTTCAGGTGCCACAGACTTTTCCTTCTTTCTCTTACACTGGGGGAAGGGGTGGTTGTTGAGCTGGTAATTTATTCACGTTTCCATACACATATTACCAGCAATGAGACAGTCTTTGTAAAGGGAAAAAAAAAATACACTAAAGTTGTCATGGACTGTAGGAGGACTGCCAAGGCCCCAAATATGCCTTTACCTTTGCCTGCTCCCCAGCCAGAGGAACCCTTTTGTTCGCTGAGGATGCCTTTTAGGCTGATCTTTGCACAGGATCATTCGGTACTGAATGTGAGGATGTGAGGTGGTGGGTTTGGTTGGGATTTTTCATTCTTCTTTCTTTCTTTCTTTCTTTTTTTTTTTTTTTTTTTTTTGGTTTTAGCAGGCAATAATTCTGTTATCTGATACTTGTTTCCATGGTGTCTTGTATGTCAAATCCTCAAGCTAAACTTTTAGGATTTTTTTTTTTTTTAAATATGCACATTTTCAGAACGTTGCGGTGCCTTAGCGTCGTTTCTTTAGCGTTTCCTAATGTAGAGTGTTTATGGGGAACGGGTGGTCTTTAAGGAATTAAGGAGCTATTGTTATTTTCCTAGTTGATGTTTGAGGTGATTAACTTTGCTCGCATAGATCGTAGGAGAAGAAATCTGCTCATCAAGAAACCTCCAATTACGATTTTAAGATTGCCTTCACAAACATGTTTGAGGGATAATAAACTGCAACTCGAACCCACAATGAGATATTTAGCCAACCAGTTTTTGACATATTTTAAATATATTTCTTTTGTTTCCGTAAAATAGCATCCGTTATGTGAAATGTATTCTCACGAAAGGGTTTAAGAGAAAGTGAACAATAGTATCTCTTGCCTTAAACGGCACAAAACTACTGGTTGGGGGAGTGATAATTTTTTTTAATCCGGTGCTTGAAAAAAATAGTTTAACCGGGACGTCATTTTGCTCTTTGCAACTTCTTCTGACGATTATTCAGATTTATGTCAGAAATTATGATTCAGGTACACACCCCCTCACCACTTGTGTTAGGATGAGGTCTCAATCACCACGTATTCACTATTCACTCAAGCAAAACTCCCACTGAACTCCGGTGACGTTTTGACTGAACCACATCAGAATTTTGTTTGAGAAAGAACATTGAGCAAGAGTCACTGTTTTATTAGTGATTATATTCTTTAATTATTCGTATTTTCCCTTAGGACGGAAAAAAAAAAAAGAAAAAAAAAAAGGTTTGGCTGTAGGTAGTCACTGCTGCGTCCTTAATTGTACAATCGCGAATAATACACCCGCCCAAGAAAGAAAGTATATGCGCATACATATTACATGACTACGAATAGCAATAAATATGTATGTATACATATAGACACACAACCCTGCAGAGGGGTCTACCCATGCACCAGTCTCTGTAGTGGCTTCTCGGCAGTTCTGTGCGCTGAAATGTTCCTGTTTTGAACACCCAGAGGGCGGAGTTCCTGCACATTCCTACCTCACCGGAGAACCTGCCCTCAACTCCACTGCAGCTACTCCAGAGAGATGGGACCCTCCAGAAGAAACCTGCCCAGCAATCCCAGCAAGCCTTCCCGCCAGAAGGGTAGGTGCACTTCAAGAAAACCTTCCCCACTTCTTCTCCCAACAGGCAGATCCATGTGATACGAATGAGCAGAGATGACAGACTTCTGTCTAAACGTACTGGTTCCCCCTGCCCCCTGGTAAGCAGAGCGCCCGTGCAGCCGAAGCACAGTTTCAAAGCACCAGTTACACCAAAACTGCGTGTGCCTAATGTTAAGATTTTTTTGACTTTTTTTTTTTTTTTTTTTTTTTTTTGGTCTCTTCCTCAAAGTGTTTCCTCCCCCGGCCTCCCCCCTCCCCCTCGGGCTCTTTCGTTTCAATCGGTAAGTTGTAAGTTTCTTCGCCGGTTTAGCAGTTCTCATGGTTTATCTGTAGTTTTGTTGTGTTTTTTTTTTAAAGCTTGTTTTGTTAATGTGCTCTTTGTTTGCTCGTTTGCCACTAACGCCAGAGAAAGTCACACGGGTGCAATCTTGTGTTTGCCTTTTTTAAGATGCCAGGAGAAACCGCCTCTACCTGCAAGAAAGGCGCACGATGGCACTTGGGGATGGGAGTCCTCCGCCGGCACCGGGTGAGTGCGGATTTTACTCCTCTTTTACACTCAGGAATCAGGGAGCTACACTCGTGATTTGTGTCGGCTGGCATCAGGACGGGAGGGAGCGTGGTTCCCCCAGATCCCTGAGCGTGCCCTGCCTTTTCTGGTCACGCTTGAGCGTAGAAGTATGATGGGGGCTAGGCAAAATTCTCCGCCACCACTCATCCCGGGATGAAATTTGCTCCTCGTTGCGTCTCTGCCGGATGAAAGACGACTTTAGTGTGGCGAGTATAGACGGATTCCGTGATGAATTATTTCTAAACAATCTGAGCCTGTCATTAGAGAAAAAGCTACGGGCTTCTCGCACCTTTCGGGAGTTGTGTAGAGAGGGGTAATATTCCTAAATTCGCAGGAAAGCGACTGGAAGCCAAAAATTCTAGGAGAGCAAGGAGAGAGACTTTGTAAAAAGCCGTAGATCTAAAAATGAGCTGGGTTTTGCTCTGAGTGCTCCAGCGGAGCGAACGCGCCCTCACAACCGCCGACCCGATCACGGGTAACGTTCACGTCCATCGGAGAGCCCCGGGCACAGCCTTTGTCTTCCCGCTCCCCAAATTCCGTGGCTGCGTTCTGGGTATACGGAGATTTACGTGCCGCAAACCGAAATCTCGGGATAGGGGCGGAAGTTTAAACCGCTGATTTGCTCAGCTTGCTCATGCTCGCGGGTGGGGGCAGGCGTGCGGGTGCGTGGGCAGGACCCCGGGGACGGGGCCCTCCCTGGACCGACTGGTTCTTGTTTTATTGTCCCGACGTGGCGGAGGGGAAGAGCGATGCCTCGCGTCCCAGTCGGTGGGTGACTTTAACCCCCTCGCTCCTGCCATTTCTAACCTCGTGAAAACAATTATTTTTTTAATACACAGCAGATCGAGTTTGCGGCGGTGCTGCGAGCTGCGGCACCTCTGCGCGGGGGGGGGGGGGGGGGGTCCGGGGGGCGCGC
>NW_009259864.1:455896-456429 GCF_000687185.1 Egretta garzetta | reverse complement strand
CCTGCCGGCGACGGGCGTTTGCCTTTGGAGGGCTCGAGTCCGAGCCCCCTCCCGCCCCTTCAGGAAGGAGGGAAAAACTGGAAGTGTCCTGCTTCGTACTGACCCAGGTTCGCGTCTTGGTAGCCACCGAGGGACGCCCGCTGCCGTAGGGGAGCGCGCTTAGAGCCAGAGTCCTCTCCCTGCGACCTGCTCCGGGCTGCCCCGATCCAAGAACGGTACCGCAAAACCCACCTCCCACTCCACCGGGGCCAAATAAACCCGCCAAAACTCGAAAAAAACCAAAACCAAACCCAAACAAAGGAAATAAGTGTACTTGGGGTTATCCGTGATTTGAGAGGAAAGCCTAAACGAGGGGGAGTCTGAGAAAAGCCTGCCACTGTCACCCTACCCTAAGGTGAGTAAAGCACCCCTGTAAAGCTAGCCGCCCAGAACTGCTTAACCTCAGACCGAGGGGTGAACGCTCTCCCCGCCCGCAGCCGCCCGGCCAGGGAGCCTGAATTTCGAGCTACAAAGGCGGCACGAAGCCCGGGCTC
>NW_009259864.1:453472-455314 GCF_000687185.1 Egretta garzetta | reverse complement strand
CTGGTTTCCACCCAGAAATGATCTGATCGCAAGTATTTAACATTAGATAGCCTGTTTAGTTAATCATATCCAAGAGGAGACAGGTATCTGCCAAAAAATCTGGCTGAAGTCTGGCTGTAGAGTAAAAAAGAAGAATTCTTTCTTGGCTGTAGAGTAGAAAAAGACAAATTCTTTCTCAGCCTTGGAAGACAGTTTAAAAAAAAGAGAGAGAAAAAAAGTTGTATTCTCATAAAAATAAGCAAAACCTCATTGTGAAGCACTGCATGTCCCAAAAGGCTGCAATACTTTTGAGAATTAAATACGGGTCCCAACACACCCAAACCCACTCGCATCCCCACACCAGTATATTTCCAAACGGGGATGACGGCTCCGACAAGACTTTTCACGACACCCCGAACGAAACAAAGCTGGGACAGATCATGAGAGCGGTCTATGGAGGGATATGGTTAAGCACATCACATAGTCACTTATATAAATGTCATGCCGTGGCTCATAGGTAACTTTAAAACAAGCTAGTGATAAGGAAATCTGCTTTGAGGTTTCTGAACTGCACTTCTGATGGCAAGGGCATCTGGAGGAGAGAATCACAGTGGTACGGAATGGCAAGGGTATTTTTATTAGCTTATAGTACACACACACGCTCAGACGGGTCCATGAGAAAACATGAGAATTGTGCAAATAAAAATCTCATTGGTGTTTTATCAGTGAACTTCTCCCGCTATATCTACATTTCCATGGCTATATATATGTATACATATATGCGTGTATATATACATGTGTGTATATATGCTCGTGTGTATATATGCTCGTGTGATTTGCCTGATCTTTTCTGAATGTGAAAGTGTCCTCTAGGATTCATCAGAAATGGCAGCACTGCATGTTCCTTTCCTTGCTTGCTTGTTTATTCTGTTTGAGCGAAGTTGTTTGTTTTTCTGGGAAGCGTAAGTTGCCTTTAGTTATGTCATCACTATCATTTGCATTTAGGCGGAAGGGTAGGACTTATTAGCTCTATTTTTATTATTAAATCAGTGAAGGTAAAAGTACTAACAATTAAATACAGATCTCTGATTGCAGGTTGGAACAGCAAAATCGATTGTCTCTTCATCAATAAGACAAGTGTTGAGTAGCTTGCTATTGATTAATATGTTTATTTATGCAGAACTTTAGGCATTTGCTTACATATTTCGGGTTCTTTGTCTGCTAATTATTATACCAGATTGGTTTGAAAGAAAGAGCTTAGACTGGGAAACACACTTGACAGATCCATTCTTAGCTAACCTGATAGTGGATTATTGCAATCCAATAACTTTAACAAATTACTTATACGTGCTTGCCTTTTGAGCAATTAGGAAACCGTTTCAGATTAAAATCCCTTCTTGCATTCGAGGCCGGCTTATTTAAATAAAGGGGCATTCTGTTTAGATATTTTCCAAATGAAAAATGATTCTCTGGATCTGCAGAGGCTGAACAGGAGTCGATGTGCGCTTCGCCTTCTGGGCCCTTGGTTTCCTTTGTAAGTGTAAAGCACCTTCCCAGCAACCGAGTGGCCCCTGGGGTTTCCTCGTAGATGGAATTTAAGAATCGGAGATAATCTGAATATACAAATCAGGAATCGATATATTAAAAGAAAAAAAAAAAAAAAGAAAAGAAGGACCGGCTATAAAATACCGGAATTGCTCCAAAGCAGGCCATGTTTTAAGTTGGTTTTTGGCTTAGTGATTTTATCAGTCCGAAAGGAATCGCCCCAGCCCCTTTGCTAAACGGCCGGGTTTCCAGCCATCCCCTCCCGGGACCGCAGAAGGATGACATTTTGATATTTTTTTTAACACGCTTCTTTTTTTT
>NW_009259864.1:449873-453180 GCF_000687185.1 Egretta garzetta | reverse complement strand
TTTCCCCCCTTCTTTTACCTCCAGCAACCGCCGCTTTACAGCCTGTAGAGATAAGGCGGCCTCGCATCAGATGATCGCAGAGATAAGTAATCTCTCCCCTCGGCCCGTGGTAGAGCCGACCGTATGCGCTTGAATCTGAGCGCTAAGTCTTTCCTGTGAATGAACGAGAAAACACTCGACAGGTCGTGAATAATCGTTTTAATGAGTGTGTAAAAGCGTGCGACGGGGTGCACGGAGCTGTCGGGTTAAACAAACAACTTGTACCCTGACGAAATCCGATTGTTAAAGTGCAAAGTGGTGTCAGTCCAATTTCCATCCCAGTTCTAAAAACCACAGATCTAAGTCGCGGGAGTCCAATTTTCCCCATTAAGAAAAATAACAATATTTTCTGAACGCAAGTGCGATCGTCCCTAATGTTACAGCCTTTGACGAAAAAAAGACCAGTTGCATACCCCAAAGGGACCGAAGTTTTATTATTTTTTATTATTTTTGAAGAAAGTCCTTTAAAAGTATGTATTTGACATTTTCCTAAGTATTATCAGATCAATGCGGTAAATATTTTTTCCTTTTTTTTTGTGTTCCCCCCCAACCCCCCCCCCCGTATGTTTTTTTCACAGATCACTGGAGGCAAACATCGAATTAATTGGATCTCAATGACTGAGGTTGGTAACTTTGTATTGAACTAAGGTTATCTCTGTCATAGTGTCCAGGTGTTTACAAGACATTTCAGGCGTTTCTAGAAAAGGTAAATCCAGAGAACACATACGATAAAATTAAAAGGGAGTTATAATATTGTATACTCCAAATCCAAGTTATCTTGCTCCTGTGTGGGAGATAACATTCTGTGGGTCTGTAACAATCTATCCAGAGACGATAAATTACGGAGAAAAATTTTGGAGGCTTGGGGTTTTTTTTTATTATTTTATTATTAATCTTTCTTTTTTTTTTTACTTTAAGAAAACCTGCCATGAGAATGGCCAAGCCTGTTTCCTTTACAACTAGAGGGCCTTGCATTATTTTGAAAATGGAGACCCCACTCCTTTAAGTCAACTGATTATTTTTTAGGGTTAGTTGATTATTTAATGACGCATATTACCTACCTTTATTGTTGCTAAAGACTTCCAGATCGACTGCGGGTCTGGGTGTCTCTGCGAAAAGTCATTTTCAGATGTGTCCCCCTCCTTTCTTTGAAAATACCGGTTTGAGCAAAGTGAGGCGAGGCAAGCCCAGCTGGAAACCAACGCTTTTTAAAATTTCTCCATAGCACCGTTTCGTTTAATACTCGGATTTTCAAAAATAGTGTGACATTGGAAAACAAACGGCATGCCAGAATGTATTGCTAGGCTATAGGCATAATGAGGACCCAATGCAGTTTCCAGTCATATGAATGGGAAATTTACTTTTGATACTGGTGGAAGTCGAATCTGGCCATTCCTGAACTGGATAGGAGTATCCAGATGGCTCTGGTCTCAAGCCGATCTCCAGCGTTTGTAGCATTTGGAGTTAAAACAGAGAGGTTTTTTCACCATCGCAGTTTGGTGCTGTGCTTTAGGAAGGGTGTAGGCACTCAGAATGAATACCGTTCCGTTTCGGGTCCCTAAGCGCGGCCGAGGCGCCTTTGCCTGCCTTCCGCTGAACCCGGGGCTAGAAAAGAAAAGAGAGAGAGAAGAAAAGAGAGGGAGAGAGGGGGAGAAGGGGGGAAAAAAAGCTAACTCAGCCCCGCTGGGTTTAGTAGCGGATCTGCGAGCTATACGAGCTATATGAGCCATACGATCATGTAACAGTATTTAACGAGCATCTGACAAATGTTCTGGGCATTTTCAAACATGGCTTTGTTCAGGCTGTACGACTTGAAACACGTCGTTGCCCGGACCAGTCTGAACGCTGAAGACTGTCAAAACCGAAATGTTGTTCCCACTGTTCCTTAACTCCCCGCGGGCGAAAAAGTGGGTGTAGACTCAGCCCCACGGAGGAAAGATAGAGGAGAATGAAAGACAAAGCGCAAGGCCGGGTGCCTCCCCAGCACAACAGGACAGAAGGCTGCATCCTGAGAGCCAGGCAACATTTCTCATCCCAATGAAAGACTAATGCCCTCCTCCTGCAACTGCAATTTCCTTTGCAACAAAAACGTGCGTAAAATGGGCACGGTGGAGAGCGAAGACCTATCAGTTTCCTGCTGTAGTTCTGCTAATAAATAAACTTCTAAATGTTTAAAACACTCTATCTGTCACATTCACAAGATAGGTACTGTAAATTCCTGTTGCAAATATACAAACAGAGATCCAAGAGGTTGCCTCTGTTTTTGTATCTCTCTCTCACAAGAAATGCACTATCAAAACATTAATTATATTTGAAAGGGAGCAGATTATTTGTTTGAGAAAGAATTACATTCTTGAATTTATATTCCACGCAGATCTCTCCTCCTGTCTGCTGAGAGGGTTGAACTGTAAATCTGTCTCAAATGATGTACCCCTAAAATGTAGGTAGGTGTGTCACATTAGAGCAGTAGAGAGATGGGAAATAATCTGTAGGTGCTTTTAGACACCTCTGTGGGATGGGTCGTTAGGGAATATCGAAATCAACATGAAATTGCAAATCTAACATGTGAAGAACATACAACCTTGTTCTTTGACAATGGGAATACAAACACACACAGAGGCGCAGAGTTGAACCTGGATAGTTATTAAACACCCTGACTCATGGGAGTTTGGGCCTACCATTCCCACTGGGTTTTTTGTTTAGTGGTTTGAGGGTTTTTTGTTTTGGTTTTTTTTGTTTTGTTTTGTTTTGTTTTTTTTTTTTTTTCAGTGCTACACGCACATCTTGCCGTAGCTGGTAGTTGAAAAGCTACCAACTGTGTGAGCCGTGAGCCATCATTTATTTCCTGCTTTTTAAAAAGACTAATAAAAGGGTTAAACAGATGCCCTCATAGCTCTACCTTTCTTCTGAGAAAAATGGCGATCTACTGGGGCTTTATTAGGACGCCCTGAAATACTGTCCTTGGCGTCTCCTTTTTCCACTCTTCGCCAGCCAGCCGCTCAGTGTTTCCCAGTCTGCCTTTAGACGCTGTTAACAATCTCAGCAGCATCGTTCCTCCAGCACTGCAAGTATTTTGGCAGCGACTGATGTGAACAGTCCGTTCAGAAAGGTGGCCGGGGCTATCGCGTCACGGTCAGGGAAATTCGTCACTAGATCGCTACCCTTAGCTTAGGACTTGGGGAAGCTGCGTTAGCGCCAGGTCCTGCAGAGGTGGGCTCTTTTTCTCTGTTCCTGTGTTTCTTGAGTCCTGGGAAAACCAAGCCAAGGG
>NW_009259864.1:448169-449567 GCF_000687185.1 Egretta garzetta | reverse complement strand
GCGCCGCCGGACCGCTTCGAGATGCCGCCGGGAAATCTGGATCCGAGACGGCTCGAAGGACAGCAGTTTACAAAGCAATCGGTCCCCAAACCTCCCAGGCAGATGTTCCAGGTTAAGCCAAGCTCTTCGATTGTCGTACAATCGTAGGGAACAAGACCTGCCCCGGGATAGGGGATGGGATAGTGGGGGGAAAAGGGACAGGCGGGATGGCATAAACAAAACCCAACTAAAACTGCAGACATCATTTAATTCTTTGGGCAACTTCGTGCAGATCTCAGGCTTCTTCCTCGGGTTTGCTGGGGAAGGCTGCGATGGCCGAGCCTGTAACTTCTTGCATCGTTTTTGACCGTGCACTGTATTGCCATAATGCCAATAAACGCTTTAAACGCGACTTATTAGCGGCCAGCTCCAACCTCTCAGGCCCGGACTAAACGAGGTCTGCCCGGGCCCGGGGCTGCGGGGTCGCTCCCTGCCTTCGGGTGGGCTTCGTGCTCTGGGAAAATGCGGGCAGATGGGCGGGGGGCTGTTTGCACCGGCCGCTGGGTTTTCTTTCCTTCTTTCCTTGGAGGGGCAAGTCGTGGCTTGCAAGGGGTCTCGGAGGCAAGGGCTCGCTTCATTTCGGCAGGGTCAGGGTTTCAGGACTTTAAGTTCAGCGGCCGGAGACACCTCTGCCAGAATTTTGTCCGACTTAGTGGCTGCCTACGAGGAGAAGCAGCTCTCCCAGGGACGAATTCCCTGGTGAGAAGCATGGCCCATATCGCTCACCCTTCCCGCAAATGCCAGCAGATGGATGCAATTAAACGGCGGCCGTCCTCCGCGGCCGGACACCGATACGGGGTGGAAGGGGGTCGGCCGTACCGCAGCGCCCGTGGTCAAGCATTCACCCCCGGCCCCTGCAACAGGGAGGAGAAACGAAAGGTGGGTGCTCCCAGCTTCGCCCTCCCTCGGCAAGGGGAGCACGGCGGGACCCAAAAAGTTCAGGAGAGAAAAGGCCAGAAAAAGAGAAAAAGGAGGAAAGTTCAACACGCGTGTTGGGAGCAGTCAGATCTTTAGGTAATATTATTAATAATCATAAAATCCCAGCAAAACAACGGCTCTCTTATAAAGGAAATCTGAGGAGCGCAGTGAGCTAAGTGGAAGCTCTGTTTCCAAGGCAAGGCAGGATTAGTTCACTGCACATAATAGCCAGTGTGTAGGAATTGCAAATGAACATCACCAGCAGTGCTGGAGTTACCCTCCGTAAACTAATATCGAGCTGCCTTCTCTGCACAACGTGCGAATAACAGACAGCTCTTAGCTTTCGAGGGGAACGAAGATTTAAGTAAATATATATATATATGTGCGTGTATATGTTTTTCCCCCTAGTCTAACCCAAGAAACTCCTTTCCCAGTGTAGCC
>NW_009259864.1:320877-447921 GCF_000687185.1 Egretta garzetta | reverse complement strand
CGCTGGCCCGCAAATCTCGGCTGAACCAATGTTTCTATCCCGTCATCGGGCACGCCATGGGGGAAAGGAATACATTTGATCTTCCGCTGCAAAGAGGGGAGAGAGAATACTGCGAGCTCCAGGGCTCTTTCAAACACTCCAGGAATTAATGGGGGAGGGGAAGGGGCTAGGAAGGATGGATGGATGAAAAACGGTAAAATAAAAACATGATATGAAGATATATTTACTGTCAGCTCAGAGCCAAAACATTTATGCTCCCACGCCTTTTTTTTTTTTTTTTTTTGAGCAAATCGGAACTTAAGTGATGCATTTTAATTATTTTAGGAACATAAGCAAGAAGGCTCTTTTTCAGAGTCTAAATAAATAGCAGAGTGTTCTGTGCTGATGATGTCTCTGGCTCGTGATGGCCTCATCTATGCAGCCACTACTGTGAGCTCTGAAAACCTGGGAAGAATGGGGTGTTACTGGCAATTTCTGAAAGGAACTATCCATTATTTGTGGGGTTTTCTGAAACAGAACATGCAAAGAATTTTCTGACAGTCTGAGAGGTGAAAAGGGGGCCAATATTTTCCTAAAGCTTCAGGTCAGAATGATGGGTGCCTAAATCTCACTATTGTTTTAAGCCTGAGGTGAGGAGCGATTTTCCTTATTTTTCAAATAGTTGTTTCAACTCCTTGAAAGCAGTGGGGAAAAGATACGTGTTTCCCTGACACAGAAGGAGCTGGATGCCTTGCAGTCTCTTAGATCAGCGTGGTGATTTTTTTCTTGTTTTTTTTTCCCCAACTGCCTGATCTAATCTCTGACAACATTATTCCTGCATACATGTCCCTAATCTTCAACAGATTGCAGCGACCTTCCTGAAGGAGAGCGACACTCAGAAGAGCCACTTTTTATTTTGGGGAGGGTGGAGGAGGGAAATACTCCCTTCACCTAGAAGTAGAACCTATCTGAGTGTAGTCAGAAAAAAAAGAAAAAAAAACAAAAGCAAGTGAGAACACAGCAGAAGAGAGTTCCTCTAAATCCATGTTTAAAGAAAATCATGAACCAGTGTATAACAATTGTAGGGAACACTAAACCACACACACACTGGCAGTTCTATAGCAGAACATATTAGGCATAATCTCCCTGTGTAAAAAAATCAAATCAATAATGGGTTTCAGTTCTCTGTTTGCAGAAACACCAAAGCTTTTAAGGCCAGCAGGGCTTAGTCCACAGTTTTCCCTCCAAACAGGACATCTCCCCACATCTTTATGGAAGATTTGCATTATGTTTCTGATGCTCCTCTCCTCTACACCTACTTCCATTTTGGATAGTGTCACTCAAACACTGCAGACAGTTTCTGTCTGCTTAAAACAAGCTCATGAGAAGAGCAGAGTGCCTATAGGCAAATTCCTTCCTTTCTCTCTGTGGTGTGCTTGTACTGCATCTTCAAGACTTGCCAATGAAAAGCCCAGAGTTGTTGCTTTTCAGGCTGTGCCATCAGTCTGAGGGGTGCAGAAACTGCAAAAAAGTGGAGAGCTATGAAAAGACATGGTTTGGGTTCCTGATTCAAGCAGAACAGCAGCATCAGCAACAACAGCAACAGCAACATTAAGACTGTATCAAGAATAGAGAAAGATTGAAGAGGAAAGAAATCTTAACAGCAGCAGCGAAGGCAAGAAGTGTATTACAGAAGTGTGGTGGCTGTGATTTCCAGCCTATGTAATTCCTATCCCAAAGATGGAGCAGGCTACAGCTTGTAGTACACAGACAGGTGACAGCAGAAAATAGTGCTGGTCTCTGGGTGTCTGAGTGCTGTCTCTGTTTTGCAGCCCATGAACCCAGCTCTGTCAATGTCTGTAAGAGTTTTCGGATGCATCCATGCACCTACAAGCAAAGCAGAAAAGTGCTTGCTGCCTTGTTTTCATGGAGATCCTAAAGATGCCCTGGTTTTCCTTGTACATCTCCACCATGACCTCTGTTGAAACTATGAAATACAGTGTCACTGGTTTACAGGAAGAAACTTGAGCATCAGGACTTCCATGAGGAGGTGTGTGACCAGGTGCGTACAAGGAGTATGTGAGAAGGAAGTGGCCTAGCTGCCTTATCCTCTCCAAAGAACTTCCTCACCTTCTCCTCCTGCAATACAACAGAGCTCTTGGCACTTCCATTGTCTTTCCTGCTCCTCCAGAGTCCATTAATCTTTGCTTCCTTGCCTGAGGGTTATCACTAGGAGAGACAGACTAACACTGAAAACCCCATAAAAATTAGGTTTGAATGTTCTTGATATATTCCGATTGATGGATTGATGGAATCTGGTGGAAAAGATTCTTCAAGTAAATGCTGGAAGCACCATGAATCTAACCATTTGGTGCCAGGCTTGCAAAACATCTAGAGAATAATGTAATCTGAGGAACATCCTTTCATTGACAGGGAATAGATGGTCTACCAGCATCTCTCATCTGTACATTTTTGAATTTATACTTTCACAAAAATGTAAGTCCAATTAGCATATTAGCTTGGGATACTCATTTAAAAACCCAGTTATTTCAGTTTTTTTGGGGCACTATTTAGCTGAAGTTGTAAAAGAAGCAGCAATGAACAATGTTGACAATGCTGAACAATGTTGACTTATAGAGTGTTATCATTACACTTCAGAAGTAACATGTTAATGCCAAGAAACCAAGTCTTTCAATCTTCTTTTAGGGCTGCTGGTTAAGAATGACTTTGAAGCTTCCTTCTGGCACCTAGAAGAGCACCCTGCATTCACTTCTAGTGAAAAGTCTGCTTGATGTTTGGAGTAGCTACAAATCTCATAATTAATTAATGAATGAATTAGTAATGGACTGGTAGGATCTGTATAAACTGCTGAAGACATGAGACAAATGATCTATTCCATTTCTTTTTAAGATCTTGGTCTACTATTGAAATAGCACAAAACCACTGCTCCCCTTGCCCATATCTAGCTTCATGAAAATAATCCTCAGGTCTGGATGTATGTACTTGGTTTTTGCTTATTAGGGACAGGAGCTCTTTGCTGATTGCATTATTTGCTTTGTTTATTTGTTCATTGATAAGTCTTTTGGGACAGTTTCTGCAAGACACTTGAACTCAGCACCTTGTAGGGATTTCCTATGTTTCATATGTTCTCTGGATAGATTAGACGCCTAGTGGGACCTGGTTTATGTACTGAATAAGTACACTTGAATAACTTGGCCAATGATTTAGAGTCTGCTTAGCATAACTGTGTTTTTCCATAAGTAGGACTGCCCTCCACACCATGTAGGGACTCGAGTATCACATGTGCTGTGCGCAATAGGAAGTCTGTCGTCAGAAACAATGGACATTCCTGTACATGGACAGAGGAAGAAAAGCTGCTCCTGACATGAGGTGGTCCTTTAAGGTGATATGTTTTCAAGGATGAGAAAGACGATCATGGTTTATGCCTCTGCTCTGAAACAAGGCTAGTGCTACCAGCATGTGGGTTCCATGCAAAGGCTGATCTCAGGCTTGCTGATTTGCTTTTCTGCTCTGCTGCTGTCAAGTAAGTTCCTTTGTTCATTGACTGAATGTGGAGAGGCAGCCATGTTGAAGCAGATTCGCTTGACACATGGGCCTCAATTAGCTTTCAGAGGAGATATTTCAGAAGCTGTGTGTCAGGCTAAAGCTTCCAATGCTGAGCTTTACTAATTCTTCTCCCCATGAAGACTTGAGTGGGAGAGGATTATTGAAATACTGCAAATCCTGAGCAATCTTCTGTTGCAATGAACTATTGTAGAAAACATAGTGTTTCATAAGGGCAAGGAAACAAGAGGGGAATCAGTCATTGCTGGTCTTGAAAATAGAGACCAGGGATCATGACATAGTAGCTCTCCTTCAGTGAGACGTCCCCAGACACACGGGGCTCAGCACTTGCTCTTATTTCATGTTTTCATGTTTCACATGGTAAGTTCCTTACACAGACGCAGGCTCAGAAAGACCCTTAGCGGTGAATCTCTTTTCTGGATCCTCAAATATCTAATATATTCGTCTGCATTCATCTAGGACTGCTCTAACTGGACTAACATCTGGCATATTTCAAACTCCAGTTGTGGAGTGAAGGCTCACACTTAAAAGTGGAGCACCAAAGGCCTCATATCTCATTATAACAGATATTTTAAAGTGTACAGGATATAATTGGCCAAATGGACAAAAAAGGATCTCTGTCCAGGACTTATATAAAGGTGGCTGGGATGGTCTGCTTTAGGCTGCTGCATATTTTAAAGCCTAAATTAAAAGAAGTAGCTTCCGATTTAATAAAAAGTGCTTTGGAAGTTGCTAAGCAACTTCTAGAAAGCTTGCTTTTTAAGAAGTTCATTTGTTTGTTTAATTTCAGGAAAAGGTTGCATATTATTATCTAAGTTCCATAAATCAAAAGAGAAATGCATAATGGAAATGCAATAGGACATTTCAACATTTTCTTCGCTTTCTATATTTTGCAATTAAAACCCCTTTAATTGTCTTGTGAAGTTTCATCAAGTATTCAACAAATGTTATTTATGTATAAAACTTCAACAGATTATTGAGTACACAAAGAACCAAAGGAAAAAAATTAAACAGGTTTGTCATATGGTATGTGTTTATCTTAACCTTTCTTCTTCAAAAATCTCATCTACTAAGTACTTTTATCAGACACTAATTATACTCCTTCTGAAAAGAATTTCTCCAACACCCTTCAGTGCCTACACCCTTTAATCATATCTCATTACATCTACCTAATCCATCTCTTTTTCGCATTGCCAGGGCTCATTAATAGTTTTAAAAGCCAGTCCTGGACATTATCTTTCCTTTCTATAGAAATATAAATAATACCAATACTGTTTTATTCCTAGATTTCATAGGCATTAGTAATTAGATAAAAATTATTTGGCAATATTGAAATTTCATCTAAAAACAACTTTAAAAAGTGTAATAGAATAGCAGTAGAAAGTTATGTCTTTTCCCAAGTGGTGGTTTTTATAAGCTGTTTTAACAGTGGATCAATAATCACTTTGAAAGGAAGCGATCCTTGACTAACTTTTAGCAGATATTGTGCTTCACAGATGTTTTATAGATGATACATGTACCACCTTGTAAACAGTGTGGGTAGTCCAAAGAATCTCTACATGACTGTGAGTGAAAAAAAAAAAGGTGAGGCCAGCAAATTGCCCTCCTTCATTCCTATGCCATGTGTGTGCCTTACATCACCGCAGTATGAAAAGCTTATAGAAAATGTCTCTGCTATAGTATCAACTGAAGGGAACTGATCAACATCGAATGAAAAACTGATGTGTCAAATTTTGCGGTGTTTTTTTTTTTTTTTTCTGTTCTCCAATTTCTGCAAACAGGCTACAAACTTCCTTATTACTTTTACCCTTTAGAATTATTTGTAAATCACTTCAGTGGATAATCCTCAGTCTATAGACCCCCGTTTGTTGTGAATTTCGGCAATTTGCAATTTACATTGTATTATTTAATTAAGTAAGCTATGTGAATTCATTTGTGCTCTTATTTTCAGGATGGGTAGGTCTACATTATGCTAGCTTACCTCAGTTGAAAATTTGAGTAACAACACAAAAGCATGCAATATTGGTCCATTTTCAAAAGCCATAACATGTCACAGTCATGGCTTTCAGGTAAAACTAGTGGCTGTATTTTGAGTAGGAAGATTGTTTTTCCCCAAATCTGACTAGAGAGACCACTGAATAGTTTTTTTGCCTCCTTTTGTAATGAGGAATATGATTGCATTCCATGGATTATCTGGGAGTTTTATTTAACGTATTAAAATTATTACTACAGAAACCTCTGACACACCTTAATTCTAGCTTTTGACCTTCTACTATAAATCCTGAATTAAGTTAATCCTAAAATTCGGGGAAGTGCTTTTTTGACATACTTTGTCATAGGGCGTAGATGTTCCTTGGACCTTTAGTGTCCTTGACCATTGTGAAGGACCATGGACATGGTTTGCAGCAAACACCTGTTCATACTGTAGTTCCTTAGGGGCAGAAAGACCAGTGACAACAGCCTGGATTTCAGGGAACTTGGGCTGACCAAGGCAGATTGATATCACCCTTGAATCTATTTAATGCCTAACTGCGATTATAGGGGCTGCCTTATGGATCCTTTCAGTTCCATCTTCTTATCCAGCAATGGAAAATTCACAATTGCTTTTTTTTACTCCTTAAATCAAAAACATTTGTAGAAGCCCATCTAAATGAGAAATAAAAATATATTTGCATGCAATATAACTGATACCTCACACACATACAGTCAATATAATTGACATATTATTTGAGGTGTAATTGAGCATAATGTATATGGTACTGTTTTGTTATGTTTGAACGTACTGCTTCTTTTCTCTAAAGAGCTCATGTATATAGACCAACACAATGTGTGTAAAAATTGTATATATAAAAACTACAGTCAACTGGAATTTGCCTTTGTGACTACTAATGAACTTGAGCTGAAAAATATTTTCCTAAGCATTCCTTGTTACAGACCTACTGTATCGTTTGCAGGAAGCAAACACAAAATGTCATATCTAGAGCTAACCTAAGGGCAACATGTTATTTCCCAGTCTGTGAAAATATGTATGGTTTGAGGTGTCTTTTTGTTCCACACTGGAAATAAAACAAATCTCTTTGGAACATTTTTATGTCATAAAATTGCATATATCAGTTTAGGGGCCAAAAAAAGACAGATTTTTTGTGTGTGTGTATTTCTCTTTCCAACCCTTTCTTTGTTTCACTCTCTCATTAGGAAATGACTAAATAGACAAGCCAGGCTATTTAGAACATTCCCATTGAAAACTTCATTAAAACTGACACATTTTTATGAAACATTTTGGCTTCAATGGAAAGACATATTTAGATGAGGGAAAAAAAAGTCAAATAAAGTATGACTGGTTACAAATGCAGTCAAACTGATATTCATATTCAAATTTGAACTAATATTTACATGACATTTTTTCTAGAGATTCTTCAGACCAGATCATTTGAATAGACCTGAGTAATGCCAACAGTTCTCTACCTAACAACCAAAGCTCTTGGAAGACAAATATTTTTCACTGCAGTAAGAAAGGTTTGAGCTCCATAGGAAGCAGGAAGCTGTGGAGGTTTCCTGTGTACTCTCATATCCATGCAGTCTCTGCCATTGGATTCACTGGATTATGGTTATTTCAGGGACTATCTTTAAAAGTTCTTTGTGTTTACTAAGAAGAGCGGAATTCCTCCACAGGCCCGATCGATGCTTTCCTTTCTTTAGCTTTCAGTTACTGCATTTTTTTTTTGTATACAGCTAAGCCTAATGTTAGCACTCCGTTTCAAAAAGATGGAAAATGGTGTATTTTTCCTTCTAGTCCTGCTCTGGTTATAGTTTGGCCAGGGCTCAACATTTACCATCAGCTAGATTATATTATAACCAGCAAGATTGTTTAATGGCCACAGGACTGCTATACACATAATTATCTTCAGAAATCAGTGCAGAATGTTTTCAGTTAGTTTTCCATTTGCTTAGCAGCAAATGTGTAACACAGAAAATGGCTAATACAGGAATAACAAATTATTGGGAAATTCTGTCTTTCTAAAATAAGCCATTTTTGGCGCTAGAAGTCTGTGTAAAGTAGAGGAAAATACTGACCTATAACAAGAAACCTTTATAATTCCAGGAGAGAACATCTTACCCTCTTTGCAATTACAGACCAAACCCAATCCCTGCCTTCAAGAAAGCATATTCTTATAGTATGAATGGAATATTAAATAAATGGAACTTCCTTATATTTAATTTTTTTTAATTTCAGAATGCTCAGATTTCTTTTAGAAACCAAGATTTCTAAGGAGTAGGATAAAACACCAGAACTCAAGCAGAAAATGGCTCACACTAAGTCAAAGATCCAAGCTAAAGTTGTAGTGTCACCCTGCAGATCTCATTCTACAGTTATCCCGTATTTAGGAGAGTTATGAAATTATTCTGCATTTCGGAGAGCTAGGAAGTCATTCTGCATTTATAAGCCATTTACTTACTTGCTTTTCATGCACAGGATGAATCAGCACAAGGATTTGAAGGATGGATTCTTTATATTTGTGAGTGTTGCAGAATATAAAAAGTGATGCCCATGAACTTTAAGTATCTACATTATCTACATGTATTTTAATAGAATGAAATTACTGGATTTTAAAGTACAGATTACAACAGGCATAGAATTTATGCTTCTTGGAAAGCACATTTGCTCAGACATAAACTAACATTTTGCTTCTATTTTTGAACCACGTATTTTGGTTTATTGTTCCAAGGTTGCTTCAGTTTAAGTGGATGGGCAAGACAAAAACCATAAAAGTGACAAAAAAATGGTATCCAAAAGCCTAACGCAGGGTCTTTTCCAAATATATTTGCAAGGGAGAAGCAATGCAATGAAAGCAAATGCTTGTAAAGCTGGCAAGGTACTCTTTGAAAAATGGGTCCGAGAAGCAGGCTGGCACCATGGGACAGATACAAAGTTGTAGGCAGAAGCAGCAGTGTCAGAAAACTGTGGCATAACTGATCCAGCAAGAAGCATGACTGGGGAGAGGCAGGGTACCGGGATTGTAGCTACAGGTGGGATGTTGCTAGGAAAAGCCTCAAAGAAGAGGGCAGGTGGCTTTAATTTTATGTGGAAAGTCAGACTGAAGGAACACAAAGAGAGGAAACTTTCCCAACAGATGGTGAAGAAGATGGAGTAGAAATCCAGATGAAGTAGGTAGTGATCAGTGCAATGAAAGACAATGGAGGCATTAACATATTAACTCCATTTCTAACTGTAGTGGTGGAAAGTAAAAGGCAAGGCAAGAGGATTACCAGGATTAAGCAACTGTATTGATTTGCAGGGAGAAAGAAGGACAAGAATGAAAAGCCAAAGTGGCTTTTTTGGCTGAGTGCAGGATGAGGGTAGTCCTTCCAGGTGCAACGGAGAAATGGAAAATATGCCGCTTTCTCTGTGTTGAACTGCTGCTGCTTGTAAGATGCCTAGAATATTACTGGGGAACATGGATGTTGGCTTTCTCAAACTGAGAAAGTAAGTTAGAAAAAGACTACTATTTTTTGGTGATGTCCTAAAAGTCTGAGAAAACTCCAGTTGTGAGCATGTGTGTAGTTTGGAACATCAGCTTGGTATCAGTCATTCTTATTTACCTTTCCAAACTATGGCGCTCAGGGACAGAGGGCTGGAGGCCATCCAATTATCCAAGATGCGTGGTGTGTGAAAGGGTGTGGGTGCTACTTAGAGCTCACTTGAGTACAGGGAACTCCTCAGGATTAGTCACTTTGACCGACAGGAAGAAGCAGGGACAGAGTTTGCAGCAAAAAGCAGATTAAACTGCTATTAAACTTCTTTAAAGGTAGGAAGAGCAGCCACAATTTGTTGAATTGCAGAAACAACCAAAGCAAATTCATATTGCCCCATGAAGATCAGTGATTTTCAGTACCATAGTTTAAAAGAAGTGCAGTGGAGCCTTTTCGGGTGATAGGCACAAAAGCCAGTGGCTGACTTTTCTTTTCTTGTCAACACCACATGTAGGCTGGGGATCACAGGTGTTAATAGAAGCGATTTCCTTTCTCAAAAGAGAAGGAGGTAGAGCTTGATTCAGGAACAAATGCAAAATTCAGCTGAGGATACACACAGAGGCAGGGAAGGAAGGACTGAAACAGAGAGGAGGGACGAAGTAAAGGGCTGAAATGATAGCAGCTGAAGTAAAGAAGTCATTAGTTAAAGATGTAGCTTGAATCAGCAAAGCATTTTACAGATTGAGTGGAAGGACTTTCTCACTAGAAAGACACATTGCAGAGAAGCATTAGAAGGTAACCATGAAGAGTTTGGCTGGTAGCTTTGTTGTCCCTTTCATCTCCTCCAAACCAGTTGTTTTTCATTTCTCTATTTAGCGCTATCTGCTCAGCCTTGTACAGAAGCACAACAATAAAAACTGCTCTCATTTATCTTCAACAGGCTTCACTGGATTTATTAGGAAACGTGAACGCTTGCTTCTGATTTCTTTATATCTTTGCAGAATGATGAATCTTGATGAGATGTGTCATGGAAGACTCTAAGGAAATCTCCTATTATCAGGAAAATGAAAAATTCATCTTTGTTAACCCATATACATTTTCCCCCCAAAGTAAATTAACAATTCAAAATCTTGCACTAAACTTCATTAACTTTCTTCATGAATAATTCCACTGTCATCTAAGCAATTTCTGTGTGCGAGGATGAGAAGACTTGTCCTTTTATATTGCACTTGCTTGTATAAAGGTAAATAAATTAGAGGGAACTAGTCTACTGTCCACAATTGACAAAGGAACATTGCTATATGAAATAGTTACATAATACTTCTGACACTTAGTGATGTTTATAGATTGCTTAAATAATGTTCATGTCCAATTTAATTGTGACTGGAAATATTCTTAATGAGCATCCTACAAACTGATACGTTGAATAATGATACAATGAACTAGTATAATATACTCAACTTAAATCCCTGAGGAGTCTCATTAGCTACAGCAGGAACAAAATATGAAGTTTTTTTGTAAGAAAAGAAATTCTCTAGCATCAGTGACATTTTTGCACTTCAGTATAAGCTTAATTTTATGTCAGTTGTTGAAAAAATCACGTCTTTAATGATCACAACTTGCCTGTGGACATTAGTTAGCCTTTGGCTTAATTTCTGGCTAGCACTGGAGTAACCACCCCAAATACCAATGCAACATTACCTATAGTTATTTATCAAAAACATTAATTTTTGTTCTTCAGTCATACACCAACTGAATCAGCAAGTGTTTTCTTTAGCACTTGAAGTCATGTTACGCTGTAACTTTAAAGCTAATTAACATTCATTGGCAAGTCATTTAAGATTGTATGTAGGTTGACTTAAAGACATTTCTTCCAGAACAGTTACATTTTTTCTATGTTGCTGCATTGTGGATTTTGTGCTCAGCATCTGACATGTTTTCTCAACTACTGCTTTTTAATGAAAACATGAAAGTACTCGGGGGAATGTGATAAAAGCAAAAATTCTATGATCTCTGCAAGGTAAATGACAGCATGGAAATTGTCACATCTAGATCAAAAATATTTCATCTGTTTACCTAAATAAACATATCTAAACATGAGTAATTAGGATCATAACTCAATGTATGTTTCCTTTATCAGCTTCTCCTTTTCATTGGTAATTTCATTTGGTCATAAGCATTTAAATTATGCATGTCTTGCTTTTCTTTATTACAAACAAGCCAAAAAAGATTTAAAAAAAATATTTTTTGTGTCTCATCCCTTTTCCTGTTAACAACTTGTAACCTGTTTCTCTTCATAGGAAATCACGGTCATTTAAATTCATGCTATATATGCAGGAAATGACAGAAATTCTTTTCAAGACAACAGAATAAAACTGAGCAACAATGTCATTACTATTGATACCTTAAAAAGAATATTTGTTATTCAATTTCAGTGAAATTTTGCTCCTTTACTCATGCTGGTGAAATAATTTCTGTTAAATGGACTTAAGTGAGCAAGCCATGAGAGCTTAAGCATTGGTTCTTTGTCTTGCTGGAAAAATAAGCTTATAAAATATAGAGACAATTTACTATCACACATTTGTAGAAACATAGTATTTTAATTCAAAAGTACCAGAAAACACACTGAAATTGTGGTTCAGTTAAAACACTCTTCATCATAGAAATAAATTGCTCTAGGACTTTTGTTTAACTGATTTTAATTTGTTAGCCAGCTTGGGATTTAAAGCAAGAGTTATCATGGGAAGGTATACTTTGTAAATTGCATTTATTCACTTTTTTTACAATGAAAATATTTTTTAATAATTGTAAAGACAGAGACTTAAATATTTTGTTTCAATTCTAGTCACATGTCTTGCTTTGAAATTAAGATAATCATACCTCCTTGCTGAGCTGAAAATGTTTTCTTTAAATTTGGTCACAGGTCCTACTATTCAATTAATATAATCATACCTTCTTCTTCTGCTGAAAATAAAGCAGTTGTTTAATTAAACATGCCAGTTGTTTATAATATAATGTTTCAGAAATACTTGTTTGAAAGAAAGGCTAAAGATTTGTATCAAACATTTCAATCTGACAAGTAAATTACATTTCCTCTACCATAAAGAAAGGTAAGGCAGGAAAATGGTTGCAATATAAGAATAACTAAGGTTGTTGCACTGAGGAAAAGCACACTTGTTCTCATTACTTGGAGATATGATATGCATCAGTCTACCAAGGTGACCTTTTACACTCTGGAGATTAAAGCTGAATATTTTACCTCCTTAAAACAGGGAAATAGATATTATTTTGAAATTGTAACTCTATTTTAATAGCTGATCAGTCCAGAGATGAGGAAAAAATGTGAGATTTTAAATTAAAAAGTGAACAGAATGTAGTATTTGTACTAACGTCTTTAATAAAAGCAAGAACGATGCTTTCTCTGAGGGTCTAAAAATGTCTTCTTATCCTCACTTCCTTCCCCAGCCTCAAATTGTGATCCTGTGTATCTGAGACCTAAAAGCTGCAGGCTGCAGGAATGGTCTTTGCTATATTGAAGCTGGTGTGATTTACAGCTTATCCCCTCCTCTAGTCAGGTTTGCCCATAGGAAGTTCTGGTGCTGGAAATGAAGTGCTTTATGGTTTCCTGCAAAATCCTGGTTCTGCTTCTGGTAGCTGTGGTCCAGGTCATCTGGCTGGTGGTCTTCAAGATTTTACTGAAGGAGTCCAGCGGTTCTTTAAACTGACCATATATTAATTTAACTTGCTTGAAATCAAAATATATTTTTGAAGGGGAAAGGGCTTTAACTGATCTGTGTTATCAGGATGTGTAGCCAGAGTTTCTCGATGCCTCCCTGTCTCAAATCACAAAACATCTCAGATAATAAAACAGATAATTTGAAGAGAAAGGAGGGAACGGTATCAATCTGTCATACAAATCTTTTTCAAACCCTGAAAGATTACTGCAGTGTGCTTTCATAAGCCAGCCTAGGCAAAATGCATGGACTTGTCACTGGCAACTGAAGAAATACAAATCTTAACTGCTTTCATCGTGTAATTAACGTAATAAAATAGAAAAAAAGTTAACTGCAATGTTGTTTTATGCCTACACTTCAGTGTGACTTTGCATGGGCATGAGGGCTTTTATGTTTCCCTCGTGAACCACAAGAATGAAGATGGGTATGATTTTTGCAAGGGTGAAATAGGTTGTCTGTCAGTTGGGTTCAGGCGACAGTCTGTCTGCAGGCCGTAAGATGATCTGCATAGTGCCAGAGGAAAGCAGGCAGAATTCCTGGCTTGCAAGCATAGATATTGATCTACCTTAGCCACCTAAACAATGCCTCACCTGTTTGCCTTGTCCATACCTTATTTTACGCAGTCTAATGCTTGTTTTGTTTGACTTTTCTTTTATTTCTGTGGATCTGAGCTTTGATACACTTCGGGGAGTACATAAACAGTGTTGTACTTGAACATCACCATCCTGCAGAGTACTCTAGTGCCTCTGGACCACCCCTCCCTGTATGAGAACAGCGCTGTTATTGAAAATTATGAGTGAGCGACTAAGTAAGTAGGCCACATACACAAGCGTTTGATCTATCAGCCTAGTGTCCAATGACATTGAATGTGAGATGCTACTAATTACTGCACTACGTACTCCCAGTTAAAATTTCTTAAACTGGAGCTAGTAAAAGGCTCTATTTTTATAAAATCTTCTTTTTTTTTTTTCAGCTGATGGTTACAAGATAAGTCACCACAGCGTTTAGAATCCTATCCACTTCCTGCTGACAGCAATTCCAACTTTGCCAGCAGGCACTGTGTCTCACAATCGTATTGTGTTTGGAACAAATTAAGACAAACACAATTTCTTATAAAATAAATGAACAAAATTTGCAACAAAAAACCTCTACTGAAGCTAAATGAGCATTTCTTTTAAGTGCTGACACTTGGTATTATTTAATTTGCATACAGCACATTTCACTTTTACTGGAAAACAATTAAGTTAACGAAGAACTAAGTCATCTGTACTTTCAGGGATAATTGAACATTGCTTGATTTAGAACTGTTTTACGTTAATGCTGTGAAAGAGCAGCCTCCATCATGGTAAGTTTGTCAGCGCTTTCGAACGCAAGCATACTTTTGGCCCAGCAACTTATGAAGTGGATGGATCAAAATGGAATACAAAATAGATTGTAAGGACACTTACGTGAAAATACTTTAGATCTAGGGACTGACACTGAGCCTTGTTCCTCCTGTGAGACATAATCCTTACTTCATAAGATGATCTTATGTTTTAAGGGCTAATGAAGAGGGAAAATCTTTATTTCTTATTACTTTTCTCTTATCCGGGTACTTTCAGGCACTGAAGCATTTTCCTGGATGAAGTGAGACAAATAAAGAGCGAGCTTTATGCTGAAGTTGCATTCCAGTCTTTGTTTCAGTTGTGTGAAACTACATTGAATCCATGACTTTGGGCTCACACCCCAAAGGCTTTGAAGATATGCTCTACATATAGTACTGATCTCAACAGTGTGAGGTGTTTGGTTTGGGTTTTTTTTTGGCATTTAGACTTATAGAGTAGAAATAGATAATCCTTTTGGATTTCTGGTGTAGAAAATTACAAATAAAACTCACTGCACAGAAATGGAAAACTTAGATTTAAGACTACTGTATTCGTTCAGAGGTAGCAGTGGGTCCAACTCATTTATACCTCACTTGAGCTGAGTTTGATTTAGAAGGGAAAACTTTGAGCTGTCCATTCCCTTTCTGCATTTCCCCCCCCCCCTTTGCTGAGTTCACTTTTACCAAAGGTGCCCAACTAGGTGCCAACTAGCATAGGTAACAAAAATCTGCAGCTTTCTATGGAGTACATGCACCATGTCTAAAAAAACTTTCCTATAAAATTCTGCAGATACGCTCCAACCTTTAAATCAAAGAGCCCACCCTTACGGATGAAAGGCTGGTTTAACCTCTCCCTGCTGATTCATTCTTTGGCCGCTCAGCTGGGAATATCAATTGTGATAGTAATTCTTCTTCTTTAAATAAATTGGAAGGGTGACAAATTATAGCTGCCTCTGAGAAATTTTGTAGTCAGAAAAAAATGCAATTTTAAAATACGTTCCTTTAAAAAATTTAAATAAGCAATACAATTAGCTAAGCACTTACATTTTATTAGCAATAGCAAGTAAAATTAATAAGTAAATTCAATGAAAAATGATTATGTGTCACAGTATATAGTTTTTACATTGACATTTCACATAATCTGACTTTGCTGAGAGGAGAAATCACTCGTCTGTTAAAATTACTTTTTAAAAGCTGTCAAAATTGGAAAACCTGCTGTCAAAAATATGATGAGAAAAGTTTAAAAATGGTAAAGTATGTTGACTTAGACAAAAAATATTACCTTTAGAGTGGAAAACTTGAATATTGTATCATTATCTTCTACACAGATGAAAAGCGCTATCTTTTTCCAAGCTGGCCATTTTTTTTTTTTTACCTTTTAGATTTATGTTTTGCATTTACATTTCAATATGAATGGGACTTCATCCAATTTATACTGCAGCAGAAGCTGAAAGTAGCAGGTATTTGGTCATTTATATTTTAATTGTATGTTTGAATTTTACTACTTTTAAAAATGACAAGATTAACAGCCCTCTAAGGGTGAAGTCCACTGTTCATCTACGCTCTGGTCCTGCAAACTGCTGTGTGCAAGGACCCTTGGAGTGGAGTTTGGGAGTTTGGCTCATGGCTGGTGGGCTGCCAGCAGGGAGAGGTCTGCACAGTAACCTCCCCAACCTGGAGGTTACCCATTCCAGGAAACTGTTTCAGCAGCACCAGCGACTGCAACCCCTGCTTCTCCACCATGTCTCTGCCCTGTTTAAGAAGGACAGTGTTGAAGAAGGTGACAATTCATTCTCCACGCACATTCAGTCTTTGGCCTCTTTGTTGAGACTGCCAGCAAGGATGACAATTAGTGCCATTCAAAAAAGCCCAGATATGCTGTGGTAATAATGAAGTACAGATTTAGAGGGATACAATCCAAAATCATAATTAAATGGAAATGAGACAAAACAGAATCTGAAATAAGATTTGACTAAGGACTACAGAAGTACATCTCTCAAAGTATATCTCATTTTTGCCAGTTACTTTTTCAGCCATTGCTGCCTTTAATACTAGGCAGCCTTTAATACTGCACTGCCTTTTATAGTACGTTTTCTCCAAATCACAGTCCCTGCATGCATGTAGGTACGACTGGCTATGAGTGAAGCAGTGAGAGTCACTATGAGGGAGGAGTGCACGTGGCAGTGGAAGTTGTGGAGTTGATTGTGATGCCTTGGCCCCAGTTTTAAAGGATCCAACTCAGAAGCCGTTGGACTGGACATGGGGGATGGGAGGTAAGCAAAAAATTATTTTGTTTTTGCCTTAGTAGTACTAAATATATTCTGGCATTATGTTTGTGATGTTCTTTCAGTTTCTCAGCAGTGTGAGTTGAAGGGAATTAAGTACTTTTGCTCTCAAACATCATTCCTTGAAGTGCAGCCTGATTTAATCTTGCTGTTCAGCCTGGGTTTAATACATCTTGCAATATATTCATTTTTTCCAGTTTGAAGAATGGCTACAGAAAAGTGCTAATGGCAACCTGACAAAACATATAGGGAAGCCATTCAGGTAAATGGTATTTCCACTCAGTTCATGAACCAGAGCGCCCCATGTTTTTCTTCTGTGTTCCCTCCAGATCTGAGAAGCTTTTTACCTTTCCACATCCAAGTGCCCCCCAAACATTCTTCCTCTCAGTTTTTCTATGCAAACAAGCCTTTGCAGCTTTCCTCATAGAGTCTTTCTGGCTCTCTAGGCTGCTTCTGCTGCTTAGACACATTGATTCATGTCCTTCTTTTAAAATTAATTCCCACTGTGATGGCTCAAAAAATCCTTTCCTACTTAATCCAGTGAGCAGCATTGTCTAAAGGCTTGAGTATGCTTTGCTGTGGCTCACACTGACCACAGAAGTGCTTAACAATCTTTAAACTAGATTGAGCAAACAAAGAATTTTTTTTAGCAGAACGAATGGGAATTTAGAGTCAGATGTGGGAGGCTGCATCCCTTGCATTTTATAATCAGCCTGACTCACTTCAGGCTGTGTGGGGGCTGCTCTTTTAGTTCATGAATACCACCACATCAACACAAGATTCTTTGAGGTCCATCTATATGTCTGTCTATCTAAACTCCCACAAGCCTCTTGGCACTTATTTACTGCTTCAGATTGCTCTGTATAGGCAGGAGGAATAATTTCACAGTAGCCTAATGCATCTAACAAGGAAATGCATTTTTAGTCTATTATCTGAACCTGTCTTTAGAATAACTCTAGTTAACACAATTATTGTTGCCATTGAATCTAATGGTGATTAGAACAGAGGTAGCTGGCCTCCACTAGGTACCTGTCAGATGCTATCTGGCTTATGTCTAGTGTTATTGTGGTATTTGCAGAGAAATAAATTTATCATAATGACAATCCATGTTGGATCAAAAGAGATTATACCCTCATATGAATCTAGGGCCTGAAATTCTGGCAATGGGAGCACTCCTAACAGAGAAACTCCCTGGAAACTGTGAAGACAATAAAATGCACAGGGATCCTGGATTAGTATTCAGAGAAAAAGTGAAATACCATAAATGAAGGTTAGTTCCCCCAGCAACAGCACCAGTTTGCCACATAGAGAACACCTTGTAACATTTTATGGCTATTTTTGTAGTATTCTATAGCATGGAAGAAACTAAGCCTGCCTTACTGTGGTGCAATACAGAATGATACATCATTGCTCCAGAGAAGACAAGGGGATCAAGTTTTTGATAAAAATTGTCTGAGTCTATTCCAAAGAGAAATCACTAGGGAAGAATCTATCTGGGCCTGGGGCATTCTGAGCTGCTAATAAAACCATTGCAAAGTCTGTTCATCCATGACAAGACAGAACATTAGGACCTGAAGCTGAGACAGGATAATCAGGGAGTGAATCAAATTCAAGAGAGAAGCGAGAAAGTACTGTTTGCAAACTGAGGATAATTGGAGTTCTTGGTTGGGATAAGGTTGGCCAGTATTTAAAAAGCACGCGTATAGAATTCATGTATTAAAAGCCTGGTGAAACCTTCCCTTATTTAGGAGCTGGTCAGGTATCAGAATAATCTCAAGTACTCCTTTGTAGATTATCAGTCTTGTTAGTGATCCTTTGGAAAGGTTGGGCCATGCTGAATATAATTCTTGTAAGCTGGGGAAGAAGGTATATACATGAAGAAGCTGGACAATATGGCTCTCATGTATCTGTAGATTGGAATAATTTGTTGAGGAGGTAAACACATGAAAATAGGGGATAAAAGGAAAATTTCAGTTGGGCTGCTGAAACTCACAAGCTTTCTGCAGAATCTGTCCTTGTTAGCTGGCCTTTATGTGGTAATGATCCAGATTTTATCACACATTTACCACAAAAGTATTTTAGTAGAACCATTTCATGATTAATGTGTGTGATCTCCTTTATTAATTTAAACAGCTGATTGCAGCCATCTTGTATTCCTTACAGGTAAGATTTTAATTAGGATTACATTAGTTGGGGAGGTATTGGAAGAAAAAAATACCATTAGTGTCCCTTAACTTAATAATTTGGAGAAAAAAATGAAGAGTTTCTTCTAAAATCTCTAAATTCTTTTATTATTACTATTATTACTCCCACTTTCCAGGACCTTGTATTTGAGCAAATTTCCATGTGCATGAGTACTATATGTAGTTTCATCAGCAGACTGCAGGTTCCATTTTTTGATCATCCTGGTCATCTTAGTCACTGTGTACCAGAAGAAAGAGGAATCCACGCTTATAAAACCAGTCTGTACTGTCAGCAGACCATCAGATTAGCCAGAATGTACTTTTAAAGAGCAGAGGAGCTAATTAAGACACAAGCAAGATCTATAGTACCTCCATGGAAACTCAGGCTCATTTATGAACTGCTGCTGTTTTTATCCTTGTTATATGTTTTAGGTTAAACAGTGTTTTTAATGGCAGGTTTGTTCATCACTGAGGAAATTGCACAGGCTCATCAGCATTAATGCACCAAGGAAGGAAATACAGACAGAAATGTAGTATGGCTGTGTTACCAAAATACGAAAGAAGCATTTGTAGACACAGCAATAAACCACATTTGTTTGGCTAAAAGAGACTTCTCTAATGTTTACATGTTGTTTAGAGAGAGGTTGGTCTATGGCCTGGTCATTCTGTGTCATACCAGGGCATTTATAGCTTAAGAAATCCTTGTCAGCCCTGGATTACGTGGCACCAAGATTGTTGCTGAAGGGCATTAGGCAAATCAGTTTCCTTTCTAACCCAAATGGTGCTAAACAGCACTTGCAATGTACACATAACTTTCTTTGCTCTGCCTAACTTAAAAAGCTTGAGCAGAAATAATTTTGCGATAAAATTAGCATAATTATTGATTTGCCATGCATCAGCTGCTCCAGGTTAAGTGTTTGAGCCTCTATGCTTACTGTGAAGCTAATTCAAAGTAGTTCACCATCATTATCATGTGTGCTAAGGGATTTCTTAGACACATGTTTACCACAGATCAGAGCACGTCTGATAACTGATTACTCTGTAATAATTTCTTTGTGTTTCAAAGTCCTTTGGATTCCAGAATATTATGCACATACTTGAGATGTTCAAGAGCTACGTAGTGGGTGCATAAATCATGAGATTGTCCTTAAATATGTCACACAGCTGAACAGAGAGAGAAAAAAATTGGAGAGACAACTAGAGAGAAAGATAGAGGTAGAATAGAGGCAGAGGCAGACATAGGAATAGAGGTAGAGATATTTATGGTTCTTTTGGCTCACGTTGCTTCAGATCATATTTTCAAGACCTTTGGCCCAACTATTTTTATAGTACATGGAAGTGAACTTTAAAAAAAATCAATTAGATTTAAGATTTGCAACTTTCATAACTTTCATTCTTGCTTTTAATAAACCACCTAATTATCATTACAATTTGCAACAAAATCACAACATTCAGAAATGCTGTGTTATATGTTTTAGGCAACTGGCCTTCAGATTACTCTTGAGACTAAAACTGACTTAATATTTACTGTGTTTTTAAAATGAAGACTGTCTTGCACTGATTCTTAGAGAATTGAATCTTCCTTTAAGCAGCATTGCAACAAACTTACCTTTGATGGAAAGGACTATTTTCGTGTCACCAAAGAAATTTGATAAACCACTGCTAAAGGACGGTTCTCTATATTCAGATATTGAAAAAATAGAGTGGTTAAGAAAAGAGAATGGGGCTTGTAGTGGGAATCGTTGGAACATATGTAAAAATTGTTTTTCTTGTAAGAGATGTTGAAAAAGGGGTTTGCATTGATCTGAAAGATTTTAAGATAGAGGCGTTTGATTAGTAATCTACTGAAGCAAATTGATATCAGTAGTTTAAAATCAAGCTACAAATGAACTGCAACTACTAAAGAATGCATTGCCTATTCAATTCTTAAAAATAGCATCCCCAGCTACTAATCCCTGTTGCATTCCAGTCATTAAAGAGACCCTGGCTGCTGGGTAAGCATATGACCTGCATTCAGTGACTTCAGTACATTCGTAGGTTCATATATTTTTCTGGATGTTTTCCTTTTGCTCTGTCTTTAATTGCAATCAGTAATAAGGGCAGGCTGTGGAGCTGAAACCAGTGAGGAAAGATCCTGGAGTTTGCTGGTTTATGGAATCAAGAGAAAAATGGTAAACTACCAAAACCAGAGTTATACTTTTTGCTGGTTTCTCCTGACCAGGTTCTGATTATAACTCCTGTAAACCTCCACACACTAACTTGAAATGCTGAGTTTAAAATCTCCAAATTTTCTAACCCCATAGTCTCCCTAAATCTTCCAGGAATGAGTTTGTACTTACATTTAGATAAAATTCTTGCAGTATAATTTCCCTCAGCTTTATAGTGACAGTAGCAGTGACATACCAAAGTTATAATCAGTTCATAGCACGATGTATAACCCACTCTTTCAACTTTGCTATCATGAACTTTTGTGTAGGAGGATCAAATGTTGGCTATTAATGGCTTCTGGAAGAGGCAAATGAAAAGAAGAAATAGGACAATCCTCTCTGGTATCTCTCTTAAGAGGAAATCAGCAGAAGGAGAGCCTTTTGGTCAAAATGAATACTCTGGCATTTTAAAAAGTCATGTGCAATAAAGCATTTCTGAAACGTCCTCATAGCAAAAGGATTTTAACAAATGAAACAAGAAATTATAATTCCCTATCAAAAATCTGAAGAGGGAGGGAATATTTTTGCTGTGTGCAAGCTGAATCAAGTTAATGAGGCATCTAACACTGCGAAAAGAGCGTTCTCTATAAATAAATCCCGTCTGATTGGGATATATTAGTCTTCTGATAACATTCTATAGCCTACAGATGCTTTGAATAGAATGTGTATGTGTGCAAATACTCAGATCTATTGGAGTTACTGTTCTCTAAGTCCTTGTCCATCACGCATATTACAGTCATTTTCATATTTAAGCACTGAATAAAACCTCAGTCTCACTCCACTGCCCGGTTTGAATAGGTAGGCTCAGTAGCTAGGCTCTGTGAAAGCTCTGGAGATTGTATTTCACACACAAAGATGTGGCTAAAGAGCAGCTGTGTAGCCTGTTAGTGGAGGACTCTTGATTTGCTTGCCAGAAGTAACACTTGCACTCCCCAGAGCTTTAAAGGATCAAGGAGTAGGGCTTCATGTCACGGAGTACTTTCCCCCATCACTATCCTGGCTGTATGCTTCTATGTGTCATCGAGGCTCTGGTGGCTGTGAAGGCACCGTGGGCAAACAGTCGGGAGAAAAATTATATGATATAAAGTTACAGGGTCTGGTGGCTTTCTCAGAAGTAAAAGTGTGTTTAACTGCAAAATCTCCTAATTAGAGTGTTAATTTATTTTTTGGGAGAGGAAAAGGATTTGGAAAGTTCTTCTGAAAAATGATTTTTAAATTTTTTTTTTTTTTTTGGTTTTTTCCTCCAGGGAATTGAAAGGTGTTTCTTTGTGAAGTATCATACATTTATCTTTCCTTCAAATTATGTTGTAGTTACCTATTATTATGTTTCCACATTTTCCTAAAGGGTTGCAGATCTTTGGAGAGAGTGTTCATGTTGCTTTGTTGTGGTCATCTAGTCCTTTCTAATAAAAAAAAAAAAAAGAATTGGGTTTGGCAAGAAGATAACCTAGAGTTTTGGGAGCATATACACTGTGTAGGAATTCAGAAGCTTTAGGAGTATTTACTCTGTGTAACGACTCAGAATAACAGAAATAAATACCAGCATTTCAATGCCAGGAAAGACTCTAAATCAATAGAGCATAATTAGTAATGCAGTCCTAAGAACAAATTTATAGAGTTTCTGGTTTTGTATCCATTTTCTTCAAATACGGCAATGTGGCTGTGGATAGTGCCATTTTTCTGGTCTCCAAGGCTGGACAGCAGAGGGTTTCATTTTCTGTTCAACTATGTAAGAGTACTTCGTGGTCAAATTGATTTTTGAATCAAAAAGCAAAAGTTCTCATGAGCTTTTAATTAAATATTAAGGCACTGATAATTTGAGATCACAAGAATTTAGGGCAAAGTCTTTCTTGGAATTAAGTGGTCTAGACTAAGGGTCTAGAACGTTGGATTCAGAGTGATAAGGCTAAGAGCGAACAGTGATACATCTAAAACTGTACCAACATGTCTAGTTAGAAAAACACACTTGTCCTGTAGTTCAGGATAATTTGGGGTTATTTTGTAAAAATGTTGCATAAAATTAGTGCTTTGAGATACAGTTTGTCTTTGCTAGTTTCATTTGCACTCAATTTTTACAGTACACAAACTCAAATCAATATGCTGTTTAATAAATCAAATCTTAAAACTCTATGATCACTGCCATTATGCTTTTAGAAGAATAAGACCTCCCTGAAAAGCTGATATCAATCATTCTTGTTGAGGGTCTGAAGCAAATGTAACCTGCAAAGACTGGTAGCTGGGCTATCTGCCATCATTGCTGGCAGCATAAAGGCTCTGGATACAGTCTTCTAATAGGAGGAATATGGAGACAAATCTGTCTGGTTTTAAAGTGTGTTAAATTTCTGAGATAATTCATGTTGTTGTGTATGAAAACAGTCATCTAGACTTTGGGGTCTACAGACGTGTTTCCGCTACCATGCCCTCTGGACAGTTTGTTGCTTTGTGAAGTCTTGTCTTCCATTTCATGTGAAACCATCCCTGTTTTTGAAGAATGGCCTGGGAGAGAGAGATTGGTCCATTATCAAGAGGGGCAGAAGCTTAGGACAGAGGTGTTGGCTTTGTTACATGAATGTACAGTGCTAGTACAATAGAGCCCCAATGAAGGCAGGGGACAGATTATATGAGGACAGGGTTAAAACACCTTTATTATGGCACAAATGGACACTTCATGGTCATGCAGAATGGGGAGTGCTGAATACTTAATACTCAATATTTAGCTACACAGCTTATGATTTCCAGAATCTTCCAGGATTTTTTTTTTTATATTTCCTTTTTGTAGATGAAGAGATTGTACAAATTGTTAATGGTTGGATAACAAATATTTAAAAGGAATACCGGTTTAGTATCTGTTATGAGGCAAATGTGAACCCTCATTTTAAGTGATCACTGGAAGAACGAAATCAGAACATGTGAACAAGAATAATTATTTTAACTCAACATATATCATTCCACATAAAAATGATGACATTATGGAACTGTTCAAAACATCTTATAATAGAAAAAATATAAATGTGCTTCTTTTCTTTTTATGCTAACAGGTACTGTTGTCCAAAAAAAAAAAAAAAAAAAGCCTGTCAGGGAAAGTATACAAAACTGCTTTTCCTTTGAATGCATATTTAAAATGAAGGCATGATGACAGCTTTCATTTGAGCACTGGACATTTTTTTTTTCAGAGTTTGCTGCTGTTCATGCAAAATAAGTTGCTGTGATTGCAACATATGTATTATATGGCACATATGCTACCTCTTAGATAAAAGTGTAACTCTTGTGGTTCCTAGCATTTTTCTAAGGACATACAGTGTTTAACAGTAACAGATCTTTTTATAATATTTTTGCCATGTTTTTGGCAACTAAATATTTTTTCTTTAACCTTTCTCATTCATAAGTTAAATTTGTTGTTAGAGAAAAATGGAGTGTGGAGGTAGAAAGCAACAGTGTGAATAAGAGAGCAAGAGTGTTTTGACTGGCAGTTTTCTCTTTGGCTACCATTTTGGGTTTCTTTGTTGTAATGCAGGAGGGCAATAAATTGCCAGCTGCAAACAAGGGTCTGTTTAGCTATGTATTGTACAGACAATCATATACAATCAATTATGGGTTAAAATGCTGGTGTGGCACTTAAGGAATTAGGAATAAGAACTACTGTTAAGAATAATGTGTGTTTATTGTCTAATTTCTGACATATGCAGTAAAATGTGTGTCTTTTATATCTCTTTCTTTGATTAAGTTCGGTCTTCAAATCCTTCTCTGTATTAGGGTGTGGGCTTTGAATTACGGTATTCTGAAACATGTTTTCACATACATGATAATGAATCGCAGCAAAAAGACAAATAACCAAAACTCGACCCAGAGTACCAATGATTAAGTGGGGTTTTTTTCATGTAAATATTCCCATGAAACCAGTGGAACTAATCACACGAATGCCTTTTACTACATGTGAGCAAGGCAAAAAGTGAGCCCCACTTTAGGCTTGAACATGAAGCGAGCTTTCTTGAAAGGACAGCGTTATTTGTTCCCTACGTAAATCCTAAGTAAATGGAAGTGGACCTTCAGTCTTTTCCCTCCTACTCCCCGAAATGATCCCATTATACTGGTAGTTCATAAATATGCAGTGAAGCCCATCTGTTCTAGCTTGTGATTTAAAACAGTATCTTGTAATTCTTTGTAACGTCTCTGGGTCTGATCACAAAGGTATCAGAGGCAATGATAAAGCTACCATTATCCTCAGATGTGTTGGCTCAGGGTTCCTGAGAAGCTTTGACACGAGTATTAATCTCTGTTGGAAGGGATCCGGTGTCCCTTCCTGCTGCCCGTTGTTCAGGAGAGCGCACCGTTCACGGAGCACTTTCTAGAAACTGGGCTACCCGTGCTCCTGGAGGAGGGGGCACTGGTGAATCTCCTGAGCGCCTGCATAGGGATGCTTTCCCCCAGCTTAGGCCAGAGCATGCAATTACACTGTCAGGCTCTGTCTTCAGATGGAGATGACTTTTTAGGCAATCTGTAGATCTGAGTTTACTGTCAGAATTATGAAAAGCCTTGGAAGGAATTCCATAAATGTTCAAAAATAGCTATTCATAAGCAACAACAGAATAGAAGTAACAGTTTGAGAGATTTTTAAACTCCATTACTTGTACATATTTATACAATATAGTGCCTGTCACAGATAATGTACAGCAGATTTATCATGCTTTATCATTTTAAAGAAGAGTCGGTTCTCTGAGTGACATATGAAATAAATTGCAAATAAAGAAGATGCTGCTTAATAAAACAATTAGTTCTCCGAAGACTCTGGCAGTGCTTTCTGAATTCTTATCAGCCCTGGTTTACAGCTGTAACTTCAGGACATAATAGGAGATTGAATCTTATACAGGCAATGAAACAGATGATCAAATTCACAAGGGATCGTATCAGGCTTTTTCCAGTATCAAAGAAACATATTAATCCTTGTCACTGTTTTTTGAAACGCTGTGACAGAAATAAACCTGTACTGTAACTTGGCCCTTTTAATGAGCTTCTGGAGTGTGGGCTTTCCACTCAGCACCTGAAAAACACAACAAAACACCTTTTATATTAAAGATGTGAGGTTTGCTGCTGGCTAAATTTGTACACAGAAGTCTATAAACCAGTGCTCAGCCAGCTGGGAAGCAAGAAAGCAAATTCAGATTCTGCCATGAACTTCACAGACCAATTATCTACTTGGAATCATGGGAGTTTAACAAACAAATACCAGCCCCTGCTGAGCCTTTTCAGTCCAGCAGCTTATGGGTGATTCAGTTGCATCAGAGGCTTTTAGACTGATCAATTCTTAATCACAAAGCACAAAAATTATTCTCAGACTCATGTCAGTTTCTTTGGACACCTTTGTTAACAATCTGCTTCAAATCATTTTTTTAAAGAACTGCAGACACTGTTTTTATTGACTCCCCACTTGTAAAATGTTTATAGCTTGTTAATTTATATTTACCCCTTTACTTTTGCCTGCAAATCAACATCACTTAGCACAGTTTGGTTACACTTTGTCCAAAGGAAATTACAGAAGCCTGCTATGGGGCTAAAATGAAGGAAAGCTGAGGAAAATCAATACACTGATGATTAAACAGATCGTAGCAAATTCACGGCTGTAAGCTACAGCATGGAGACATCAGTGTGATGCCTATCTAGCAGTTAATGTGCTTTCAGCCAGTTGAAGAAAATTTTACGATAAGGCAAAATGCAACAGAAAAAATATAAGCTACTATAGAGCCATGCTTTTTTTACCCGATAGGAATGGTCCTGTTATTCAAGTTTTATTTTGCTATTTGCCTTCACAGAGACTGTAGAAAACATTTAGGCTTAAGAAAAAGAAAATCTCTTTTATGAGGAAATTTGCAGTGGGAGTTTTAAAGAACTATTTGACTTGCAGTATCATTCACCTCTATTGTAAAAGCTCCGTATTTACTGTTATTTTAAACCACTCTTTTCTGTCAGTGAATTTCAAGTGTGATAATTTCTATTTTAATCTTCCTTTTGCTTTAATTAGAAGACAAAAAGGTACAAGCATGTTTCTAAATAAGTATCCTAGCAAGAAGGATATTTAGTGTAAATTGTATATTGTCTAACAACGTGATAATCTGTCACTACTCATTTTAAGTAATAGAGAAAATTTAGAATAAAAATAGGCAAATGGAGTTTTTTGCGCATTAAATTCTTGCGTATATTTAATAGGGCCGAATAAGTGTTCCTGAAATAGTTGTGGAAGGAGGAAAACAGTCTTGGGAATGATAGGCAAAGGCCAGCACCAGAATACAGCAAGGATCCTGAGTGGGTCCAGGGACTTCACATTTGCAGACACTTCTCACTCATGGTCAGGAGAGGTTTTCTCTCTATCACCCACCGCAGTGCCTCCAAAGCATAACGTGACCCTGTCCAATGCATGTTTACTCTACCAACCACTAGCCATGTAAAAATAGAATATGTAAAACAAACCTGCAGCGTTAGGGCCAATTTGTCGCTATTGATAGATATAGGGATGCCAAGGAAGAATTAATTACAACCAGAGGGAACTTAGCGACTCTGACTTGAGCTTTTGCAAATCAGCATATGCCCATTTTGGTGGATTTCAAAGGCTCGTATGAGGACATGGCCCACAGAGCCTGACCCATTCCCTCCTCAGAAAGGATATTCAGGGAGCAAAGGAGATTATTTCTCTTTCTCACACAGCCTGAGTAGCCGCAGAAAATGTTCACTCTGGTGAAGGAACATTGCCGAGCTACTCCTTGGTTTTCCTCACTGGCAGCCTGGAGCCTTTCAGTCATATTCCCCTCAATGTGCTGGTGCGCTGCCATCCTGCAACATCACGGGCACAGACTCCCAAAGTTGTGTGGGGCACCGGTGTTAGCGTGCTACCAACGGCACCCACCTTTTTCTCGCACAATCCACCTCCTCCTAGCGCTCCTCGGAGGGTTCGCAGTGAGAGGCCCCATCAGAGCAAAGTAAAGCTGTGCTGCATTCGTGCTCTCTTGCTGCTCTCTCCTCCATCTATACAGAATTAGGCACGTTTGTGCACTCACTCACCCAAAAATCGTTAGAAGAAAATACTTGGGCCTTACTCCTGAACTCTGATGTGAAAACACTGTTCCTCACACGTGTGTACTGCCTTTCACCTGGGAATCTCCAAAAGAACTGTGCTTTTATACTTGCAACATAAACCTGCAATTCTGTATTTTAATTAGGAGAAACATCATAAAAACAGGGGAAAGTGAAGTGCCAAAAAAGTTTACCTGTGTGCTAAGCTACATTCTGCTGCTGATTTATTTATGTGATGGACTACATCCTTTATTTATCTGGTAATTTCATCATTTAGCCAGCCTTAAAAAAAATCTGCTGTTTTTCTATGAGGTTCTGCACCAAAAATGGAGATTTCTGTTTTGGTTTGCAGCAGGTAAATGCATAATTACTTTAATAAATAGTATTTAATTAGTCAAAAACCTAATAAGCTACAACTAATTTTTCTGAATGATAGCATCTTGTAGTCTGTGGTGTCAGCTGGGGAGTTGTAGGTTCTGCACTCCGTTAAGATGTTTAAAAATTCTCAATAAAACATATACAGAAATATTCTCAAGATTAAAACCCCCAAAATTATAAATACACACTGATACGGATTTCAAAGAAAAAACAGTGTACTCTGAACTCAGCCTGTGTCAAAATCAGTCAGATTTCATATTTATGACTACAGTTAAGTTGTATAAGGATGAAGAAAATTCGAAGAAAATACAGGTATGATAGACATTAAATACACGGTGCAATAAAAATAATGATAAAATGTATGATTAACCAAAGATTTTTTGTTTCCGCAATTCACGTGGCAACTTCAAGTAAAAATTACAACTAAAATGTTTTTAAAAGTTTTAGTGATGTTTTCTGTCACTGGAATCATAAAGACACATTGGAAAATTACTCTGGAAAAGATTTATTTCTTGTGAGCAATTTAATCGTCCGCTAATTTTACAGAAAGATGTAACTTCTCCTGTGTTTTCTCTAATGATGTATCTAGACCTGTAATGAATAGGATAAAATAACGGATAGTGAGAGCTGTAGTAAAACATGTCTACACGATATTGATAGATTAAAAAGTGAAACAATACTATTGGAAAATGTAGGAAAAGAGCCATGCCAGAATCCTCTTGGGTTTGCCAGTTTAATTGTGCTCCTGGGTATGTAGTTTTCAAGATTTTCTTCAGTTGTGGCATTGAAGGAAAAGTAAAATGAAGTGACAGAACAGATTAGAAGGCAATAATGGAAGGGAAAGTGAATAAACCAAGTGTAAACTTTTGATAGGAAACACTTGTGTAAAGCCCACTAGTTATGTGCTATTTTTTTTTGGTTTTTGTAACTCCGACACTTTGATGAAGATGACTAATGAACTTTTTTATTACGTAGTGATCCATATTCAAGAGTAAATATGAATGTGCTACCAAAATGTGCTTTTTAAAGGAGCAAATTCTTCAACGTTACCAATATTGTTAGTTTTTTCTATTAAAATTGCACAATAGGCTTATTCTGAAAAAATATTTTGCTGCTATTCAGTTACTTACACTAATTCCTATTTGACTATAATACTTTAATTATGAAAGGAACTCTTTAATTGGTAGCACATATAATTTTTTTAATTATAGAAAGCATACAATTAAAAAGAAAGTATAGCCATAATAAATGTTAATATTTTTCTGAGGACAAAAAATCCAAATGCAAAGCAGTGTGTTATGATGTTTGATGAAACTAGCTATCAGCAACAAAACTATTTGAAAACCCCCAAACAATGCATTTATTTTTTTTTTAAACTTTGTAGAACTGATTAGCTTGCTAAAGATCTGTTCATGAAAAGTTTGGATTGTTTCTCTGTTAAATCAGATATGCCTCCTACAATTTTTAAAATACTTCCTTTATAAATTAATTGTTCTGCGGTTATTTGTTAAAGAATCTCCCCCACGTGAAAAGCAAAATCTCAGTAGATGCGGATTTTACACTGCACTAGATCAATCCCAATACCAGTAAATGGATATTATTAAACAGCATGGGGTAGTGCAAACTGGGAAAGAAAACTTGTAGTGTGCTGCCTTTGAGCAGACCTGGCTTGCATGCTGTGACAGGGCAATTGTCGACATGCTTTTTCATGCCAATCTGCAGCTTTTTCAACTCTAGATGCTATGGCAACCAGGGTTTAACAGACTAAGCAGCTAACAAGCTTCCCTGATGGAATTGTCTGGTTGTATGATTGCCTTGTCTTAGTGAAAATATAAAATAGACTGAAGATGGTTGTGGACATTTGTCAAACTGATTATAATTTGGACACTCAGCTCATAATTATCCGTTATATATTGCATAGTATTGACCGGCAGTGTTTTCCATGCTGTCTGTAGAGAACACGAGTGCCTTTCTGTACAGCCTGTTTCCTGTGGAAAGAATGGGGTTTGCTTAGGCTGAGTTGGTCAACATGGCAGGTGAGATTATGTGGATATAGAAAATAAATGCTACTAGCAGAGGGGCTTTCCCTTCTTTTTCTCTGGGTTTTCGGTAGCTTATTTTTAAAATAAAATAAAGAAAACAAAAGTCAATTATAAAGTAACACAAGATTCTTTGCAAACATATAAACCCACAAAGAACTACATTTTCAGGACCCATTTTTTTAAGTCTTTATGTTTCTTGATGTTCATTATCAGGCAGTTGAGTTCTTTTTGTTGGCCCCAATGAATGGTTTGTGTTGCTTGCTTGCTTGTTTGTTTTTTGATTTGTTCTCAGAAGAAAAGGGCATTCACCATAAAACATAGGCCTAAAACTACATGTTTCCCAGCACTTTTTACAAGCTGAAATCTGTGGGATTCATTACTTTGCAAAGACTGCTTGGCCACTTGTAGAACATTGCTTTATTGTTTTGAACCCGTTTCAGTTATAATAAAAGCTAAGCAGAATGGGGTTTTTTTGTTGTTGTTTTGGTTTTTTTTTGTTGCTTTTTTTTTTTGTTCTGAAGAGAGAAACTCAGAAATGTACTTTTCTATGAGGATTTATTTAGTGGTATTACTACTTGTACCACACTTTGGGGTGAATCAGTTTGATTCTTTTACAGCAGGCTGCAAGAAGACCCAAGATGCCAATAAGGTTTGAGTTCACAAGCAGACTTTCGTCTTTGGCAGTTTGACTCTTGGAACTATATCACCGCAGATGCTCCTGACTAAGGTTATCCTCTCAGTGATCCTATTTTAGGGCTGCTGCCTACTACTGTACCTCTAGGAGGCCAGCAAATATCCAGCTAGTTCATTCTTTCTTGTAGGCAACTAAGTTCCTTACCCAGTTTTGCAGATCTGTGTGGAGTACCATCCTCAAGACTTTGTGAGTTAATATTACAAAAGTGCAGTGTTTCTTATATAAAGAAGAAGGTGAATCTCATGGACAGGATACTTGCAATCAAGCATTATTCTTGCAAATATGGGGTGGGAGTTCATTCAGTTCTGAAGTGAAAGAACAATGTATTTTATTTAAGTGCATAAGAAAAATTAAAACTTTTATTTACTGAATGTGTAGATTTGTTAGGAGTTTGAGTATTTGAGATGCTGAATTCACACATGGTTCATAACTGTTAGTTTCTCCAGTTTGTATTGATGAGGAGTCCTAAGTTCACCTTTGATGGTAAGATATCCGTAATAGGTTTAGTCTCCATCCAACTTGGGAAATCTTCAAGAAACAGCTTTCAAGACAACTTTAGAGAGATCCAGCAAAGACCAATACCTTCTTTTAAGCCACTCATCTAGATTTCCACTTGGTTGGCAAGCAAAATAAGGCAATAGTCTTTACTTCATTATATAAAACCCAGATCAATCTTTGTAATTTCCTCCTCCAAAGAATGACCACGTTCATCATAAGAAGGCTGTTTTTTTTTTAAAAAATTTAAATATTTTGACTTGAAAAAATATTTTTGGTGTGAAATAAGATTTTATTTGTATTTTTCATCTATTGTTACACTTTAGTTTCTGTGAATGAGTGAAGAAAATGATATTGCTTTTGGAAAACTGAGTTTTAAAATGTTTTAAAAAGGTTTTTTGTTGTTGTTGTTGTTGACTGAATGGGAAAAAATCCCATGGTGGTAATATTCCAGTGTCCAAATAATTAGCTTTGGCTGTGGAAAACAGTAGCTGTGATCTGTGACACTGGTGTTAAGGATGATCTCTAATGGTAGGGACTTTATGCCTCCTTGCAGCTTTGAGTTTCTCTCTGTCAGGCTTGGGAGCCCAATTTCTATGCTGCCAGAACGTCTTCTTTTCTTTTTTGCCCCTGGGGGGGTCTTTTGATAACTGTCTCCTGTATAGGGTCTTCCAGGTCTCAGACACCATCTAGCTATAGTACAAGCCATTAGCTTCTTTCTGACCATCTGACATGGTACATGTACCATTCAAACTATGTTTGAAGACCACTGTGCCTTCAAGCAGAAAAGGCAAGTTTACCAGTTACAGGTAATTTTGTTGCCTGAGTTTAAATCAAAGGTTGTAACTAAAAAGAGATATGCAGAAAATGGAAAAAAAACCCCAGACCCAAATCACTGTAGGGTGATTTATACCCTTCTGCCTTGTCAATGCTATGATGAATCACATAGATGAATCGTGGTTTCCCCCTTCCTGGAAGTGTTAAAGGCCAGGTTGGATGGGACTTTGAGCAACCTGGTCTAGTTGAAGGTGCCTCTGCCCATGGCAGGGTGTGTGTGTGTGTGTGTGTGTGTGTGTGTGTGTGTGTATGTAACTAGGCAGTCTTTAAGGTCCCTTCCAACCCAAAGCATTCTCTGATTCTGTGACTATTAATTTTTTCCTTCTTTTATAAGTGTTCACATTCAGATTGAATATAGTTGGCACTTAAAATTGGCAACCAGATCATCAGAAGACAACAAAACCCAAATACCTCGTTTTTCTCTCTTTTTTCTGGACATCCTAATTTAAAACAACATTAAATGGGAAACCATAATTTTTGGTCCTGTCAGGGTAAGCAGAAGTCTGGCAGAATAGATTTTGAACTGTGATAAGTGCAGCTTCACCTTTTTGTGAATTTCTACCTATTAGGCTCAGGAGAATGTGATGTGGAAATTTCTATCTATATTTACCTATAGAATTTACCTGTTGAAAACTTCACAGTGACCTTGGCCTTGAAGGAAAAGCTTAAAGGACATCAGAAGCTGCTGTAAGGTACTCCTAAAAGCCAACACAAAAAAGCATTTATACCACTGGAAAAGTGAGAAACACATCAGCAAATCATAAGCAACATACAAAGGAACTTTCCCAATACCTTGTGACACAACAGTAACATGGCTTTTTTTTTGACATTAAACACTAGAATTTTTACTCTTGTTAAACTGAGATGACTTTAAAATTATTCTGGCAGCATAAAGGAGTAGAGAGAAAAGTAAAACAAAGGACAGTAGAACATGTTTAGAGTAAGAGAACATTGTGTCTGCTACAAGTTTCCTTTACATAAACATAACAATACAAAAAAATTGACTAAAACCTAAACAAAGAAATGTAGCAAAATTTCCAATGACCAGAATGAAGTAGTTCAACATGCAAACTGCCTTCACTTCTGGAATTAATATAGCATGACTGGCTTAGATTTATTTACTTGAATCTAGCTCTGCTCCAGGAGCTATTCAATTTATATGGTATGCAACTAGTACACCAGTGAAAAGAATTGCCAGTAAACGCCCTTCAGTAAAAAGCAACAAGGCATATTCTCAGTTATAGAAAAAGAAGTAGTATCTTTTATGAGAAAATTTCAGTCAGGAAGAAAACTGAATTTTTGAACAGATAACTTATCCTTATAATAGCCTTAATTGTTAAAACTAAAGGGAAAGAAAGAAGTTAGAATTTTCAAATTATCAATCAAAATTTTTTTGATTTTTATTCTTCTATCCCAACAACTTTGAATATCAAGTTAAGCACCTTATTTAAAACAAGTATTAGAATATATAGATGACTATAAAATACTTCACAAGACAAAAAGTTAACTAATACATAAACGTATAAAACCTCAAAAAACCTGGACGATCTAAACAATATAACAATATTAGAATATATGTGTCATTTCAAATGTACGCATGTAGACATTAATTATAAATCCATATTAATTCTCCTGTTTTTTCATAGTGTGTAAATAGATTTTTGCTTGAAGATCATATTTCTGACCTTTGTAACTATGTAACTATGGAAGCTAGGTAGCAATAGGGTCAAAGGGGCTAACATATACATTTCAATGTTCTTCTCATTTAAAATTTTGAACTGAAAATGCTGCTTCACCCAAGTTACTCTATTTCCCCTGTGATGGCCACATAATTCTGATTTCCATGTTTTGCCTTTCCTTGCCTGCCACGTGACTTCACGAATGGCTATTTCTCATGCTAGCATTCAAACAGTTGCTAATTTTTCCAGGGAAGAGATAATGTAACCACCTCTTTTTGTTTGAAATGCTGGCAATACAATAAACCAGTAGCAGTGTAATGCATTCTGTGCATCTTGCAAGAGGGAATCGTTCTTTCTCATTAGGAGAGAATATTAAAAAGACATCCCTACAAAGGTTCAGCTTCTATAACACAGTCATTTTCAGGAGCTTGAAATGGTTGGATGGAGCACGCATGAATTTGTTTGCTATTTCTAGAATATATTTTATCAACACCTTTTCTCTACAATTTACATTTTTCAAAATGTCACTGTTTCTGTGTGAGATACTAAGTATGGACCAATTAACTGTTGATGCTTTCTGCCAAGAATAAATGTTGCAATATAGCATATACACAGGACAGAGTAAATATTCTATGATGGAAGTGCAGAAATTGCCAGACTACTGGTGAGTAATTCATCTTGAATGTTACCTGAAGACATGAGTCAGATGCTAATTATTAATGTAGAATCTGTTATAGAAATAGTTGAAACTTGGGAGAAAAAACTGTGCAAGATAAAGAAGTCTAACTTTTTAGTTGTTTTCTTTTCTAGGGAAAAATACAACTTACTACCTTGTTTTGAAAATATATTCAGCTAGGAAAATTTTAAAATATGGTTTCTACAGTCAGAAAGGATTCAGCACAATCAGACTAAAACCCTCTTAGAAACTCACTGCACAGAATGAAGGAGGTGTCTGAAGGAATTGGATCTCCGAAGCAACACCGAGGCTGCTCCATCCAGATGAAGCTGTGATAGGGAACAGAAGGGGCCTTTTGTCAAGTACCTTATCGTCGAAAGGATTTCTTGTTCTTTTAAAGTGATCTAGAGAGGATGAACAGTTTGAAGTCTTGTGGACTCTCTCATTTTTTTTCTGGTGACTCTAAGGTAGGGATTGAGGAATGCCAGAGCAGCTGGGGCTGAAGGAAGTTCCCAGGTGGTTGCTATGTGGTTCCTATATCCCCTGTTCTTGGATAACTGGTTATGAGTCCAGAAATTACAGGCTTTGGCAGTAACTCAAAATACTGGTAGCTACACACGGGTAGAAATTGGTTAGGAAGAAGGTGATTCTTCCTAAAAATTTCCATCAGTTAACTTTTGATTATCATCATTGCAGTGTATAGATATGTTTTGTTTGCTTGTTTTACGTGTTTTTGTTTTTTTAAGTTTAGCCAATGTAGAGTTTATCTTCCTCTCATACAAACCAGAATGCAAACCAACCTGTTTTTGTTTACCATTGTGTGATACCACTGGATGATGAGACAGTCCATAGTAATTTGGAAAAGTAAACCATTATGGCATCTGCCTCTGCACCTTATTTTCTTTCATAATGAGGTGATATCTCTCTCTCTCTATACACACCCATCTAAAAATGTTGGTTTTAGAAATTTACATAGCATTAAAGTAACAGCTTGGTCTCAAGAACCTCTGCATGAAACAGAAAAAGAAGGTGGAAGATTGCAGTTACATACTTTTTTTTTGCAGAGCTGCAGTTTCTGAGGTCTTAGTCTCCTGACAATCACAAAGACGAGTTGTAACCATAAGTGCAATCTTGCGTTCCTGAATTCGTGACATGAGTCGGCTGCTCCAATGAAAGGGATTCTTTTAAAGCGAGGGACTATTAAGGAATTCAGGTGATGACATGGTACATGTAATCTTTCACAAAGATGCTTATTGAAAAACTGTCCCTCGCATAGATACAACCTCTTCTGGAGATCCTTGTCTTCAGCTCCCTTCAGTACAATTCAGTACTTCTGCCTGTGCTCAGTTGCATATTTGGCCCTGCAGAGCTATTTGTGGCAGTAAACCAGCAAGCGTATGCTCACTCTCCTAAGTAAGCATGACTTTGGAACAAGAAGAAACCTTGTCTAATGTGGATATGGCAGCTGCACATACTCGAATTGTCTGAAACGAGGCCTCCACTCTCTCTCATCACACTTAGACACACCTCTATAGGCTTTACCCCTATGCGAGAAGTTTTCAATAATGTTCCATTAGGTAAAACAGCTGGGGATAAATGAGCAATGACATGTCAGGAATTACGTATTTGCCTCTTGATTGGGGTCACCACTTCAGCAATTTGCTTCAGTGAGCCCTAAGATCTCTTCTATACTTTGCAGACTTCTCAAATTTCTAACATTCATTCTAACATTTGGGTAAAGCAGAATTGCAATATTAATTGAAATTTTCACTTTGGATAACTGTTTAAACTATTCTTCAAGACACTATGTGTCTTTGAAAGTTCAATTGACAGAATTTTGAAAATAGCTGTACTGCAATCAGAACTCCTTTCTCCAGTACAAGGACCTTCTAATACCGTTGGGTAATGATGTATATAGCACAATACATTAATGTTGCTTTAATGTGTTCAATAGTACAGAAGAATGTAGTAATTAGGCACTAAGGGATTCTTTTTGCTATGGTTTGATGAGGTGGTCAATTACCTGTGCTGTATGACAGCAAGTGGTACAATTGGTTTAACTTAATAAGTACATTGACAAAAAAGGCCACTGTGATGTACATTAGTTGCACTGAAAAGGTTCTTTTGAGTTATTACCGAAGTAAAACCTCAAATATCAATTAATTTAATTTGTTTAGAACAGTTTACACTTTACACATCATCAAATCTTTTGCTATTAGAGATTGTACTGTACATTAGGTAAATTATAAATGCCTAACCAAAAAATGAACATTTGGCCACAATGGCTACTTAAACAAGATTAAAGGTAACAATTTAACTAGAATTTGCCTTTAACTGAAGCTCTTAAACTAAGAGTGATAGAAAACAGTTTTTGAGAAGAAATAATGCATACTGATTTATATAAAATGCTGTTCACTGTATTTTCCTTTTTGTATTAGATTTAATGAATAGATATGCCTTTTTTATTTTGTGGTACCCTACCATTAAATGATACCATCATTTTTTTTTCTGCCTAAATAAATTCTAATTCTTGTCACCTACTATCTGTACAGGAAGATTTGAGACATTATTCCTAATTGAGATTTTTACTGAATATCTTTTAAAGATAAATTTGTTTTATTCTTTCACCCACTATTTAAAAGGATTTTTCACATTTTTATCTTCTAAAGGAATTGTCAATGAGAAACTAAAACTGCGTAGACTATACATTAAAATCACTTTAGTTTTTAAGCTGTCATGAACTGTTTCAAAAAATGCTAAGTTGCTATTGTTTAATGTCTGTCATTTTATAATGCTTTAGAAGTTATCTATCCTGTAAAATTATTAACTGATGCTAAAATTGCCTTGTAAGTATTAGGACAATAGCAATTTTGTAACAGCTGGGACACTGCCAATGTAAGATAAGTACATTTTGCTCTGTAGATTCATAAAGTGCTTTGAAATGGTTTGTAACTGATGGATGGATGCATTTTCTAAGTGTAGAAAGCAATATTTTGTAGAGGGAAATGGCTTGAAAGCTGACACACATGCATGCAAATGCCATTCTCTTCAGTAAGTAATTTGCTTTTTCTTTCAAAAGCATAAATGGCATAGTTAGACACATTATTTTGTATATTGCACATAACAATACAAGATGCACAAAAACAGCAAGTACAAAACATTTCATATTGATAGAGGAACCCATGGCTGTAGTATATGATTAGCATAAATGTATACACACTGAAGAAATGCCTTCAGGATTAAAAAGTAAGGCTGAAAACAGGAAAAGTTCTTCTAACTTCAAGAAATGAAAATATTTAGAATGTACTTTTTGTTTCTCAGCATTGTACCTTTTAAAATGAATTAAGCCATGTAGAGACTGAATCAGATCTTACTTACTCTCAGTACTCCATCTGACTCCAATGGCCCCACATCAGGCTTTTACTTTGAAGACAAACCAGTTAAATAAATCCTTAAAATGTTTGTATGCCAATGAAAAAACCCAGGAGGATACTACCGTGAAGTACATATAGGCACAGATAGTATAGATAAAATCTGTTTTCCTATAATTTAAGAACTATTAAATGCTAAAACTGATTTCTGATCTATATTATCGTATCATATTTGTGTTTTATATCTTGTATCATTTAGATCATCTGCATTGTAAAACCAATAGCAACGATGAAAACTTTTGGCCAGCTTCTGTAATGATCTTTCATGTTAAGCTGGTGTTTTAGGTCTTTGCCCTTGGAAATTTCCATGCCTGCTCAGCTGTCCAACCTTGAGGAGTCCCAGCCTCACTGAACAATTGAGAATAACACAGGTAAGCCTATACCGAGAAAGCGAAGGAATCTCAGTTTTAGTCTGGAAAATGGTCCCCAATGAAATCTTTGGAATATCAGCTTCAGCAGGTCTACTCAATATGATTAGTGTCAACATATGGCCTTTTTGTTTAAAGAAGGGAACATTTCCTTCATAGAATCTTGTTAAATTTCTCATTCAACAATTATTGTAATCATGACCTCTATTGTTCATCATCCCCACTAAAATCTCTGCTTCTACATCAGCTTCTTTCTTAAGATATATATTCCCATCAGATACAAAACAGCCATTTATCTTAATGGAAGCTACGCTTAGAAATGGAGCGAGAAAGATACCCAGGAGGTTTTGTCATATCTTTAAATTCAGTAACAAAAAAATTGATTTGAGCTAAATTCTGATAATGAATGCACATTGTTGAAGAATTAAAATTTAAAATATATTTACATAATTCCTGAATTTATATCAAGAAGAATTGAAACAACACTTCTACTGGATTGTGTGGCAGATTTCATGCTGTATCTTAAGAAATGCTGCTCCTTTTATGATACTCTAGGAAACAGGGAAGGGTGAACAGCTCATAAAACCAGCTTATCTGACAATTTGGGTTGTACTTATTTTGTTCCTTGGGTGTGAACAGATGATGGTTTTATCTGAAATATATATATTTTTTACAATATAAACACATTTTATTTTTTGTTTGTCCCATAACTTTATATTTAAAATTAAAAAACTAACCAGCAAAGTTTACTATTGACCACATGGCTTTCCCTCTGTTTCTGGTTTTGATGCCTGTACAATACATGAAATAAAAACTTGAAAATGAGCTTTTTTATGGGCACAAGCTGTTTAAAAAAATTCTGAAGTTTGTTTGTTTATGTTTTTAAAGTATTTGAACATCTCTTTTTAGAATTAGTTGTCAGATTTTGTGACTACAAAATTGTGGCAACATTACAATACAGCTACATGTGACTGATAAGAAAAATAAACCCACAATCAAAATAAAAAACTCAGTCATGGTAATTGTCCTTCAGAAAACACAGTTATGCCTTTGTGTATTAAAATTGAATGAACCTATTAATAATAGGAAAATTTTGTTTTTAACTGAAAATCCTGCTTGCAGTTCTTTACAAGTTTATCTCATAATACCTCTTTATTTTGAAGGATCAGTTTGTAGAAAGGAATGTGAGAAAAACATTTAATCAGAAACTGGCAAACAGTCAGTAGGGTGGCAAGAATTCGATGGTAAACAATACTTCTCCGTAAAATTGCCAGATTGAAAGGATCTGATGATTCCCACTTCTAGGAGCTACTTGGACAATTTGCAACTATTTTTAAACGCTTGTGTTTTTAGAAACATGTTGTAATACAGAATCACAAAAATAATTTACAAAGAGTAGGTTGGGTGTTTTTCTGTATCGTATCTCCTCTAAGGAGAAAATTCCGAGCACACGGTATATTTGTCACCAGAGATTATGGCTGTAACACATCAAAACTTGTGATTTTGATAGTTGGTGTCACTGGATCCCATAGGTAGAAACTGTGCCTTGGAAGAAAAAATATTTTTTTATCTATAATATATGCAAGTTTTGAAACGTCACCAGAGATGAGCTGAAAACACAATTTATTCAATCAAAAATAACTTGAAAAAAAGATTTACTTTTGCACTGTATTGCAACTTGAGTAACATTATAGTTTTCTTAAAAGCATTATTCAAATAAAATTGATCTATGGTTTTGCTTTACAAAAAATAGATATTTTTGAAAAAAATGAAAATGCTGCGCTCTTGGGGAAAAAATATGTGAGAGAATTAAAATACAAAGGGATTAAAAATATTAGTTTAATTTTAGAAGATATGCTTTTCAGTTAGCTTTCCTTTAAGTGAGAGAAAATATAATTAATTGGGAAGAAAATGAGAAAAATGTGTTCATTAATATTTTCCCTCCCATTATATTTCCCCTGTGTTTTCCCTAATTGCTGTCACGTCTTTTCCCTGAACATTTACTGCATCCTTTGTAAGAAAACAAGGGTACAAAACCCCGTTCCCTAAATTAGGTAAGATATTAAAGCCTGATTTCCCCACTTTATCATTCTTCTAGAAACTTTTCATAGTTGAGTGTGTGTGCACATATGAAAATAAGATATTACACACAATCTTGTATCAGTCCTATTGCTAAGTAATGAACATAACAGTTCTTCAGGCACAAACTGTTCTTAATGTTCTTGAAAAATGATGCTAAAGTGTTTGTGAATAACATGGAATAAGATTATGTTTTATTTGGACAAATAAGTTATATGAACAAATATTTTGAGTATTCTGCTTTCCCGGAGTGTGAATATTGACAGCGTGTAGTTACCATATGTAGCATGATGGAGAAAAAGATCATATTTGGTTTTAAGATGATGAAACTACTACTTCACTAAGTAATGCTAACTAGAGGTTGAAATTAGACGTCACACTAGAAACGCAAGCAATTCTGTTTTCCCAGCTTTCCATTCAAAACCACTAGAAATTTTTTTGCTTAATCTCATAATCAGCTTGAAATATCTTTATACTGCAAAAACCTTCAGACTCCTAAATGTTGGGTTTTTTTTATAGCAGCCACGATGTTTGGATTAAAACTCCCTTTGTATCTTTTGCAAAAGAAAAAAATTGGCTTAATGGAAATAGTATAGGTAACTGAGATTTGCTGCTCCTTAGAAAAAAAAATATGAAAAAATTCTTAGTGAGCATTTGGTCATGGTTTAGGGACCACTTTGAATTTTTCAGTGTGGCCTATTGTGAAGTAGATGGGATCATTTTCTTCTATACAATTTCTGCAGTTCTACCTCTCTTATTTTAGCACATAATTAGGAGTCAAGCATTCTGAGGGAGCGGGTTATAGAGAAGCATATTTACAACAGTGATTTGAATAGGTTTTATGTACTCTAGCTATCAAGATACGGTAACCTTTAATCATAACAAGGTCTGAAGTGAGAAGAAAAACTTGGCGATACTCTGTAGAAAGCCCTTGCTTGCCACACTTGTAAGTCCATCATTCCCCATTTGCTGCGTTCAGGCTGTGACTCAATAGACAGTATTATGAGACTGAGATGAAACAGTAAGACGGTTGTAAATAAATCATTACACCCAAAATGTTTTATTTTCAAAATGTAATGGTCCTGGCAAAAAAAAACTTTACTGCCAGTGCATCACTGGCAGGTACTTTCACATTTTTGAGTTACAAAATGTGTGAGGTTCTGACAGGTTTCATTTACCTCCTCAAATTGTATTTTATAAAATTATTCATCCTTTTAATAAACTTTTAAAAAAAATTTCACATGTATTAACAATTTGAGTCTGAACATTCTCAAAATAGGTCGATACCTAATGTCATCATCTTTTTGCAAGACAGAGAAGCAGACAAAGGTTCAGTGCTGATTACTTATGCACCATCTGTAAAATGGTGAACCCCTTTAACTTCTATTAATTTACATATACATTGACATAAATTAAGATTGAGATGCTCTGCGTGGTACAACTAGAATTCAGTCAACTAGCATTCAGTCTTCAGAAGACTGGGTCTTATTCAGGCTGAAATAAGATACCAGTGATTTAGTTTTGGTATAGTCTATGGTGGTATAGTCTAGACACTTGAGGCAGTAGGAATGATTTATCCTTCACAGTAAGGCAGAAAAAATTCAGAGGCTTCTTTGAGATTCCTCTAACTTAAAATTAGGTACAGCCTGTGCTCTCGCATTGCCATAGGCATAGTCAGAGGCAATAGGTCACCCATGATTGCTCTTCAGGTGACTATTTAGATTATTAGGTATAAATACACAAAGTAGAACAAGTTATTGATTTCAAAGGTCTTCTGAACTTGCTAGGAAAATCTGATCCTTTAGGTACGAAAATCTCCCTTCCTCCTTTCCTCCCTCCCTTCTTTCCTTTCCTTGTTTTCTTTCCTTGCTTCCTTCCTTCCACTAATATACCTCATGTCTCCAATTTTTCCCTTGCTCCTTTTAAATGTACTCATTTACTATTTGACTCCTTCTTCAGTTATTTTCCTTTTGGCATCCTAAAATAAGTGCGTTTTTGTTGTTGCCCAAAGGATATGTTGTTTAGATGGACCCAATAGATGGTTTATGAATAAGTTCTTGCAGTTTTACTTTCAGGCTGCAGTATTTCCCTGCAACTTACAGGTAACACAAATAAAATGTCCTGGTTTTGGCTGGGATAGAGTTAATTTGCTGCCTAGTAGATGGCATAGTGCTGTGTTTTGGATTTAGTATGAGAAGAAAGTTGATAACATCCTGATGTTTTAGTTGTTGCTGAGCAGCGCTTACACTAGTCAAGGACTTTTCAGCTTCTCATGCCCTGCCAGTAAGAAGCTGAGACGGGGCACAGGCAGGACAGCTGACCCCAACTGGCCAAAGGGGTATTCAATACCATATGATGTAATGCTCAGTATATAAACTGGGGGGAGCTGGCTGCGGGGCAGCAATTACTGCTTGGGGGCGGGCTGAGCATCGGTTGGTGGGTGGCAAGCAATTGCATTGTGCATCACATATTTTGAATAGTCTATTATTATTATTGTTGTTGTAGTTATTATTATTATTATTATTACTACTACTACTATTATTATTTTCCCTTCCTTTTCTGTCCTACTAAACTGTCTTTATCTCAACCCACAATTTTTACTTTTTTTTTTTTCCAATTCTCTTCCCCATCCCAGTGTGGGGAGTGAGTCAACGGCTGTGTGGTGTTAGCTGCCTGCCAGGTTAAACCACAACAATAAAATTATATTTACCTGAGATTAAGGGTAATATCAGTATCTATATAGTATATTCTTCTACATTACTGAGTTGAACTTTCAAATAAATGGAGAATATTTGTTCCTATAAATAAAGAAATAATCTTAATTCTGATACTTTTGTACTAACGGAAGCAATCAGATATTTCTCTGTATCTGATGGAGCTATACTGAACAGTAAAACAACTTTACAGAGCTGCATTTGAAGATATGTCATGATCTCAGATGTTCGTATGATGAAAGGGACTGAATAAAAGAAAGGGATTCCATATACCTCATTTCACCACTGAAATGTACAATTTGTGTTAGCAGAGCACATGGGTCTTCCTGGACTGAGGGCTGTCAACTGACAGATAGAAGAGTGATCTGGGGATATAATGGTGAGGAAGTGTAACTATTGTGTTACGTGGCATCAACCACAAAATGAGAAAAAGGTGTCAAGTAAAGTTCTTCCTGACTGACTGCTGGGTAGATGAAGCTGAATTTCAATACAGTTGAGAGAGAAATGAAGAGTTTGTATATTCTGGGCAGTTAAGAAAATCACTCTTAGAAGGCAGAATTCAGGATACATGGCTGTGTATTTTAATTACAGTTTTCAAAACTATAATTATCAAATGCCTTCCTTTCACTTTCTGCAAATTAGAGGTCTGAGTTGCTGAACCTTACATCATGAAAAAACAAAAAAATTTCACGAGGAATATTTTCTGTTTATCTGGCAACTGATTTTTTTCAGATTTTTTTTTTCTGGTTAGCTTTTAATTTTTTCCTGAGATTCAGTGATATTTTATGTACCTATAGTCATAAATAAGTTTGCTGTTGGAGTGCTACTGCTGAAGGCAACATGAAGGCTCCTGTGTGACTGCTAAATTCTCATCCTCTTTTCAGTAGCATTATGTCCATTCATAGACAGGGTAAGTGGAAAAAACCACATACAATGCCAAAGTTTTCAGTTTTATTGAATGGTGGTTACAGTAACTAGAGCATCCTCCTATCAACCTCATTAAGCCATTACCATTGTATAAGCCATGAACACATGAAAAGTTTCTGCTTTTTCATGCATCTCAGGCAGTATCTTACTTGAGAGTCTCATGGTCACAGATTCTATCAGTTTTATATCTTGAGCTAAATAGTTAATATTCGCTGAATCCTTTCCTAATTATGCTACTGGAACAAGTTGTTCCCCCACCACCCATGTATCTCCCTCCCACACACTACTTCCATTCAATTCCCCTGACAGAGTCTATCAGATTGCATGTACCCCTGTGCCTGATAATTTTTCTTAAGGTTTCTGCATCTGAAACATATCCTGCTTTTCAAGGAGTGATAGAAACTTCTGGACAGCAGCTCCTATAAGGAACAGAAAGTGGTGCTTAGAAATAAATAGTGAGGGGGGAAGAGCTTCACTTCCCTCTACATGTAAATATCTAAAAATATTTTATTATATACAAAAGTATAATATATGATATTATATAATAGTTATATAAAAATATACATATATAATGTATAACATATAAAATGTATCACACATCTATATGTAATGCTTTTAAGCTCATTTAAATGCTGAGAAACTTAAATCTTCTGTGGTTCCTTTAGAGTCAAGCCTGCAGAGAAACTAAGCTAAACTCACACTGGCTAGCTCAGAATCAAGGACAATAGCATGTCCTTCAGAATTGCCCGGTTTGTGCAACATTTGTACGCCAGACAGCTTTTCTTCTATTCAGTCCATGGTGCACAATGTCTTTTTGATATGTCTTAAGTTCATGTTTGTCCTGAGAACAAAATTTTTTTTTTAATATCATTTTCGGTTTTACTTCCACGGAGGCACAATGAGCAATATCCACTCAGTGGAATGATAATTGCCTGACTAAGAGGATCTGGGTGTGATCAGAGCCATAGCTGGATCTTTATTTTGTGCAGAAAAACATTGATATAATCTGTTGATCTTGTGAAAAGTTGCAGTGAGGGAGAGCAAGCTGGGAGGAGATTGCTTTATTCATGTGTTCTCAAATTTTGAATAGGAAACCACATGAGGATACCAAGCTGTAAGGCAATCCAGTATAGCATGTGAATTTTAGAGCAGTTAAAAAGTCAACCTTGTAAAAAGAACTAAGTTCTCAACATTACCTATAATAGAGAGAGTGTTCTGCTATCACAATACAGGCCAGACTGGGCCACCTAAGTTGGTATAGGAATCCGAAGAAGGAATAAAGTACCAGACACAGTGCAGCAGCAGGTGAGAGACTCTTATAAAGCAATTTTCATGATATTTATTATAGACCTCTAAACTAAAAAATGAGCAAAGGGTAGAAAGGACCATTACAACAGGTTCTATATTGTAGGTTATTGTGTTTTCAGCAGCAATGAACCTGATAATGAAGTCAGCTGAGCAAGAGCATAAAGGTCCCACACTGACAAGAAAAAGACATCCCCAAGGATAAGCCAACAGAGATGTTTTAACAATCACTACAAGTACAGTAATATAGACTAGATTGTTGCTAGTGACACTGAAGAAAATAATCAAGTAACCAAAAATAATGTTTAAGCTCCAGATATAGGTTCCTGGTGTCTCTGAAAGGGAAAATAAATAGAGAATTTAAGTTTAGGATTCTGAGAGAGTAATAGGGATTATCAGAAAGTACATGTTTTACCAAATCACAGCATGCCAACACAAACAATAGGGACAAAAGACTACTGCAGTTGGTTCTAAACTGTATTAGGAATGAAGGGGAGGAAGTGGAACAGTCTGGTGGCTACCACAGGGAGAGTGGACTGGAATATTTTTGTTGTAGTTTGTGTTGTACCATCATTAAAGGTATCATTTTCACAGAGATAAAGTCAACATTTCTTAAAGGTAAAATTATACAAGCCTGGGACATGTGCCTGTGCATTCTTGCTTAGGAGACTTAGGTGAGTAGCCTTTTGAATCAGTGTCTTGAATGAGATTGGAGGACTAGGACCCCTGTGTCCAGCTAGGAAGCTGAACTGCCTGGAATTTAAGGCAGGACTTCAGCAATGATTCTGAAAAAAGTTTACTACTGGCTTGTGAAGCCATGAAACTTAAACTTTTTTTTTCAGTTGGAAGTACTTGTTACCCCTTTGCTTTCTGTCTCTAAAAGAACTATGCAGCTGTTTGGAAAAAAATATAGTATAACTTCAAACACTCCTAGGACTTGAGGTAATCCCAAAATTAATCTTTATAAGAAACTGTTGAGTATATGACATGGCCATCCCATGCCTGAAAGGATCTAATTTATTTTAAAAAATTAATCTTCTTTCTCCTGAACTCCAATTATGAATTCAGCACACTTTGTGTTACAAATACATGTATTATTGGATATAATGATCCAGTCATTACCTGCTTCCTTATTAGGTACGTAATGTCTGTTTGTCAGGGACATAATCCATTCTCATGGCCCACTGACCCTTAGAAGGTTCTGCTGGGAGCTAATTTACGGGTGTAGCAGCTGAGAAATCATTTGCTGCTTTCAGTTACCACCAATCCTCAAGCTCTTCTTTGCTGCCTATATCTAACATAGCTGTAGGACTTCTCTACCACCAGCAGAAACACCTTCACCTGCCATTTTCATGTGCATGTAGCTATTCTTGGAAGAGTGAGATGCACGAGCCTCTCCTGGTAGGTGTAATACATACTAGTGCACAACCACCACTTGTAACAGGCATGCTCTGGATTCACCTCATGCTAAAAGAAGGGTTTAGGCATCCTATAAAATGTCATTGTAGCTGCTCTAAAACACAGTGGCTGGCAGTGGGTTTATGTAATAGTTCCATGCTTAAAACTCTCATTCAGAACCCACCTGATAGAAGCAAACTGTTCCACCTCCCAGCCATATATAAAATGGAGGCAGGGAGATTATCCCCTTATATGCTTCCTGATGAACCTAGGCCACTGAGTAGAGATAAGCTGTGCCACCATAAGGAAATGGAAAATTCACAATGCTAGAAAAGGCAAGCAAAGAGGAAAGAATGTGGTTACATGGTCTCTAAGTGGACATACTGTGTTTCAGTTCCTGAAGACAGGTTTCTTATTTTTCTTGAATGATATAATTAAAATGCAGAAGTTAGGTAAAGGTTACCAGTCTTTAAGATTTTCCTTTCTAGGAAAATATTTACTGACTGTGTTACAAAATTATGTACTCTATGGCCTCATTCCTTTTTATACAGGTGGATATCTGGTACCAAGAGTTTGACTCACACCAGAAAAAGAAGGGCAATTGAGCAAAATCTCCTGTTTTACATGGGTACTATTCTAGTCACTAGGCATTTATATAAACACAGGTTGGGAGCACCATTTTATTTGCCCATTTTAAATGTCAAATGGTTGCATTGCACTTTTCTATCCAAGTCCCACCAATGGGTCAGATTATATGCATATGAGCAAAAAGCATCTTCCTGATGTATTGAATTAGGTAACTAAGCCTTGGAGAGGGTCAAAAGTTCAAAGACAACCTCATGTTGGAAGTTTTGTATTTGCTAGTTCTTTGGAACTCTCTATGAAGTGTGCAGATCTTGGGCTCGCTCTTCTGAAACATCTATTTTGTAGCTAAAAGAAAATTTAGCGATCAGAGATGTATAAAACGAATGCTGCAGTGTGCGTACTTTTTTACAAAATTTAGTCCTTGTCTGTCTCAAACAATATTTTTAACAGTTTGATCCCTTAGTTTGTGTCATGTTAAAAATAATTACTTTCCTCAGTTTTATTTTAAATATCCTAACAGCTCTTTGAAACAGGGTATAGCAGGCTATATCTGAATTCTACCCTGGGAATAAATGCCAAGCTTAGGCAGGAAGACTACTTTTATTACAATGGAAAGATGCTGAGACAATATAATACTTCAAACCACACATGCAAAACAAAGAATCTATTAATTTTAATTTTCAAGCCACAAAAATTTGTTTCCAAAAATCTTGAATAAATAAAAGTAAAAGCAAATTATGCAGTCAACTAGGTCCCCACCAAAACCTGATCATTAGAGACTTCTTTTGATATGATGCAAGCGTCTTAATCTGTTTAATTTTATCCCACTCCTGTGTTGGACACTATTTTGTACCTCTTCAAAAGCTCTTTCATACCCTTCAAAAAAAAATAGATACCCAAGGTAATTAACAAATTCTACCTGTATTGGACTATTTTACCAAGAAATACAATCACTTCTCTAATTGTTAACCTTTTGTATTTTAAATTACCTTCACATCTAAGGGGAAAACATTTTTATTCTGTTAATATTAGAAGTTTCATAGATATTTTTGATTTATAAAAAAATTCTCAAGGGATTTGACTTCAGTGCTAGGAAAATGCAGCAAACTGCTTCATAATTGGGTATCTTTGAGTAGGAGTTTGAAACAGTCATTTACTTCTTTAATTTTAATTTTTTAAAATTTTTGCTTCTCAGGCTAAACAAAAATCTTATCTATGAATCCCACACACTACTTTCACCAACCAAAAGGATGGATTCTGACTTTAACAGGCCATGGTGCCACATCCAAAAACATGGGAGTAACTTAACCATATGTAAGCTTGAGAGCCTGGAAAGAAAAGGTATATAATAATCCTTTAAACGGGCCTGTTTAACAAGACAGTCCACAGTTTAGTCTTTCTTAGTCATTCATTATTATTTGTTAGAGAAGCATCTTGTCCTGAGGCAAAAGCCTGACTCAGTTGAAGTCAACAGCAAAACTCCCACCTACTTCAATGAGATGGAGATAACATCTCTAGAGCTGTGTTCATTAAATTATTTTTTTCAAGAATAATCATTATTTTTTCTGTGAAATTCACCCCCAGAAGGCAGTTAATTGCTTTACTGAGTAGTGGAATTTTAAGTTTCAAGGCTGTGCATCATACAAAAACTTGAAACTTCTATGTGAAATAAGTGATTACATAGTTTGGCATAATTGCAATATGTCACAAAAAGACAAGCTGTTAAAAACTGCATTAGAGCTGGCAAAGTGAACACCTCTGAAGTACAACCAAAATGGTGTCATGCTTGCAACAGCAACACATATGTTCCAGAACATAGATTGCATCAGAAAAAATACATGGAGTTTCTTTGTCAAAGAAAGAAATCATCTGATATTCTACCTAAACACAGTGAAAACTGTCTTTATTTATTATTGGTTATGGTATTTGCATTGAGTACATTCAGGACAGGAGAGTTTGTGGTGACATAGAGCTCACAAGGAAAGAAGAAGAAAAAAATAGGAAGCAGTAATATTTGACCTGGAATTGATTTCAGACGGCAACTGCTGTTACCACTGCTCAATGGTTAGTGCAGCTGGCAGCTACTCTGTACCTCCCCCGTATAAAAACATTTTTTCGTCGGTACATCAGCCTGAAAGCAACATGGTCATGAGCACCATTGGGCAACTGCTGCTTCCATTGGTGTCTCTCAAACTCCTTTTTCACTATTACCTTTAATTATTTAAAATTCCTGACCTTCACTAAACAAATTAACCATAAGATTAATTGGTCTTTCCTGGAGCTATGGCTTCACCATCAACTCCCTCTATATGTGTATTCTCTCAAATTCTTTCGTGATCAGTTCTTAATCAAGGACCACACTTGAGTCAGTGCTTTCTATATATTGGTGCTTATCAGCTGACTCTCTCAGTGGTCATATTGAACCTCTACTTTTTCAGGCAGCACGTGCGTGGCAATTTCATGTCCTATCTAGCTCATAGGCTTCCATAATATCTGAGGTGACCTTAAGGCCTTTCACATTTGTCTGTGGACAATATCTAGACATGTCTACAGAAAGCCACATCTAGAAGGATGCAAAATAGACCTCTCATTTTCTTGTTAACATTTTCTGTCTATACTCTTCTGAGCGTTCAGAACAACCTACAGTGCACACTGAAGAAATCTGGTTATTAGCCAGCACTTTCAGACATGCATGTGCCAATTCTGGTTACTGTAAATAACACATAATTACTATAGCATTTCAGATAGCACACCATATTGGCTGACTTCTAAAACTGACTGGGAAACAGCATGACAGGAAGCAGTTGCAACATGCCTCATACACCACAGCTCGTCTGAAACGGACTTTGACAATTTGCAGGGCTAGGCACTCGAAGGAGCTTAAGGCTTTTCATTCATCTGACCAGACTGTAAAGCAGAGCACTGTCTTGGGACTCCTCCCCAAACAAGCAGTTCCCTTGAGACTGAGCCTGCGAAATTTAGACATCCCATATAAAATCACACATTCTTTCAAGCTTATTACTTTGCTTTTTGTGTCCACAGACACTTGAGGAGAAACACCAATCAGCTGTAAAGGTGCTACGCAGGCCATGAAATTTTACCTGCAGGATCTGTCTCATTTTCCTTTGTGGCTTTCTTCTTAGTCTGTTTTGTCATGTTTGTTTATCCTAGCCATATTCCAGTGGTTTTGCTTTTGCATTTTTGCATCTCTTGCCTTAGAATCATAGAATCGTTTAGGTTGGAAAAGACCTTTAAGATCATCAAGTCCAGCTGTTAACCTAACCCTGCCATCCCACCACTAAACCATGTCCCTAAGCACCTCGTCTATCCCCTCCAGGGATGGGGACTCGACCACTTCCCTGGGCAGCCCATTCCAATGCTTAACAACCCTTAACAATTTTCCTTAACAATGCCCTTCTTTTTCTCCCTGGAGATGTTTGATAGTACATTTTAGGACAGTTTGCTCTTCTGTTACTGCAGCTGCCGCCATAAAGAACATCACAGGCTATCCTCTTGAACACATATACACACAAGCCCACAGATACCAAAAGATGTGTGCAGGTTCCCTTTACCGTCAAGAATGTAGGCAGGTTAGTCTACATTGAATAGAAATTACATTTATATAAATAAATAATGTGGTCTTCAGGTGACCAGTCATCAGTGAAGTAAATGCTCTGAAACAATCTCATATATTCAGAATATCCTCAGTCATGAACCTGACAATATGATTGGTACTGGGCCACCAGGAATATAAACTTCCGACAGTTGCTCCAAAAGGTTCACTAATTTCTGCTGTATAGAATGTATAGCACTCTTAATGCAAAAGAGACATTTGTAAATTTTTACACTGTATATTCAGCTTTTTCCCTAACGAAGTCACATTCAAGTCTTAAACTGTATTAGTGTTAATTTAGTAATTAAGTTGGAAGAATTAATTCAATTGAACAATATTTTATGCAAACACTATTCACGTCAGGAGCTGACAGGAAACTTTTAGAAACAAGGCCCAGATCTTGACAACAGTTTTATTTGGGATGAGAAAAGAAACTTTGAATAGCAGTTACAGCTTTCAGATTCATTAAGTCGTCTGTCATTTCCACTATACATTTGAGAATTGCTTTTCCCCAGATTTATGATGCTAAAGAAAGGCTGTATGAATACAATTATATGGAAGTTAAGTCAGGTTGCAACTGTCCCATATTTCTGACAATACACTGCTGAATTCAACAGCTAGCCCCTCTCTATTTTCCCCAGAGCACATTATTTGCACACAAATAAGTGGCTGCTCATTTAGAAACTGCTTCATAGAGCAGTTGTGTGACGTCATAGCAATGTTCCCTCTGTCTGCAGGATGAAGCCAATACATATTTTACTAGCAGGTTCCCAGCTGGCAAAGGGCTAGGAAGGTAATACTGAGCATGGTGACCAAATGAGGAGATAAAAATAAATGGAATACTGTCATGCATGATATGCTGGCTGAAAAGTACATTATTATACTTTCATATCACAATATATACCTCAAACAATGAGTTAAGAAAAGTAATTAGAAACCTCATAGCATCATAGGCAACAAGTAGGAAACATGCTGGGAGACCACACAGAGGGCAGTGAAATTAAGGCTCTCTGTACGCCAGTCCAACAAAATACTCAGGCACTAAAATTCCTGTGATATCAATAAGTTAAGAAGGAGCCTGAAAAGAGTTTGGTTCTTATACATTTTATTGGATCTACACAATGAAAAAATGGCAGTTAGAAGAGCATTTTTGCCTTACAAATAACATATAATGAGAACAAATATTTTCTTGCCAAAAGAAAAAGGTTTACAATACATAGTTTACTGCATTTGGCTCCTTAGAAAAGGCAGGAGACATTTAAAGCATGTACAGTAAGTTCCTTCTATTTGCTCTATTGGCATGCTCTTTCCTAACTTTGAATTATATTATTTTTTTCTTTCAGCAAAAGTTACTATGACACAGGCCTACAAAACTCAACAAACTCTGTAATTATATATTTTTCAAATAGACTTTTTTCCCTATTCATAAATGGAAAATACTTTCTTTATGCTGTATACTTTTCTCTTGTTGATTAAGATGAGCAGAATGCTTTTCTACAGGGCTCCATATCAAGGAAAGGTCCAGTCCTTCAAACAGATCTTTGCAGTTTACTTACGTAATGATTCAAGTTTACCTGCACTGTAACATGATAATGTCAACTCATCACCAGATAATGAGTAAAAAATGGCAATTTGTCAGTCTAAATATCAATTCAATGATCAGTTTTGTCTTCCATAAAATCACATTCTTTTAACAGGTTTGTACAATGTTTTTGTAGGAGTGGTTTTAGCCTGAGATAAGGTGCCTCTGGAATGATCTAATGAGAACACATTAGGCCTTCATTTTTCTAGACAGAACTACTCTGAAAGTATCTTCTGACACTGACTGTGAGTTCAAACTGTGGACTCCTTAGTGCCTGGTGTTTGCTAGCATGAAGTTTGCTGAAGGAATCATCACACTGCAAAGAGAGAAGAAAGTCTACATGTATTCTAACATCTTACTTCTATCCACACAGTTACTGTAATGAGGAAGCTCAATAACCATAGAAGAGTGATGGTAGATTATTCAAGAAAACATTTCATAGATTAATTTACAGAGTGTGCAACTTCATACAGTTTGAATATGTGCTTATGTGTATATAAGTTGTTCACAAAATCAAGTCACCCTGTTAGTTCAGAGGTAGCTCTTCTCTGCTAGAACCTCACACTTGAGTGTTACGCTTCCCGTAAGATCATGCAAGACTCTTAGGAGCAGAAGTCGGTGGAAGCATCAGTGGTTCTCAGCAGTGTGCCTTGATGGTTCAAACGATCTGCTTTATTAAAAGGTTTCTATGTTCAGTGTAGAAACCACAGAAATGATGTCTTTGTATAGGAAAGGAATTTTCTTGGCTATAGGAAAATAAATCTTTTCACCGATGAGCTACGATACTTTTACAGCTTCCCCAATAAGATGTATTGGCCTGACTTTTATTATAGAATTTAGATGATCTGTGCCATCAAAAGAGAAACCGAATGAAACCTACACAGGATAAAACATTTTATGGCTATATATAAGACAGGCCTAACTGTGCAATATTCAGGAAAGTATACCTCCTGCCAATTCACCTAGACATTTTGTCATCTTTCAAACTTCCAATTTGATGTCTATAAACATTTTGATGAAAAAAGTTTACAGTATAGAATCCATAAATAAAAATACTGTGTGTGCTCACACTAGGCATTTCCAACTTACTTCAAAATATTAGTCAGATATATAGTTGCTAAATATTGATGTCCTATCACATTCGTTATCCTAAAAAATTGCAAAGTATGTTACCACATTCATTTCCATATCAATTAACAACACAGCACCTTGGCCCCATGGTTTAGATAATTGAAATTATAGATTGCTAATACAGGTAACAGAGTATAATTGGAGCATTCCTTGGTGTGAAATGGTGATGTCTTCTTTTTTAGTCCCTTGTACCTGTAAATCATTCCAGATAACACATCTTAAAACTGAAGTGACAGGACTGACGAAAGAATTCACACAGACTTAGTGTAACTCTTCACACTATATTCCATTGAGTGTTGCAATATATGTCAATTAATATTGCTTCTTTACCTTACAATGGTTTGAACACATTTTGTTCCTTCCAAATTATTTTGAGAATTCTGTCATTTAATAGAAATAAAAATATGAGAATATAATCTTTTACATCTTCAGCATCAGGTAACAACTTATCCAGGTGTCAATTCTGAGATTTTCCAAAATGGTATTTCTAAAATAAGTATGATTAAAAGGACAGGTTGGCTCATGTTAATTTTTCAAGACTACTATTGTAGCACTTAAATGAACTTGTTTTTCTTTTCTCTTAGCATATATTTAAGTATTTTATATAATCTTTTTTTTTTTTTTTACTTCAAACTTATATTCACTAACTGCTGTAAAAGCACTGGTAATTCATGCTTTGCTAATCTGAACATTCCATAATTGGCACATAAAAATTCTCAGCAAAGGTTTCTTCTTGCTGAGATTCCCTTTCCTTAAAAGATAATCCACAAGGATAGCTAATACAAAAAGAAGTATTCTAAAAATATAATTCAAGTTATTAAATAATATGCACCAAAATGAAATGACATTTTATAATGCTTTATTTGTAAATTTTCTCCTCAAAAGAAATGCAGCCTATAAGAATGGGCCAGTAGAAGGCAGGCAGAATATTTGCATTCTATGTAAGACCTTAAAATAACACTGAAGTGTATCTCCAGGAGTTATCAGAACTAGTACCAGTCTACTTCATTAGACCTATGAGTTGTTGGTAACATGTCATGCTATAGAGTTCCCTGTTCCTAAGATCATCTCAGGGGTTGTTCTCTGTGAAAACTGGTTTTACAATCCCATAAATTTTTGCTATGCAAGATCACATCATGCAATGCTTAATTATTATAAATGATTTCTAAGGACAGATAACTGATTGATGAAAAATGTGAGAAGTGGATTGAATCACAACAACTACAGCAATATTTAACTGGGGATATATAGATTTTTTTAGTCTACAGTAACAAAGAGAAAATATCAGGAGCAAAGGTGTGCAGTGAGCACCCTCTTCAAAAAAACCCAGCAGAGCTCCAACTCAAACTCGTGGCAGAATCTATAAATCATAACATGCAGTTTCACTTCTTGGGGCATATAGTTTGCAGGTTAAGTCTCACTGCCTTTGACCATACCGTCACAGTGCACTTTGAGATGCCTAGGAGTTGCACATGGCTTAGGGATAGACCACAATGGTCTAATATATAGGAAAACGTACAGGAAATTGAGTGCATTAATAGTAAAATTCAATAAATGAATGTCATAACAGGGCACTGAAAAGATTTCCGCATTAGCTCATTTGAAAATATTTTTAACATGCAATGCGTAAGCAAAGTATCAGTTATTTTACTATTTCTACAATGAATGTCATAACAGGGCACTGAAAAGATTTCTGCATTAGCTCATTTGAAAATATTTTTAGCATGCAATGCGTAAGCAAAGTATCAGTTATTTCACTATTTCTACATTTTTTTTTTAATATTTAAAGAACTAAATATTTTAAAATAAGAACAAACACTTGTAACCTTTTTTTTTAATGACTGACTTTATAAATCCTATCACAAAATGGCATTTCCTATTTTTCCATGTATACACTTAGTTAACATTGCTTATATGTTTACATAAAAATAACATTTCTTTGCACAAAAATACTTTTACTAATTCTATTGACTTACCATTTTTGCAGCTGTCACTGACACTGACTTTGAGTTTTCAGAATCTCACAGTTCTAATGATAACCACAGGGACTAATTTGAGTAACACTTTGGAATCAGAGGAAACATACAATGCTAAGCAAGCAATTAATAGAGTTACTCTCTTCCTATAATACAACGCAGTAATATATTATTAGCTGTTCTAAACTCCACAACATGTATAATTAACAAATGTTATGGTATTTATATAGTTTTAGGAAGCATTTTGAAATGTATTTTTCTGCAATTGTGGAACAAATAGTAATGCTTTGAATAAACATTAAGATAGTAAAATAATTAATGTGATAATATTGAATATACATGTGATGCTAAATGTTAAGTCACAGTACTTTCAAACATTAACACATGCTGCAAAACCCCAAATTTCAAACTCACCTCGTCTCAATCCCTCATATATTACAGCTTTAATATCACTGTAAGGAAATGAAAACCTAAATATTTAGTATTGTTTTTTTTATGTTGCCGGGAAGTACACACATTCCGTAAATGACATTGTTTCCTCCCTGCTCAGGAGCAGATGACTGTTAAGACCTTATAGTAGGTACCTGTGCACAGAAGGATTGCTGAAGGGTCAGTGGAAAGCTGGAATCCCTTGAGCAACAGAATTAAGGGTGCAGAAAGTTCTATATTACCTTTAATTTTGATGACAGATGACTCCTTATCCTATCAAGTCCATACAACCCTGACAATATGGGCTAATATCTATTTCCGGTATCCAATTAACCACAGAACTCTTGGTAAGACAGAACATTATATTTACAATGATAGCTCTTTAACTCCTCCTTAGAACAGCTCAATATTTGGTCTTGAGAGTGCTGCCAATCAAATATAAAAAAGGCTGCCTTCAAGACAGCTGAGTATCATTTCTAAAGAGACTAAAAGAAAACACTGTAAATACCATTATCAAAATAGATGAGTATGCTCTACACTCTGTGAGAGAAAAATATGAAGGAATAATCTTTGCCACAGCTCTTGACTGAGATTGGAGGAAGAATGGCTTGGTGTTGCTATGTTTGGGTCCATGAAACGTAGCGCTTGGCAGGAAGCAGAGATCACCTTTTCTCAAAATTACAGAGCTCTGACCATGCCTCCTTTGGTCTGCAAAGAAGGTCTGGCTGCCCCTCAGCAGCACCTCACAGTGACCCCCTCTGCACATAGGCAGTGTTTTCATTCCTTTCCTCAGTGAGTCCACTGTGTTTTCCCAAACATCCCTGTTTGGGGTAGGAGGGCACAAAGGAGGTGAAGACTTAATTGCATTTAATGTACTAATCAACTTGAACGTATAGTACAAAAGTTTCTCATCGCCAACACAGAATACATACTGGTATTACTCTGAATATAAGCAAACATTTCTGAGTTGATGGTTATTAGAGATATATATGGTGTAAGGGAGATGACTGTGCATGTTCCCTGATGTGCTGGAGCCAGACAAAAATTCCGTGTGAATACTTAAGAACTCTCATATCTATCTTGTTTGTATAAAATGAAGAGATGTCTTGTTAATTGGCATTACCTTCTTTTTAAGTATTTGAAATGGGAGCACACCACTCCTTAATTATTACAAATGAAGTTTCTGTTCATTAAGCATAACATTAATATTTTCCTTTTCTTTTCACTCATTACTTCCTCCCAAATATTTTCCACCTTGAAATTTTGTTCAAGTTACACACTTTAAAATTACAAGCAATTTTTTGTGTACTTAATGTTCCATATTAAACAAGTGGAATTTAAATTCTCGTTTCCTTGATGTTCTGTTTTATGTTAAACAAATTGAGGATTATGCATTGATGGTATAAATATACATATAATCACTTCTTTAATTATGCATATGATTGCTGCCTAACTTCGTAATACATTCCTACAGCTACTGTAGAACTAAAAGATTTTAATTTTCAAACTGTTTTTCACAATATTAATTCTCTTTCATTTCAGTGCTTTCTATTAAACGCATTTAAGAAAATATCTATAATGGCCTTGATATTTACTTATCTGCATATTTATTGATTTTTTTTCTGTTTTCTTTAATGTTCTTTTAATGACAGTTTTTAAGCGGTTTGAAGGATGGAAATGTACTCTAGAAATAGTATTTAATATGTCTTCTGTTCTGTAAATACTGGAAGAGGGGACCTGCAGTGTCATAATGATTGTTTCTCTATACCACAATGAAAAGATTTAATACTTAATATAAAAAAACCCCTTGATGCAAAACCATCATCAGACTTCCAAACCCAGTAAAAGTGACCGCCTAAGGGCGCTTGTTTCCTGTCCCCCTCACCTCTCAGTTCTGAACTGAACTAAGTGGTTTTCCATCTGGAAAGCTCATGCCATCCAATAAACTGTGACAACATGTGTTGCAAGTTTCTGTGCACTATGTGTAAGGACCATGCCTGGGCAGAGCGACACCATGGTCCCTCTCCTGAGGGATCAGGCATCTGCTGCCAGGTGCAGCTCTGGGTGGAGTGCGGGAGGTGGACAGGGCTGTGGAGCAGGAGGTGTTAAAGGGAGGGACGGCCACTCTGGAAGGGGGAAGGTTGGGGCAGTGCAGGTTCCTGTCACCCTCAACAAGGGAGGGCTTGTGGGCCTACTGCTGCATGGGGCTGAGGGCTACAGAGAGGAAGGGAGTCTTGAAGCAGAAGGTTTGGTGATAGAACTGAGCTGTGATGTTTCCGCAAGTGTGATGAATCTTAATTGACCATATCTCAGTTAAGGTGTGCTGGATAATAAATTTTAACCTGCTACCACTAGCAGGTGCCCAGTGGTGTTGCAGGATGCTGTTTGTCCCAAAAGGAAGAGCTGCCAGTTGGGTAGGTAGAACCACATCCTTCTTGGCTTGTTTTCCCTTGGAAAGCCAGAGCTGGTCAGCCGTCAGCTGGGTGGCTGGGAGTGCAGTGGGATGAGATGGCTGAACTGACCTGCCTGCTGGCAGTTGCTGAAGAGGCAGTGTTGCGTCCTCCCCTTCTCCTGGCTGTGCATTTCCCCTGCTTCTGCTTTGTTGGCTGGTGCTTCTCTGAACTCTCTTTGAGCCAATTCAGTTCATTAAACCACTGGCAAACTAACCCAACCAAAAAAGCAAATAGCTTTCCGCTGGATTAATGAGTCGGTTTACTGAGGGGTCAGATACGTGCCAGAGTTGGAATGCGAGGGAGAGGAGAATGGGACTGCTCCTTTTGGCATCAGAAAGCTGTTAAGTCTGCTCAGTTGCTCCTGAAGCACACCCCTCCAACCGCAGGGTGACAATGCAGATAAGGCCAATCAAAAGGCTAACCCCTGCTGAAAGGGATGTTCCTACTTCCTTCCTTCTCAGCCTGGCTTTGTGCTTCTCCTGGCACTAATGCTTATTTAATCCTACCACCAGCTAGTTCGGGGGAGATTACTGCATTCCTTTGTTTGTTGGGGTGGCTTTCTAACCTACTTTCTGAGGGGTCAGATGGTCGTAGTAGTAGTGGGAATGTGTGCCTGGACTTCCTCTTAGCGTGTCAGTTAACCTTTGAATCGCCTTAACTGCTTTGTTAGGCTGCACTCCGTGGTTCTGTTGGCTGATTATTGGGAACAGCTGAACCCCAGAGAAAGATGAAAGCAAAGTGCTCAGGCCCTGCAGGCTCAAAGGAACTGTTAGCATGTAGGTGCTGACGACTTATGAAGACTTGGGTGGTTCTCCAGCCAGGCTAGAGGAGTTTCAAGTGAGAAGAACTCTCATCAGGGTGACTGAAAACTAGTAGAAGAACGTCATGCAGCAGAAATGACAGCTGCTGTAACCAATAAGACCGACTTTATTACCAGCCAGCAGTTGTGTGGTAGCAATAGCTCACTTAAGTGAAATATGATTTGTAAGGCTGAGCTTACTACAAATATGTGTGTGTGTGTACACATTCATATGGGCTTACAAGAAACCCAGTGACCAGAGTCCCAAGCCTCAGTGAGTTTCAGCATTTGAAAGGTGCAAACATGCATGATCAGTGAAACCATCATTGTCTCACCTATGTTGAAGTGGATGTGGAAATACAGCATGATAGCTGGGAGCTATCCTCCTAGCTTAAAGTTGATTCCAGACTTCTCTTTGGTCAAGGCATCTATGTTTAAATTATTTGACTATAAATGAAGAAAAACCTCATGCTTTTTGAATCTCTTGCATTCAAGATCCAAGTGGGGCCATGAACTGTACTGAGCTTGTGTTCAGCCAAGTTCTGGTTGGGGGTTATGCTGAAGTCAGTGTGTGTGCGTTATTTGTTTTTTTTTTTTTTAACTGGGGAAAACCACCTTGTACACCTTCTGATTTTAAGAGCACCTAAATGCTTCTCCATAAGGACTTTATTCTCCTCTGATCTTCTACTGCATAACCCTGGAAGTTTTGTGTCTTTGACCAGGCAGACCTAAATTCAATCTCTCTTCCTGACTGTGCAATAATGAGCAAACTTAAAGAATCAGGTGTGTCTAGCACATGGAGTAAATGTGGTCTTGAGTTCTTTTTATCTCTGTCAATTGTTTATAAAACACTTGCTATGAGTGATGCTAATGGTGGATAAGATTTCAGCTAATTTGTAGCAAGGCTATAGATTACAATATGCAGATTCTTCACTAGGTAAGTTACTATGGGACAGAGTAATTCTCCATACTTAGTCTCTGAGGACTGGCTTTTAAAAAGAGAAGCTCAGCCTGGTGAGCAGCAGCTCTGTGCTTTGGCTAGCTATCGACAAGTAATTATATACTTGGAAACTAGGAAAACAGTTTTAGCTTCTACAGAATTAGACTTGGTTTGGAAGCTACTTCTTGCATGCTTCTTGACCCATGTACGATTTATTATCTTTTATCTTGAAATTTAATTGATGTGATGTTGGAAAGGTTGACCTGTCAACACAGGACAATGATTACAAAAGGAGTTGCCACGACAGCTATCAAATTGGAGAACGAAAATGTGAGTGACTAGTGAAAAGTTTTCAAATCTCTTCCCAAAACTTTGCAACTTTCAAAAGTACCTAAACGACTTGAAGCTTCAGTCCTGCTACTTTCTACTGGGCTTATGCTTCTGGAAACGTTACCAGTGTCCGTAACAGAAGCATGAGACGTGCTCTTGCTCCAATGGCAGTAAGGGATGTGATTATTTTATGGTACAGATTGCAGTTTCTGAAACCTGCAAAGGTGATGTGTGCTTTTCATCAGTGGAGAGAGGAGACAGTGGATGCAGCTCACAGTAGAACTAGAAGGATTCCAGAAATACTAGATGTAGAACCTTCAAGTCTTCCCCAAACTTCTGTGGCATGCAGACTGTGAAATAGGTTGCTGGAGAGCATAGTGCTTTCCTGTGTTTCAGCAAAGCCTTGGCAATTAAAATGTATCAAATATCTTAAAATGTGCACCTAGCACATGTACCTGATGACTGTCAGGACTCCCTTTTATTTACACCTAAAATATATTAATATTTCTTGTATAGGTATGACATTTGGTCATTTATTTCAGCATCCTTTGGTTTACCTTTTATCCTGTTCCCATGAGAGCAATAGACTTGCCACATAATAATAAAGCTGATTTCTTAAAAAAAAAAAAAAAAAGAAAAGAAAAAGGTGCCATTACTATTTTCATGATAGCAAAGTGTTTGAGTATATTATCTATGAATCACCATGGAAATCCTAGGTGAAATAATTCACATGCTGGAATTTAGAAAGGGATAAAGCTACTGTGGAGAGGAAAGCAAAAAAAAAAGTGCCATAAGAATGTGGCAAATGAAAATATTGGAGGAAAAATAAATGCATTTTGGTAGATACATATATGTTTTTTGGAGTTCATATTCAAACTTTGCGAATAATTGATTTTCAGGTTATCATTCAAAATTCAAATTCAAGGACCTTTTTTTCAATGGCCAATGTGATTAAAATTTCCTTTCACAGAAAGAAAAAGAAAGATAAGGTGCTTTGGAAAAGAGTTAACTGTGTTTATCAAGAATTTCAGAATATATGTTTTAGTGCACAGTATTACTAAAATGAAAGATTTGATTCTACCACAGGAAGAGATGGTTTCCCTTTTGCTTTGTAGCCCAGTAATGATATCACTTCTGAAGTGACAAATGTCTGATAAAATTCCTCTAAGCAGGTACTAACTGTAGCTCTTGAAAGTGATGGACACTTTCAATTTTTATTTCAGGGCCAGCAAATACCTGCCTACATGACTGCCCAAAGAAAAGATTGACAGGTATACAGGACACCTCTGTGGTCTGATGACTTGGGTACCTGCCCCATGAGGCCTGTTTTGTTTCAGACTTGTTGCTCTGAATAGAGTGTACTATTTAATTGCGTTTCCTGCTTTCAAAGGCAGAACCTGGTTGTGAAGGGGAAAAGTTTGGAGGGAAGGGTGTGAATACGAGGAATCTCTTCTTTCTTTCTTGATGAAGCTGCACCCTTTTTCTAAAACACATGTTGAAGTTGGACCTAAAAGCTAGAGTACACCTATTTAAATAATTGATTCATGACCTCAAGCATCCTACAACCTGTTTTTTAACAAGTTATATTACAGTAGGGAAGAAAGCCCCTTTCCATGTCTGTTCCAAACTGTTTATTTTCAGTCTAAGCCCTAATTTCCTTAGCTTAAGTACTTGAGGCAAAATAGTGAACCAGACCACCTCAATGTCTTTCCCCACTTTTATTCTGGCTGAAGATATCAACGAGTCCCTTGGAATTTTGTCTCACTGCAGTGAAACAGTGCACTGCCATGGCTTAACCGATGCTCCGACTTCAGCATAATCGCAGTAGTGTGCAGCATTAGAGACAAAAAAATGTTCCCTGTACCATCTATCCAGCTGAATTTTAGTGTGTCCTAGGTCAGGCCTGTGGACATAAAGGGTGCCTTACAGAAACTGAAGTCCAGTGAGTTTTGTATGTTCCTTTGGGGAGAGTTGCTGGTTTCTTTCTGGGACCTGAAAGCTTGGACAGCAATCAGGCTGCAGTGAGCCTCCTAGTAGTTTAATTGCAAGTTGCTGGTGAGTATCTTTGAGCTGTCTTTTTGAATAGGTGGTCATACTAAATGTGGTGTTATTTTTATGCATTTTTTTCAGAAAACAAATCTACCTGTGAGTGAATGCTTTTTTGAGCCTGACAACTTTAAAATTAAAAAAAACCCTTCTGGTTTGATAGAGAATAAACTTTTACATTTTGGCCTATCATTTTCAGAATGCCTTGCCTGGAATTGTTATTAAAAATGGTTATTTTTTAAAAATCATATTCAAAGAAACAATTTTTTCAAAAGGCATTTTGATGTTTGGGGGAGGGAAGTGACAATGGCAAGCAAATATTTTTCAGTATCTATAGCTGAATGATTGATACAAACATGCACGGAAAACACCTACTTCAATGATTTTTTTTTCAGAAAATAAATTTTTGGAAAAAAACCCAACAGATTATTTCCTGGCATCATTGTATGTAAGAAGCTATGTCACGTGTGTTCATTATGCTCATGTATAGATCTTCTTTTAATGGTTCTATTTTTAATCTGATGTGTCATATCTGGGAAAAATATTTGGCTAATTAAGAGTACCTTGCAGGGTAATTTTATTTCAGGTGGATACTTCATGTATTAGAGTTTTAATTTATTGTGTAGGATGTGTTTGTTGTTCTAAAGCCAGGTAGCTGCCAGCATATAAATCACTTACACATCTTTCTTTTTAAAAGAGGACATTGATTGTAATTTGGAGTAGGCATCATAAATGTTTTATATGCAGTAACACTTGTAAATACTTCCACCCTCTTAGAATTCTTTCTCTTGTCCTAGAAATTGCTGCAACTTGTCAGTTGCTTGCAAAAATCATGCTGAAGTTCACCTGTAATTAAATCTTCTACTATAATTCATTAAAATAGTGAGGAGTCAACTTATATTTGCATTCTCAACTCAGTTTTTGTTTGCTTGTTTGAAGGAGAAATTACTCTTGTCCATGAACAAATTTACTTCAAGTAGCCACTTATATGTGTAAATTTAATTGTTTTGTACATAGAAAACAGTGAAGAATGCCAGCCTTCATACCTGAATGGCAGTACTGAAATTGTTTGACGTTGAAGCGGTCACTTTGAGCATAAAAAGCTGGTATGGAGGTGTCAGTTCAGTCAAATAATCAATGACTTGCTTAACTTCCAGCAAGTGTTAGTAATTTTTTCTGTTCAGCAAGTATGATCTTACTGGATGAATTTAACAGGATTTAAGATTCGTTATGCTCTAAATAGTCTACAATGAGAAACAGGTAAAGAATGCTTGTTACTTGCATGATGAGTTGGTCTATGTGTAGATTCTCTTAGTGGATGATAGTTTTGTAAATGTTATGGAAACGCAAGTATTGCATGAAATTATAAATGAGTATCATGTCGAAACAAGCTTGAATAATGGAATGATGACATGGGGCGTGAATGTAAGATTGACAGTCTTGTAAGAGATCCCAAAGAATATCCTTAAAAGAACTTCATTTCCTACAGGCCAGAAATACTTCCATGCCACATCATATGCATCCCTAAAACTTCCAAACCATGACTCAGATCTTTGGTTTACAAATGAAGGCAGGCTACTGTGGCAATCTCTGCCCTGCCTGTCTGTCCCCATTCCCCTCAGCCGCATAAGCTTGCTGCTTTCCGGAGGTCAAGATTCAGCAATGCGGGGAAAAGGAGGGAGGATGCAGCGTGGGCCTCTTTCAGTGAGCAGAAAGAACTAAAACCAAAACCACCAACATAAATCACCTAAGAAAAGCACCAGAAGATGTTTAACCCAAGGCTTTTAGGATTTGGGGAAACAATGTCCAGTTGACTACCTCAGGTTTAAAGGCTTTGTGCTTTGTGCTTTCTGCCATGGAGCTCAGTCCACAAATGGCAGGGTGTTGTGCAGCTGTACGAGGTGCAAGCACCTAGCTTCAGACCCTGGAAGCCTGAAGATGTATTCTGAGTAAGAAATCCCCACTTCTCCAGAATAGTCCGGAAATATTCAGGCTGACATTTTAAAATGAGGCAATGAGGATTTTTGGGCTGTCCCTGCAGAGTTAAGGAGCTGGAAAAGAAAAATTCTCCTCTTTTACAGAAAAACTAATCACAAACAGTTTCATTTCTGTCAAATGGGAAGTTTTAAGAATTTTCATTCTATAGGAAATTCCAAAGTGTATGTTTTCTGATTTGTAATGAAAAAATGTTTAGAATTTCTCAGCAACAATGATCCTAGGACTGGGCATTTTCTGTAGCTGTATCTTGACTCCAAATCTGGACAAGAACCAGGCTTGACTCTACATTTCTGGGTTCTACCATCCCTCTTTTCTCCATAGGCTGGTTTGCAAGTAAGGGAACGTCTAGGCTTGCGAGCCAGCTTTGAGATCAGTCTCTCTTACTGTTTACTGATAAGGAAAGAAGAGACTTGACAGGACAAATCTGAAGACAGCATGGTATCAGAATTTTCTAATGTTTCAACTTATGTGTTTCTTATCCTCTTGGTTAAGAAGGTTTTCATAGCAGGACTGTGAGACACTAGAAGTTGTTAAACATACCTGAGGTTCAAAAGTCTGAGAATAGCTATTCCATTTAAAGTAGTAGAAATATGTGTTAAATGAAGTTTCTACTCTTATAAGACACAGTAAGAATGCAACACAGTATATCTAAAAACTAACATTTGACTAAGTTCAGTTTGTTTATGCCATTTTTACTTTTTTAATACTTTAATAGAAAAAGGTTGATATTACTGCTGCAGCTTTAGTCATATTTTCAGTGAAAATTCTATATTTTATATGAACGATTGCTTGAATTTCTGTTTAAAAAAATTACAAATGGTCTGTTATAATGTCTCCCCCCTCCAAGCTGATCTTTCTCATAAAAAGAGAATTTCCTATAAAAATCTAGGTTTGCATAAGACTTTGTTGTTCTCGTTGCAGCACAGTAGGCTTGCTTATGTGCTACAGGTGTAAGCTGTCTGTGCCAAGAACTTGTACAAATGAAGCTGTCAGTTCTGCCTGTTGTCTCAGAACTATTTAGAAGATTTAGTTGGATACACCTTTGAGTGCCATTTCTGTAAACAGGAAAATACCTAATGTCAGTAGATGGTGCTCAAGAGTACATAGCTTATTTCCTAGGCTTTAGTAAAGCTGGCTTAATTTCCGCTGTTCCCAGAAAATGGCTTCCTTTGTGCAGTGCTCTCAGAAATGTCCACAGATTTGATTTACTTACTTGAAAATTTCTTTCTGTGGAGATTTCTATTTTTGAGGCGGTTTGTTAAATGCTTCTCTTACAATTGGATTGCAAGTCTGTTTTGTTTGTAGTCTGTGTCTGAAATGGAATCCCGTATTTGTAGGTGTGGCCATAATACTAAAGCCAAGCTTGACTGAATCTGATCAGGTGCTTTGTGTTGATTGAAATGAAATTTCCCTTTGTAAAACCAGTACTCAGATGTCTTAAGTGCAGATGTTTTATTTTCTTACCTTGCCTTGAGGCCTTGTTATCAATTGTGGTTGGAGGTACCTAATTTAACAATTTACTACACTTCAGAAACATATTTCCACAATGGTAGAAATGAATATAAGAAAATCCATAGATGAATATTCCTAAAGAGACTATTAATGGGCTAAAAATAAGGATTAGGGGCTCGATGAACTCATTGGGAAATGAGAATTAGACTGAACCAAGTTCCTTTAACATCCACAATTTAAGGCTTTAATTGAGTGCTTATGTATGTCTGATTGTCATGTTGCAACATAATAAAAGCCTTAATCTGTCCATGACTGCATTTGAAGTAGTGTGTGATAGCCGTTATCCTTGAACAGGTACTGTTCCTGTAGTCCACTGAGGGTTTTAAGAATAAATATCCTAAAGGAATTTGTGTTTTTCAGAGGCATTGATTACTCTCCTGGATATGCAAACCCAAAATTCTAAAAGCAAGCCAAGTGCTTTACATTCTCAAATTTCTACTAGGGAGAGCAATTACTTTCTAAATTCTATATTGCTCTCCATAACTAGTGTTCAGCTTTTAGAACCTTTTGAGAGTATCACAAGATTTTTTTCTTTCCAATATTTTTTTCATTATATTTTAGAAAATGTATATAGATGTGAAAACTCATGGGATCATGTTGCTTTTTGGTGGAAACAAAGAGTGCAAAATTTGTAAGTAGTTTTCTTCTGAGGCTTGTGAAGAGAAATAAAAAAATGGGATTTGGCTTTAGTATTTTCCAGAATGCTGTAACTGAGATTTTTACTAGAGACTGCCACAGTAAAATATAACCAATGCAGACAAGTGTTAATGACATCGCTCAAGGAAGTTTTCTCAAGCTTTTCGTCCAGCTGATGGAGAGAAGACATGGCAGGGTAGATGATTAAATATTCAGGATTGTTAACAAAGCAGATATTCTGGATCACATATTAAGTTTGCAAAAATGACTAAAATTTTTGACTGCAGTGAAGTTGTCTCAGAGGCATCAGCTGAAGATCCTGTCCTCTAAGTTTATATTACATTGCTTACTACTTATCTTAAAATTCTGGAGAGTGTTTTGGGAAATGGTAGTAGTGCTTCCCAGTCTAGATTCATATTGCTGTGTCGTAGGTATTCATTTAGAACAGTAACACAAAACTAGGAACACTTCATGCTGCAAAATGGGAGTTAAGTGTATACAAATATTTTTGGGGGTTTAGAGACAACTTTTAAAAGTCTACATCTCTTAATGTTTAACACCCTGCATTTTTAAGTGGTTCCCTTTCCCTAACTTTTGCCAATGATATTTTCATTAAGAGGTGTGAAGGTTAGGGTTTTTTTGTTTGAAATAATTTTAACAGTTTACAACCTTCTGCCACAGTAGAGAAAGAAGGATCTGTTCTTCAGTCTGTTCATGGTATAGTTAAAAAAAAAAAAAGTATAAACACTGAATTCCTGAGCTTGCTGTGAGATGGAAGGTCATTAACAGGGCACTTGAGCAGATTGGTATTACAGTCAATTGAGACGCTGAAACATCCTAAATGGCCTAATGCAGCAACTAAGTGCTTCTTAAATTCCAGAACTTTTACTTGAGCAGAGCATTCATGACCAAAGTGAATTTCCATTTCCTTTAGTAAATGCTGTTTTTATATAGTCATAGTTGAAGAGGCAACATAGTGTAAACACAGCAGTTTGATTCTATCTCCACAGCAGCACTAAACTAATTTGTCAAGTTATAAACATGAAATCTGAGTCTCAGCTAAACATATATTGTTACACATTGAATTAATAGAAATGGCAGGAATTTGTATGTTAATATATACATACACTGTCAATGTAGCCCCATCAGACTAATCAGCATGCAAATTAGAAGGGTTTCATCCTTTGGGAAGCTGAAGTTTTACCAGTGTCCAATTGATTCAGCATTATAGAAAGGAGAAATAAGATTAGGAAATAGATGGCATTTGATTTTGTTTATAACTTCTACTAATAAATTGCCTTTAGATCTAGCAGTACTTTGTAGGGCAGTGCCAAATTCTTTAGGTAAACACTAAGGTATTGTTTGTGGTTCTGCCTGTCTCATTCAAAGGCTGTGAAAACTTTATTTGAGGGACTATACAGAAACATCTACCTATGGGTAAATTCCTAGATGAAAGGCAATATCTGCACAGTTCTCCGTATTAAATATAAGGGCTTCCTGAAGTTTTAATTGTGGACACTACAGATAGAAGAAAAGGGGATCTAATTTAGAAAAAAAAATAATCAACAGAAGCTATTTTGGCAAGGTTTTGTAGACAGATCAGACCAAATGCAGCAGCTGAGTGATAACAATAGTGAAGTCTGAAGGTTTCAGAATGCTATTTGGCAATACTGTATGTAGTTGCACTCTTGCATAGGAGTCATATTTCCATCAATTAAAAATATGTTCTTCTAAAAGTTTAAAGAGTTTGTGAACCACATTGAAAAAATATCCTAAAGTGGGTCTAAGGTGTCTAGCAGATGATATTTGCTGAGTCCTCCTGTAGCTTGTTGCTGTTGCTATCTCATCCCTCTATCCAAGGTTATCACCTTTGTGAGAGAAGACAAAAGAGAGTAGGTAGCTATGCCCCAGCTGCTCCAGTTTACTATCCAGCACCTTAATTTAAACTCCTTTAGAGACTAGGCTTGCATTGAGATGCCAGGCTGTGATTTGGAATTGCTGAGTGAGCAGCATATGTTCCCTTTTGCTGATGGTGAGATTGACAGCCATCTTGGCAGACGGATAGCTATCAAACAGCTGAGAAAGAGGAGGAGGGCAGGTGTATCTCAGTGTCATTTGTTTGCCTACTTGCACAAGTCACAGATCTTATTCAGTGTTTCATGAATTACCTCTTACACATCTAACGGATTCACATATTGTATTTTGTGGGATAATACACAGCTTAGGGAATGAGTGCAGCTATGAACTGTTCTTCCCTTCCAAGTGAATCTTTGACAGTTTTTTCCCAATTTCAGTGAGAAGGTTCTAAATTAAGTGGGCTTCCCTTTTGTATGCCTGCCCTCCCAAAGTCTGTTGCTGCTATAGTCTTGACAAGCACGGCTTAAAGAATTTGAAAAATAAAAGGCTCTCATGCTTTAAGCAAAGCTTTGACCAAAGCACAAAGCCAGCAATGCGCTCAGGTGTGTCAGGGCCACTCACTGGTATACCTAGAGGTAGTGTTTTAGTGTGCCCTCCCCTACAAGACCCTGCTCAAATGTATTGCTCTTATCTGAGGCCATATGTTGCACTAATCTATATAAAGGCCAAGACTAGGGCAAAGTCAGCTGCTGTTAATAGCTTGCCCTTTTTGTCTTCCTTTCCAATAGCCCCTCCTCACTTGGAAGAGAAAGGGAGCAGGGAGGAATTTCTATCTATAAAGTTAAATAAAGCAATGGAAAGAAAATAATCAATAACTTAGCAATGAGATTTCGGAAAGGGTTTGGAAGGAAGAATGAACAGAAATTTGGATATGCACAAAACTCTTACAGCTTTTGAATACCTAAAGACCCTTCATATTCTGAAATGGAAAAATAAGTTCTATTATGTTGCTGCACATTTTAAAGATGAAATCTTTTTTTTTTTAACAGAAAGGGTTTACTTTTGTTTCTAAATTGTTCTGTCACTGGATGGGAAGTTTTGACTACTTAGCTGAATAATCTGACTATAAGCACATTTTCAAATTAGTAAAATAAAAAAACAGTTTCGGTTAACTTTGCCTTTTCTTTAGTAGCTTGATATTCTGAGGTATTAACTTCTAAAGATTCTTTTCTAGCTTTTAGTTTTGCACCCTTACCTATATGTTTGTGTACTGCAAATTATGATCTCAGTTTGTGAGACTTTTATACTAGCCAGCATTTGACCTTTCAAAAGCAGTGTTTCTCTTTTCTGGGAAGTCAGAGACAGAATGTTTGTATGCATGGCGAGTCCGATATGTGCTGGAAACACTGGATTTACGGCACAAAAATGGATCAGCCATGTGTGCAGTGAATCTACATCAGCGGCGCATCACATCTACCATGTCTTTACAACAGAATAAAGGGATGCATGCCCACTGATCCCTTGCTCTGAATTTTAGAAACCTGAAAATTTGACTAGAGCAGCTTGGACACCTGGCAGGAAGTGGAATGTTGGAAATACTAAAAGGTACAAAAAGCAAGTGTGTGGTAAATGACAGCTGAAAAGCATAAGTTCAGACTTTTTTTTGGGGGAGGGGGGGTTATTCAGCCTCTTGTATGGGATTGATTTCATAGATAAAATCAGAATCCTGCATAAAGGGTTTGTGATTGTACTTGTGTAAAACTGGTGGACTTTTCTAAAAAAAGATATGATTTTTGAAATTTATTTATTTTTGGCTGTTCAGTAAAAGCTGAGGGAGGAAAGATAGATATCCAGAGTATGCAATGTTCTATGCCACAACAGGAAATAATCCTTATTATGTTTATTTCATCTTCCTCTAACAGTGGGAGGAAGTCTGTGAAGGAATAATTATTTTGCAAGATACCTCTCAAATCAACAGCCAAATCTGAGGATGGAACCCTTATTTTCTGTTTACTGGCATTCTGCACATTGTACATCTTGAGTCTAATCCCATAGTAAAGTCGGTCTCAAATCACATAGGGTTACTTGCTTATTATGGCACAAGATTCATTTCTCAGAGGATCTTATTTCAACTATCGTGTAACATGCTGCTTATCTATTGATCTTTTGAACTTTCAGGTCTCTGCATTTGTTCCTCTACTCTGGCTTTGTATCTACCTATTAAAGCTGTAATAGCTTAGTTTACTGTTAATAATAGTTTGCTATCTTCAGTAATAGGTGATATGCCTTAAAGAAACATTATGTTCACCTAGTAGTTTCTCTTATGTCTTTTACTTTACATATTGCTTAAAATTCTGTTCGAATAAGCACTTCAAGAGCTGAAAAAATATTTAATAAATAAATAAAAAATATAAATACTGAATAAAATCTTGAGTATGACTTCATGTCATTGGAAGTATTCTCACTAGCCTTAAAATATGGTTCCTGAACCACTCATAAGCAGCCGTATGACAAGAAAATAGACAGGAAAAAAAAAAGCTAGTGGAAAAAATGGTGAATAAACTTTTGAGATAGATTATATGAAAACATTTTAAAAGATGATTAAATGCCTTGACTATAGACTCTTACAGTTATTGTTAAAAGACAAGTAATTTCTGGATTGCTAGCTTGAAATGGGGCAGAGGCAGGAATTCATCTGACAACAGCAGTGTTTTCAAACCCTGACAGTAAAATAAAAAAAATCTTCACAAATTACTTTAAATCCTAAAGCAAATTTCCCTTGAATATCCTTTTTCTAGATATGGTTTATAAAGTACAAAATCTAGTATTCAATACAAAGACCAGCCTGCTTTTTGGCCAGTTAGGTAAGAAATTAAAAATGTTAATTTTGAAGGTGCATGTATTATACTTATCACCAAGTTTAAAAAAAAAAAGGGAAGGAAGTTCCCAGCATTTCTTAAGAGCAATGTATTTTTTTCAAACCTAGCTAGTTAATTTTGAGTGACTTGTTCATTATTGCTTGTATGAAGCACAGCTGACTCAGAAGGGTGTTTAAGCTGTATCTGATTAACATTTTACTACAGTGTCTCTCTATAAGGAGAGATGAGAAACAGCTGTGGAAGGGTCTGTTCCCTCGTGATAGACCTAGAGATGGTATTATCAGGAAGCAAGTTGCCAAGTTCTTTAGGGGAACTCTGTGGTTTATCCTTTAAGGAAAACTTTACTTTTGTTTTGTAGTGGGAAAGCAACAAAACATTTGAGGAGGCTCCTTTGACTGCACCATTACTACAAAGTAAGTGGACTTTTTTTCTGCTGGGTGATAAGCTCACGTTGAGAGTAGTCACAGCCAGTTCCAGCAAGACAACTAATGAAATCACTGCTATAAATTGACTCTCATCTCATCTATTTCTTTGCATAGTGAAATTAGAACCTTGTCTGTAAATAATTCTTGTCATGATGTAGGTAATGTGTATTAGGGTGAGGTTGCAAAAAAAAAAAAAAACTTGTTTATTTTTCATCTCTAATTGACTTTCTAAAGTGAAATAGAACAAATGCGTGACTGCTAGCTCACTGGACAAGGTTAATGGAATAGTAAGTATCTCCTCTTATACAGCACATGGTGCTGGATGTAGTGATTACATCTCCAGTTTTATAACAGATCAAAACATAACTGTAATGTTACTTCTCATGTACAATATTTGATAACATAACTGCTTTTAAAAAAACCCCAACCAACCCAACTTTGTGATTTCATTAAACCAAAAGACTTAACAAAACACCAGTAAGATAAAACACATGAGTAATTGTTAAGCACCAATTTAAATTCTGTAAAATATGTGTTATGATGTTGGGAATCCGAACATAACTTAGTTTTATTGGTATAGAAATGAGTATATTTAAAACTAACTATTCCTGCTTCATTTTGGTATTATAAAATTTTACACAAGTCTGAATTAAATACTACTAATATTCCTATTAAATCCAGGATGAAAAATCTGCCTTTGGGGTTGTATAGTAGATCTCAGTCCTTCGTTGTTTGATATAATTAACAAAATCCAAATGTAGGTTTCAGGATTTGAAAAAACACCAGAAAGTAACTAGTAGTTTTTGGGGGGGTGAGGAATTCAGTGCTATTAGGTTTATCTCTTTAGAACTGAGAAACTCTGTTTTATTTTTGTGTGGATGGAAACATACTCATCAAAAGTTAAGGGACACCCAACTCAATTTCTATGGCAATTGTTTGACATTGAGACAGGACTGAACAACTTAAAACAAATGGCATAAGTAGCTTTTACAGAATCAAAGAATGGTGTAGGTTGGAAGGGATCTCTGGAGATCATCTTGTCCAACCACCTTGCTCAAGCAGGCCACCTAGAGATGGTTGCCCAGGACCATGTCCCAATGGCTTCTGAATGTCTCCAAGGAGGAAGACTCCACAGCTTCCCTGGGCAACCTGTGCCAGTGTTTAGTCACCCTCACAGTAAAAAAATTGTTCCCTGACCTTCAGAGGGACTCTCCTGTGTTTCAGTTTGTGCTCATTGCTTCTTGTCCTGTCACAGGGCACTATTGAAAAGAGCCTGGCTCTGCCTCCTTGTCCTGGTTTCAGCTGGGACAGAGTTAATTTTCTTCCTAGTAGCTGGAATAGTGCTGTGTTGTGGATTTGGTGCCAGAATAATGTTGATAACACACTGATGTTTCAGTTGTTGCTGGGTAGCGCTTAGACTGGCCAAGGACTTCTCAGCTCTCAGCTCTGCCAGGTGCACAAGAAACTGGGAGGCGGCAGAGCTGGGAAAGCTGACCCCAGCTGGCCAAAGAGGTATTCCAGACCATATGACATCATGCTCAGTATATAGTCTGGGGGAAGAAGAAAGAAGGGGGGGTGACATTTGGAGTGATGGCGTTTGTCTTCCCAAGTAACTGTTACACGTGATGAAGCCCTGCTTTCCTGGAGATGGCTGAGCACCTGCCTGTCCATGGGAAATGGTGATTGAATTCCATGTTTTGCTTTGCTTGTGCACTCGGCTTCTGATTTACCTATGAAACTGTCTTTATCTCAACCCATGAGGTTTCTCCGAATTCTCTCCCCCATCCCACTGTGTGGGGAGTGAGCGAGTAGCTGCGTGGTGCTTAGTTGCCAGCCGGGGTTAAACCACGACTCTCCTTTGCACCTTTCCGTCAGATATTTACATACATTGATAAGCTCCCCCCCAAAGAAATTGGATAAATTAAATGGGAAAATTAATCTAGTAATTAAAAAGACAAACACAGGTAAATTTTTTGCTGTGTTGCAGATAAATTTATGAACTGATTTGATGCATTATTTTTGTTCTGAAAGGTCTCTATGATAAAGTCCTTCTGTTTCTACTACACTTAAATATCCTTCTCCCATATTTATAAAATGTGCATTATAGTAACAAATCTAGTGTCAACAAAACAATATTTGTGCTGTATTTCACAACAGTACATCAAGAATAAACACTATGCAACTGATGAAGAGAATGCTGATGTATCATAAACCCAGTTGGTCTGTATTCCTTCTTACCTTAGCATCCCTGACATCAGACTTAAGTCATTAGACTCTGGCTTCTGTACTTTGAGTACATAGCCTTCCCAAAATCAAGGGCATCATTTCTGTAGTCATTTAGCTCTTTTTTTGGACCTTTAGAAAGTGACTTCAATGGCTGACTGAAGGCTAAAAAAAGAGTAGAACCGGTAAAAAAAATGTACATTTGAAAACATTTTAATAGGATATACACTGAGCAAACTGTTCCTAAGGGAATTATTAATTTAGCAAATTTTCCTTTCTCCCAAGCCCACGTAGATCCTGCCAGGAATATCCATGGATAGACTTTAAGTGGTTCATTATTTTTAATTTAATTTCAATACTTGCAAGGGTATCATGTACATATATCAGACTGCTGTAAATGTACAAGCTGCTTGGAAGATGGCAGACTCTGTCATCTCTGAGAGGTTAAGCCATTTTTGTATTCTTCCAAATCTAGTCTGCCTTGGAGGCTGCAAAATCATCATTTTAGTGGTCCAGGTGGAAGGCTTGTCTCAAAGGCAATACTCTTAGTTCGTCTATTTTGACTGTTTGAAGCCTGTCCTAAATATCTGTGGAATATCCTGATGCACCCAAGAATGTCTAAATTGCTAAGTCTTGGGCTTCTGCTGGAGAAGCCTTCTCGGTTAGGTTCTCTTCCTCTTTTTTTGTTCCCTCTATCCATATCTTTTCTTCACTCCAAGGCCTGTGAAGAATTAACTGGGTTTTTTTGCCACTCTGACACAGATCTTCCTGTGGCCAAAATCAGGTTTTCATGATCCTTTAAGGGCTCGCAGCTTCCTGAAAAACAGATATGGAAACCTAATGTTAACCCTTTATTGATTTGCAATTCTGTTATGAGTAGCCGTTACTTGTTTCATCTCTAGGGTATTGTTCTTCCTGTTGGCAGTGCTAAAACGTGAATGAAAGAAGAATAAAGGGTAAAGAGCTTTCAGGATGGTTGGAAAAGGCAAGCTCTCACCCACAGATAAATATGCATCAGATTATTAAAGACCTTGCTCTTCCTTGGTGTTTGTAGTTAGAAACAAAGCCCTTCCTGAATGTTTGCTGAGCGATTACTCAGAGTAACAAATGCCATCAGTGTAAAACTGTGGCTCCAAACTGCAGAACTCCTCTAAGTCTGCTGGTGACCAAGGTAATGCGGTGAGATTGAAATAGGGCCTATAGTTTTACAGGACTCCCAAGAAAAAAAATCCTTCTATGTTATTATTTCTCATAATGGTTGTGTATTCTCACAAAGTAACAGCTTCTTGAAAGGTAATGTTCTCCCCTTTAACACCTTTCTTTAAAAACAAAAGAAAGAAATGATGGGGGGGAAAAAATGCCAGTGAGAAGTTGTGAAATCTTTTTTGTGGCGAAGTACATTGTTGGATAAACCCCTGTGATTGTGGTATTGTTATAGTGCTTATTATTTATTCTATAGAAACTAGCAGCTCTGTATTTACTGAATATATAGTTATGGACTTCAGAACATTTATTTACTTGGATGTCCATAATGGATCTGAATAAACTGCTGTGTAAGCACACATTCAAGCGTTTTTAAAAAAAATGCATATTGTTTACTTGATTGACCATATACAAAACCATGATAGAAGCACTATTGTTTAGCCAATACTGTTTTGAGGCCATGCCAGACTAATAAGTGAATAGGTATTCATAAGTGTTTCTAAAACATATATCATTTACCTGGTATTAGGAGTGTAGCTTTTCAGAAGTGCTTTAAAGTGTACATTACTAATGTATTTTCCCAATAGTGATTATGGTTAAACACTTGGGATTTTTTTTTATCTTTAAGGAAAAGTACCCCTGAAAGTGCCTTGAAAATTTTTAAAGCTTTACTGTGAATACAAATATAGGAACTGTTATATCCAGTAAGATGAATGTTGTTGTTATTACTATTAAGAGCAATAGTACAGTAGTGTTTAGAGGCTGCAGGTGATATTAGGGCCCACTCTGGTATGCACTGTGCAAATATACAGTTGCCGTACTTGCAGTTTCTGAGCTGATCTTTACAAATCCCATTTAGTTAACTGACTCTCCTAGCATAAAAACGTTCAGCCTATCTGCTTACATTCACAACTGAAAAGAAATTTTTACATTAAATAATGCTTAAATATTTTTAAGAATCTTTCCCATGTGCTAGCTTAATCTCTGATATAGGTTTTCGTTATGAAATTTGCAGTAATATATGTAAAGATGAGTATAATTTCTCCTCAAGAAATTAGTCTTCCACTGAAGAAGAAGAAAAATAATTACAGTATATTCGTATTTTGACATACTAAAATAGCTTCATATTTACTGAAATTAATTAAGTGTTGATCAGACGGTGGCATTTTCTCATGTTTTCTTATCACCAGATCCTTCAATCTAAATGTTTTTCTGCTCTGGCCCAATGTGAGCATAGTGGAATATTGATGTTTGGACTTACAAGCGTCTTCAATAAGTTGTTCTAGAAATCCCATGACAAATCTTTGCTTCCTTTTTCTAGTCACAATTCTTCCTGTTGAACCTCAGCCTCTGCTTTTATTAGTCACCTCAGGGAATCTTTTTAGTTTGTCATTGCTGTTCAGAATATAAGGAAAGTGATCTGTGCTCTTGCAGCAACATACATAAACCATGTAATTTATACTTTCTTTTCAACATCTCTGGCCGTTTTGTTTGGAGAATACTTCATAATATTCAGCCAACATTTTCAAGTGGAAGTCTTTCACCTTTACTATTGTTCTATTTCTTGTGTTCTATAGTTGCATTTTAGAAATTTTACACATTTTTGTCTAAAGACAATTGCAAATATGCCAAGCTCGAATGCCAGTACACTTTGCAAAGGTATGTCTGTAGCTTGTGTCTCTTCTATTACACAGAATCACAGAATCGTAAGGGTTGGAAGGGACCTCAGGAGATCATCTAGTCCAACCCCCCTGCAGTCAGCAGGGACACCGCCAACTAGATCAGGTTGCTCAGAGCCCCATCCAACCTGGCCTTGAATGTTTCCAGGGATGGGGCCTCCACTACCTCTCTGGGCAACCTGTTCCAGTGGTTTACCACCCTCATTGTAAAGAATTTTTTCCTTATATCTAGCCTAAACCTACCCCGATTTAGTTTAAAACCATTACCCCTTGTCCTAACGCAGCTGGCCCTACTAAAAAGGTTTTCCCCCTCTTTCCTATAGGCCCCCTTTAGGTACTGAAAGGCCGCAATCAGGTCTCCCCGCAGCCTTCTTTTCTCTAGACTGAACAAGCCCAACTCTCTCAGCCTTTCCTCGTAGGGGAGATGCTCCAGTCAGTATTAGAGATACGCAGCCACCGGTTCTCTATTTTAAGAAGATATCGGGTTTCTTCTGTGCTCATTGTCTTCAAGAATACAATGAGGGTGGTAAACCACTGGAACAGGTTGCCCAGAGAGGTAGTGGAGGCCCCATCCCTGGAAACATTCAAGGCCAGGTTGGATGGGGCTCTGAGCAACCTGATCTAGTTGGCGGTGTCCCTGCTGACTGCAGGGGGGTTGGACTCGATGACCTCTAGTGGTCCCCTCCAACCCAAAACATTCTATGATTCTATGATCGGGTTTCTTCTGTGCTCATTGTCTTCAAGAAAATGAGAATACATACATTTCAGTTTTCAACCCTTATGCTACATGTTGCAAAGGCAAAGCAGGCACAAAAATAATAGTAATGGATCCATAGTTTATTAAAGAGAACTTATTTTGCTTAGTTCTGTTTGCCTAAGTTAAAGGTGAAGTCATAGATATAGATAGGACTTTTCTATAAAGCTCCAATTTGGTATTTTCCTGTTTCTGCAAGCTTTTGAATCTTTATAGGAAGAGTCTTGTGCTAATGTTCTGTATGTAAGCAGAGGTGATCATACATAAAAGCTGTCATTTGCAGGTACTTTGCTGTGTATATAGTCACTGACTTTATTTTGAACCAGCGTTCCTTCAGTGTTTAAGCCATTACACAGTCAGCTTAAAGGCATGATCACCTTCAGGCAGCCTGTAATAAGGGCTCCGCACTATTAATTTTTCCTTTTGTTCTTGCATCTTATCCTGGAGATTCAGAAGACTAGGATCCTTGAAAGTAATTCTCTCCTGACTATGCTCTGTGTTTCATATGACTTGCAATTTTTTTTCTAATACTTTAGCAAATAAATGCATTCCTATAGCTTAAAATTAATGGAAGGTGGTAAAGTACACATAGAAGGATGGTAAATATGGCACTGTTGTCAGCATGACTTAAAGGTTTGTGGATGTGTAGTTGAATTTTTTCTTTCATAGTCATCACCACAGACTGTTACACAAACCAAGCTTGTGAACAAGAAGGAACAGGTACATCAATCTTTCCTTTTTATCGTCATAGTTAAACATCTGCGCATTCATGACAAATTGTTTGTTTTTTCTGGAATTCCAGAATAAACTGTCAAGGGAAAATTCATATCGTTTCCATTAGATTCATTTAATCTCCATTTCTGTGTCAGATTAGAAAAGCATTTAGTCTACAAATACAGAAACATATATAGCTGTGTTTTATACTGACAGCTAGGTTTTGTATAAGGCAGTTGCTGGTTTACGTCTTTGCTTGTTCAACAATAAGAACTTCTAAAGGTGCAAAACTGAAAACATAAATCTACTTGATGGGGCAAATGTTTTTTCTTAAAGGTTGTTGGTCTAGAAGTAAACTTGTTAATTATCCTTGGGGATGGTGAACTTGCCTTATGGGAGGCTTGAGTGATGGCAGAGAGCTTATTGGGGGTGTCTTGAGAGCCACTTCCTTGACTTCTCCTGTCTCTTTCCGAAGACATCTTGGCAGTGATGAAATACTGGCAGTTTGTGATGATAGTCTTATGAAATGAAGTTATAGTACACACAGTATGGTTCCCTAGTGTTTTGTTGCTAAGTAGTGCTTGTGCATGTTTAATCCCTTCCTTGAAATTTCCAAAATAGAAAATAGACACCTGGAGGGAAGGAAAACTATTCATCTCCGACCTGAAATATGTTTTCTTACATTGCTAAATAAAGGACTACACAAATTCCCTTATTTACACACCCACATTATGCCAACGTACATGTTAACCTTTACAGTTGGCAGAAATTGAGAGACTGGCTGCCAGTTTCTGTTTTGTATAGATTGATGTAATCAAGCATGGCACTACACTATGAAATATGTAACAAATGATGTTAGAGTATATCTCACAAGCCTGCAGTGCAGCGTGAAAGGAGTGTTTCAAAAAGAAAGAGAAAGCAAAGGGCTTATCTTGCACCTTGCTTAGTTGTGTGCGCTGGGGATGAGTTTGGTCCAGAGATTTCATTTCTGTAGTGGCACAAGTGTCTGAAAATTAGGTCTGCAAATAATAATTCAAAAAGAGCAAAAGTATAGAGGAAGAAGCCTTTAAAGGCAGAGAATGAGGTCTTTTCATGTCACATATGTAGATGTGTATTATACAGGTAGAACTAAAGCAGGGATGAAGTTCTGCCCCTGCTGGAACCAATGGGAGAAATTACCACTCGGATGTCTTTAATGCGATGCAGTCCCAAAGACAATTTTCCTGAAGACACTTTATATCCATTCTAGTATTCTCACTGCCAGCAAAACAGCTTTACTCCGCAGTGCAGATACTTTTCAGATCTGTCCTTAACACAAGATATTTGAGACAGCCTCTGTTACTAACCTGCTGTAGTGGTGCTAAATTCCAGAGGAAAAGACTCAGCAATCAGTTTAACAAGGTGCTGGCATAAGCACAGTTTCCAGAGCAGAGTAGAAGGAAAAGGAATAGATACTCCTTGAAAGCTACAGAAAATGTGGAAAATGGCTTAAAAAATTGCTTTGCGCCACTCTATTTCCTTTTGCCATTGGAAATAATTTTTACAATATGGGAGGAAAGATAGGGTAAAAATTGAGGAGAGGTGTTTATTTCTACCCAACTGAAATCTTTTTAAGTAAACATAGTGAGGAATTTGAGGGTGTAAAAATGTGACTTGGAGCTGCTCAACTCAATCTAAAGTTGTACATCCAAAATGTTTTATCAGGAATCAGATTCTCAAATCTGATACATATTTATGAAAATGAGCAAGCTGAGATCTTAGAGCATTTGGATTTAAAGATGTTCTTATCTGAAAAATTAGTCTACTACTACTTTGTCATATTTTCTACAGTGCAAGAGGGACTTCAAGTACATATTTCACACAGTGCAGTTTTGTTTCCAGAAAATGTTTTTCCTTGTGTGAAGATTTTATTCAGTTATAAGGATATAAAAGTGAACTTTAGACTTTAAAGGTCAGTTTTCCTTTTGCTGTGGTGTAAAATGGCCATTGTGCAAACAGTAAGACTCATTAATTTTAGTTAACTATTATTTCCAGTTCAGCTTGTGGCCCCGTTGCCCTCAGAGGTTTAGGTTTTTCATTTTTTGGTGTTCTTAAAATAGTCAGGTTCTGTGACTTCAGCTGTTTTGGGAGAAGACTGATGCCTTCTCCCCCTAAGCTGTCTAGTGCAGCGTGAGCCCGGAGGAGCAAGCAGAAGACAACAAGCTTTTGCAATCCGTTTTAGAGAGTAGTTGAAATATCTTCCCTGAAATTGGCAGCTATGTGCCGGCCCCTTCCATCTGCAGGCACTGGTACAGTTGGCAGTTTCCACCCTGCAAAATCAATCATGCCCCTTCCAGATTAAAGACCTAAATAATGTTCATGCATTTTAAGAGCATTTTTTAATTTCCTGATATTTATAACAACACTTGGGGAAACTTGACACCGAAATCTGTTTCCCAACTGCATTTGTTTTTCCCTCATGTATGCACACTGATTCATTATTGCAAGATTGCTCATCAGTGCTGGGCTTTTTTTGTTTGGGGGTTTTGTTTAGTTTTAAGACAGAGGATTAAAGCACTCATTATCAAAACAAATATATATAAAAAAGATTAGTTTTACGAGGCACTGAATCAGTGCTAATGACTTCTTTAAGCTTTCCAGTACCATGTTTTCAGAAGTCCCTTAAAATGCTAACTCCAGCTCTTCTTTTGTTACACACGGTGAGTGAAAAATGAAACTGAAGAAGGAGATTTTGTGCTGACCTTAGACCAGACATCTGCCAGAGCAGTCACCTAGTATAAGCTACACCACCATGCTTAGAGTTGAAAATGCTTTGGAAAAAAAAGTGCTAAATTGTTTCAGGGCCACAGGATGATTTTCCTCATTGTTATAATCTGTTATGTCTACTTTGCATCAGCACTATCGCGCAGGATTTTGGCATCTGGTCAGCCTGTCCAAGAGAGGAAAATATCTATATTCCTGAAAAGTGCTTGAGCTATGCAACCAATTAGAACTATTGGAGAAATTTTAGGATTTACATCTTCATTGGAGGTTCTTCTTGATGTATTGATCTTTGGCAAACATGCAATAAATTGTTGTTTTAATAATTTGATTTATTCAATTTCCACATAAAAGGATTCTGAGATATCAGTTGCAAGTTTAATTAGTTCTCTGCTATCTTATTGCCCTAAAATAATGTTTGTACCCACCTTGGTCAGATTCTTTCCTCTCTAGAAAGAACCTGTGGTGACTTCCAGATTGAGTATGGAGTGTGGAATAAAGGACATGTCTTGCATTTATAACTGGCCCTGTGTCGATCCTTGCACATTTCCACCCCAAGTTTAATTTCTAGGCTACTTTTGGTATTCGGTAAGAGCGTGTTATCACCTATCCATTGCATATCTGGTCCCATTCCGTGTGGAATAAATTCTCTTGTTTCCTTCAGTGCTAATTTCTGTTAAGTGATGATTCATTTGGTTGCTCAAAATAAGCAACTTTTTCCCAGCTGAATGTGGGGCTCAGGTATTAGTGTGGAAAAGTAGAAGTGAGGCCAGATGATTTTACATCTCTGTTAATCTTAATTTTAAAGAAAATACTTTAACTTCCTTTGAGAGTATGTCTTTTGTCTTGCTGAAGCAATGTTAAATGTTGAGGAATTCAGGATTAGATTCCTATTTACTTATGCATCTTGAATAGTCCCCCTCCTGGGACTGTTGTAGACTAAGCTGTAATAATGTTTCTGAAGTCCTAACTGCTCAGGAAGAACTGAGGTTTTAATTTGCCTAGTCTAAAGTAGGTGCATGCAAATAACAAGGAGAGTTAGATGTGTTCCAAATGCATTATACCAACTGTGCATGCACTATTTTATGTACTTGCCAAATAGCATAATTTTGCTGCACGGTCGAGAACTTCTACAACAAGATTCATGCATTTCAGAAGCCTAAGGGTTTGCAGCTCATGTTTGGACCCGCTTGTTGAGCAGTAATTCTGCATAATAATAACGAACATAATTTTTTAAAGGGCCTCAGTCATGTATTCAGAAAACCAGCATATGTGATAGCTCTGTATATGATTGCTTAAGAAGCAGTAGGTGATGCACTCCAAGACTGGCTAGGTGAGATTATATTGCTGGGTTATTAAACTGAACAAAGGAACTTTGTTTATGTGTATGCTTAGGTACAACCCGAATAATGTCATAAGTGAGAGCACAGGTTGTTTTGGTCTGAATTTTGTGGGGGTTTTCTGTTCACTTTTAGATAGCTAGGCTTTATTTGCTGCTCCAGGGTTCTGAGTATGTATCTGATATGGCTGGAATAAGATACCTACTTTGATCAAGAGAGCACCATTTGAAAGATCACACAATGAAGAACAGGAAAAAATTATGAAGGATAATTGACAGTAATGGATAATTAGATTCTATTTGCTCCATACTTGTTTACACTTTCACCCTTATGACCATGAAGACCTTCCTGGGTTGTCTAGTCCCTGTGCGCACAGATGTCTTAACCAAAATCTTTCATGAACTTAAATTCCACTGAAGTTGGTGGACAGGGATTGTGTTCCACGTGTCACAGCTTCGTAAGTAGTTGGTATTAGAGACCTGAGCTATTGCATCTAGGAAATTATTTCTAATTACCACAAATTTAGTTATAAAACATGGCTCAGAGTCTGAAATAAGAACAGTCTTTATCTACTGATTCTCAGCTCCCTAGAGGGCAACACAATTTCTACTGCAGTAATGACGGTAACAGTGAAATTTGTTTCTTAGGACAAGCATCATGATTTAAATATTTAAATTTGGGGTCTAATTGTAAATATAGAGACAATCACAATGTTAGTGAAACCAAATAGAAGTGCTGCAGAAATTGCACCTATACTTCGGAGTATGTGCCAGGATCCTTAGGATTTTTGGTGGTGTCTTTTTTTGGATTTATTTACCTGGTCCACCTCCTTACCATAAGTGGTTGTATCTGGTCAGACCACAGGTTTTCTGTACCAATGAATCTGTCTTTGATACTGATGAATAGGGAATGCAGCAAGAAATCAAATTATACTTCTACTGAATAGCATCCTGTAATGTGTGAGATAGGGATTGTTGGTTTTTGGTTTTTATACTCCTTAGTAAGGTTTTCTTTCACCTATTTGTCCAGTCATTTAACTGCATGTACATTTCTATGAAATTTTGTAATAATTTTATTATCTTTTTTCAGAAAATGTTTCATTCTATTTGCATTTCAAGGTTCCCTTTGAATTTATCTGTATCCCCAAGACTGTCTTGTAGTGTTGCTGATAAAGATCTTTTTGAACTTTTAAAAAGCATCCATATAATGTTCCCAGTTATTCCACCTATCTGTTTTCCTCTATTTGTTCTTGGGCTTTTAACTCCTTAAGAAAACCATCTTCTCGAATATGTTGTCACTTGTGGATGTCAAAATAAGCAATAAAATAATATTTTTTTTCTTTTAAAATATTTTATTATTTTATTTTTTAAGATATTTTCAGCCTGCACTTAAAGCTCTCCAATGGATTGGAAGTTTCTACCTAGTACTTATTTCTTGGGCTTTAACGCAAGACAATGAAATAGAGGAAGCAAATGGGGCAGGGGTGAGCGAGAATTGAGGTACCAATTTGTAAATGGTCTTATTTCTGACAGAAACGTTGATAGGTCTTTTGCCAGGCTTGAGAGCCAGTTGTTGTGGTGGCTGCAGTTGTCTTGCCTGTGCACTTACGAGTGTCTGTCAGTCACTAAGATGATACATTTCTTTATCATGTGTGTGATTATAAACCATTATTTTGTGAGAGAGGCCCTATGCTTTTCCTAGTGTCTCAGCTGCTCTTTGTAAAAGTTCTTCTGTCAAGGAATTCTTCAGACTTGTACAATAATGTATCAAGGTGGCAAACTCTGACAGCTTCAAAAGCTGGGTTTCATTTCATAAGGGCTTTTAAGCTGTCTTGGATATGTACCTGGCAGATGTTTCAGTCACTGTCTCTGTACTGTTTTCCTCTTGTTTCTTTTCCACATGCCATGAAAATATTTTCCTTTAAGTATTTACATAGTAACAGTCTTCCATGTGATTTTTTTCTTTTTTTTTTTTTTTTTGGGAACAGCATTTCAATGGGTAATTGAGAAGGAACACTTACTTTCTCATTAGGCACTGAATAATTTGATCTCTGGCTAATGTATTTGAAAAATAATGTTTCAGTGTGTTATGATAATAAAGTAGAATTTTTTTTTTCTTCCACAGGGTTACATCTGTTTATACTATTTTACTATCTCTTGAGTGGTATGATATGAAGTCTTTTTATTGCAGTTTTGTTTAAGAAGAGCCAAGCATGTGACGGAACTGTCAATCAGCATTTAGTCATACAGTATCTATTTCTGTCCCTGTTCCTCTTAACAATGAGGGCTATTATAGTCTACATTACGGGATAGGTACTTTGGATATAGATATCCTTGAGGGGCAGGATTTATTATGAAAGAGGAGATTCAACATAACATGAGACATAGTTTAAATAGCTGAATTTACTTACAAATTTTAAAAGTGAAATTAAGCAGAGATTGCTTTTGTACATTGGATTTTTCTGTCTACTGACACCTTTTTTCTCTTTTATACTTGAATTTGCAACCAAGGCAGTTCAAACAAGGCTATAATTTTTTTATAATTGAAATTACTTAAGAGAATTTTGGTTTTATGTATTTTGTCTCAAAGGCTGAGACTCTACCTTTCAGCTCTGTTTACATACTCCAGATGGCACAAAGCACTTCAATATCAGTGGTCACTGAAGTACCTTGTGGACTCCAATGACATCTACAGTGGCTGGGAATATACTGAGAAAATTCTCCCCCTTTCATCCTCATACTTACAAATCTTAGATAAAGCAAGCACCTAATCTATCCTTCAGGAAAAAAAATTAAACTGAATAATCCTTATAACTGTGTTGGTTTAGTTGTCTCACAGTTAGAAATAAAATTAATTAAATTTCTAAAGATGGAATAGATTAGTATGCTATCTTCAGTCCCATATGCACATCACTTCCTTCATGTGGAGGTTCATGTTGGCCGGACAAACCGGAAAGGTTCTCTTAACGTGAACTCAGTACCTGAGAGTTTTGGACTCTTAACAAAATACTCAAAAATATAATTTACATTGCCTTGTTGGGGAATCTAATCTCCAAAAGGGAAGGTCTTTTCAAGTGTTATCTTATAAACAATGGCTTAAAAGTAACAAGTAAATAAAATGTCTGGCCTCTTTTTTCTGTTTATTAAAACTATGGATTTGTTCGTGAGGTCTTAATCAGTTTACAGTGCTGCCAAAAGTTGCCAGCTTCCTCTTTATTAATAGAATGTTAGATTGACATTAACTGTTCTTGTTCTAAACTTTGGATGGTTTGGTAGCATTTAGCAACTATAAGCTGGAGGTTTATAATAGTTCCCGAAATGCAGCTAGTACCCTGCAAATAGACATTAAATGAAGAATGGGCAGTTCTCTTTTTATCATGTTTACCAACCATTCCAATAAGGTTTTCTCTACTGTAATTTAGAATGAAAATAATTGTGAAGCAGTCTCTGATGTGCTTGCTCTTTGTCAAAATTTGTCCTTAATTTTCTGATACAAGTAAATAATTAAGCATTAGTGTCCAGAAGTAGGCCTTTAACTTGGATACCTTCAGATATGGATTTTTGTTGGAGTAGAGAACTAAGCAGTCACAGAGAAGTCATGTGAATTTGCCTACCTCTACTGAGCCTGGGGAGGAGAAAAAATAAAAGATGTGTGGATGTATTTCACTAAGCAGTCACAGAGAAGTCATGTGAATTTGCTTACCTCTACTGAGCCTGAGAAAAAATAAAAGATGTGTGGATGTATTTTCCAATAATTGCCTTAAAATATATAATATATGAGTTTTTAGAAAATTACTTTCCATTTTGGAGTGCATATGAATGTTTTCTTCAGTTTAATTAATGTATGCTGTTAATCTGTTGCTTAATCTATTAAAAATGGAACTACTTTTGCAGAAGTAGATAAATTTATTCTCAACTACAAAATTAAACACCATACCTTCTGCCTTGTTGTTGTATATATAATATTAGTTATGCTGGATCACAGCAGTCAGAGAAGAGACACCTTTCAGGTTCCCTTTTGGAAGAGAAAGATATGTATTCCATGAAGAAGGCAAAATATTACTAGTGGGAGAAGGATTTTTGTGTAAAGAAATAGCCCTTTGTAAAACCTGTTCCTGACTTTACTGCAGATCCACATGCATCATGTTCCCAACTGGGATGCTGTTTTTTTCTCTTCTGTCTTTCTATGCATCACACCACTGTATAGTTCCACTTATGAAATATTCTCCTTGGGACTGTAAACATGTCTGTAATACAAATTTTCTAGTTGTAATGATGATGTATACAAAGTTTTTGAAATGACTTAGTCTGACTATGTTAACAGAATGTTAACAGTTACGTGCGTGCACAGTATTGTGGAGTCAAATTTAAAAAAAAATCTTTTTTTTTAAAATCGGTGTCCCTTGCCTGCCTCCCACATTGCCCCAAAGCAGAGTGCCATGAAAGACCTCAGTCAGGTGCATGGATTTACTATTCCAAAAAGCAGTCTGTGTCTACTAGAAATTACTATTTCCCTTGCTTCTCAGAAGATACTGTATGGGGAGACATCTTTTTACTGCAGAGGATTTTTCATGCACTCCTCTGCCAAGTTACTGGTAGCAGAGATCCCTTCTCCAAAGATTCGAGGCAAAGGTAGTTCACATGCCATAGAGTTGCCAATTTGTGCAGACTGATAGTTTTGCTCTAGCTATGCCATCCTCTTGCTTCTCTGGTATTGTGGTTTAACCCCAGTCAGAAACTAAGCACCACACAGCCACTTGCTCACTCCCCTCTCCTGGTGCTATGGGGAAGAAAATTGGAAGAGAAAACCCATGGGTTGAGATAAGAACAGTTTAATAATAGAAATAAAATGAAATAAAATAGCAGTAGTAATAATAATATGCAAAGCAAGTGATGAACAATGCAATCGCTCACCACCTGCTGACTGATGCCCAGCCTGTACCTGAGCAGCGATTGCAGTACTGCCAATTGCCCCTGAGCATGATGTCGTATGGTCTGGAACAGCCCTTTGGCCAGTTGGGGTCAGCTGTCCTGGCTGTGCCCCCTCCCAGCTTCTTGTGCACCTGGCAGAGCAGGGGAAGCTGAAAAGTCCTTGACTGGTCTAAGCACTACTTAGCAACAACTAAACCATCAGTGTGTCGTCAACCTTCTTCTCAGACTAAATCCAAAACACAGCACTATGCCAGCTATTAGGAAGAAAATTAACTCTATCCCAGCCAAAACCAGGACATCTGGTGAATGTGGGACTGAAACAAGTACTTCTTTTCATAAACCCCTGTGTTTTGCTGCCATTATTGTAGAGAAATTAATGGGTCCAGACCCACATTTATCACCAAATATTTGTCAGTTCAGACTGTAAGCACTATGAGGACTTGATTACCTCGTGGTTTGTCAGAGTCTAGTTAATGGCTTCTGATCTTGGTGGTGGTCCTTAAGTTCTTCTCTAATGCAAATTATTTTTAAAGTTACACCTTTCTCCACAGTCCTTGTTCCAGCGAAACACCATTGCATTGCAGTGTGTTGAAGAATGGAGAGAGGGACAAAACCTTGTTTTTATCTTGCATTGTGCACTGGTGAAACAGCTATATAATTTCCAATGGCTTTTGGTGCATGGAACAGATGGAGGTTCTCCTCCTCTTCTCTTAAACATTTAAGGCAAAGGCTGATTGTGTATATTATGTATAGTTAAACTAATAATCAGATATTGGGAAACATAAAAATTGCTGCTAACACATTATAGGAAAAAAATCACATGACACTTTGCTAGCTGTGTTTCAGCATTTTGACAAGACCGTGCCTTCTGCACATAGTATTATTCATATACATAAAACTCTAAAAAATAATCACAGGATGTACAATGCAAACTTAGTCTATAGACGCTAGAGTCAAATTGAAAATATTGAAGGTATAAATCTCATTAAAAGTCTTGCTCATTTCTGTATATTTTACAAAGAGGATTTATGGTGTATTCATGTCAGCTAATTCTCAGTTACCATAGCAGCTTGTGGAAGGAGAATAAGGGACAGTGATACTATATTTCTGTAGTGAACATTGAAAATAGCAGAAAAGTGGTTTTTTGAGAGTTGAGTTCTCTGCTATATGGCTCTTAGATTTAAATGAAGACGTCAATGATTTAATCAGAACATACAGGTAGTAAAGGGGAGTTTCTGTTGTGAGTATTCCCACTAAAAAATATCTTACCCTTCAGCTTTCTGTATTATTTTCACATGTGACAAGATATTCCTTAGGATAAACAAAGTTTGTAGAATATGTTTTAAAGTGTTCTAACTTTTGTTCTCAGCAATAAGAGTTATATCGTTCTTAAAGGATATTTCAATGCTTTAGTTTAAGGAAAATCAACATTATAGATATTTTTTTTTATTTGTCTGGAAGTACATTAATAGCACACAAACATCAGCTAATCCATCAGCTGGAGTCAATTTTCGAAAGAGAATGGCTTTGAGCTGGAAATAAAAGCTTTCATCAAATTCTGTTATTGCTTACGATATTTCTTTTCTATCACCCACTCTTTCTCCCTCCCAGCAAAGGAACACACAACAAAATTAATGAAACTTCAACACATCTTCAAACTGAGAAATACTTATTTCTCAGGTCAGTGTAGTTCTCTGGTCAGCTCAGAGACAACCTTAGCGTTTAAGAGATTGAGATTAGTTTGAAGAAATGGCCTGGCTTTTCAGAGTATGTTGCAGAGCTGTATGCAGAAGTCTCTATTTGGTTTTCTAAAGTTGACCAGGAATGTAACCATTGTTTCCATAAGTGATTGTGAAATCCGAATATCTGTCATTTATTTTACATTTGTTATTGGTGATGCTAGCGACTCCAAAGATGGTGGAAATCTATTTCATGCTGGATTTGCACCAGTTTGGAAAGGTCTGGGCTGGGTCACCTCACTTCTGAGTTTACATTTTTTCCTGTAAAAATACATTCAGCTATTCCTTCTCTATTGGTACTGAAAAATTGCCTTTGTTTTCCAGATGTGACTCTATGTCCAAAATAAAAATTCTCCTGTCACTTTCTCAATTCTTCTCACTAACAATGCCTCAAGCCTAGAGAAATTAGCACAGAGCTCTTAATTACTCCCATCTCACACTTCTTTTTGATAACTGGGAAACATTTGCTGTCCTGCCTGTTGCTGAAGCCTGTAACTACATTCTATTTTATTCTGTCTAAAACAATATTAATGTTTTATGTGACAATAGCAGTTGATGCAGTCCTTGATTCTAATCTCTTTTGTTAGCCTAACTTTTTGAACATGCATATTTTTTTCTCCTGTTTTTTCCACTATGTTTACAAAAACCTCCCTTCTCCTTTGAAACTTCCTTCCCCATCTCCTATTTATTTGTTATACTGTGTAGCAAAAACTTGAAATTCCTTTGTGATGATGAGCACTGTTGAGTTAATACTCTGTTAACCCATCTATCCATGGCCATTTTATTTCTCATTTTATTACACCTTTGGGATGGTGTCAGCTCTGTACGCCACTAGAGCAGCCTCTAGTTATGTTTACAGTGCCTGACTGGTGCTCAGATCTGTATTCTGCTGTAGGTTAATGCTGGTCCCTTGCTTTGTGCCTTGGGGTGACTCCTGCTGTAGTTCCCGAATCTTTCCTTAATGTGTTTTCCTTATTTCAATTCTGCCCCATTGCTGCTTCTGTCTGCCTGGACTGTTACACCTATTTTGGATGGCCTTTGATCTTAATTCTGCAGAATCATGATCGCCTAACAACCATGCACCATCCTAACAAGCAAGGACTTTGGGACTAGTGTTTTTCTTCTATAGAAGGGTATTCTTCCAGGGCTTGACTCCTAGATATTACTGGTACTTACATTACTTATTTTAATGCCACCTTCCTCCCCCAGCAGCATAACTTTTTGTAAGTTATTATTAGTCCTCTTATTGTCCCTCCTGAACAGAAGGGTCTACTTACACATTTGGTTTATAAATAAACAACTTAGTGCCTGTATCCTATATTGAAGCTATGCACTAACAAATAAGACCAGGTATAAACGTTTTCCTTTCTCTCTTCTCCCATTCCCAGTTTGGTCTAAGCTTAGAAAGAGAGTCATGAGAGATTTACAGAGGTCATTTCCACATGCACTTCATTTAAGTGGAATAAACTTTCAGAAACTCTACTTAAACAGCTGAGAACGTGGCTACAAACACATTGTTACAAACTGGTTCTTCATGCCTCCTCTTGTGAGTGAGGAGAAGGGGGATTGCAAAATAAATTAACAAAATGGTTTCCCTGTGGCCTCTGATTGTTATACTGTTTAGGGGATTATATAAAAATGGTGTCACCTTTAAGGATATTTTATTCACTGTTGGAAAAGAGATTGGATTTGATAATGTGGCTGCACCTTGAATGACTAGAGATGTCTTACTGTTTGTCCAAACAGCTAAAATGCATAAGACAATTGTAAATGAAGTGCTTCCTATTGATTTGCTGCATATTTGATTGACTCTTTGAAGAACTGTTTGATAGAAGAGCGTATAATATATCATCACCCTTACAAGTAGTTCTAAAATTTTACAAGAATGACAGGTGCTGGCAAAATGGCTTTACTAATCAGCCCTGCACAGTAAGAGCAATTAAAATGCACCATGCTTTTGAGTTTCAGTAGAACAGACTTTTTCTGAACCAATGTTTGTGTGAATGAATTCATGTCTGGAGTTTTGTGAGAAATGGAGACCTTGCTGCAATCTCTGAAGAAGCAGCAAGCTAACAAGGAGTGAATGCAATGTTTCCCAAGAAAAGTCTGGGTGGGACATAGTGATTCTTGATGGAAACAATACTTGTGTCACTTATAGAAATGTGGGCTTAAATGAGCTATGATCAAGAATAGTAAGACTCTCTGAACCAGATTGCCAGAAGGCAAACTACAGTTATGTATTTCCTTAGTTTTGGTGTTTTGCTCTTTCTTCCTCATCTGACTGCTCACCCACTCCCACAAATGAAGACACAACCCCCACCCCCCATGATTTAAAAAAAAAAAAAAAAATAGGAAAAAATATTAGAAAATAACCTTCCAGTTGTTTTACCTGTTCATCTCCTCTTCTGACCATACTATTAAAAGGAATAAAAGAGGAATCGGGGCCTGCAGAGGTCCTTTGCAACTGCAAAGGAATGTTTTTCTTTTTCAAAATAGAAAATTTGTGGTTTTCATAATTATTTTAGGAAGCATATTGATATTTCAATTTTGGCAGATAAAGCTTCTCATAACTTCTTTAGGAAGCCCTTTTGCTTTGACTGGATATGGACACAATGTCTAGATAAACTATGGATTCGTTGGGAAAAGTTAAATCCTAAAGTTGGTAACTTATTCCTTGCTTAAGAAGTCAGCACATCCCTCCTTGAAAACCAATACTCCTAACTTTTGGGTTTTAAAAATGTAAATGTTTATGTGCTCCACCCTAACCTCCCTTTGACTAAGGTCTGTGCATTGACCTTAAGTTTTTCTTATGCCTTTCAGTATCAGCACCCTACCCCCCCACCCCATTTCTTTCCGGCCTAAAGACAAAACACGTTAGACACTTTTTCTTTCTGGGCAGAGCACAGAGCTGCTGTAAGTCTTGCCTGGTTACCATAATGACATGTAATTGCAGTCCTTCACTTTTGAAATTTACCCTGTCTCAAGAGTAATGGCACTGACAGGAGGGGGGATGTTATACTGTAAAAAAGGCAAACCATGAACCTGTTGTGAGCTATTTTAAGAAAATTCCTTTAGTCACCAATACCTTAGAGGAGGGCGTAATATTCTGACTCCATCATGTTGTCAACTGATTCCAGAAGGACACAGCTTTCCCCTGCAGGACCTGACCTTGTGCCAGTGACATCAATGGAAACATTGCCATTGACATTATTGGGAATCGGATCAGATGCACAGTTTGCACCAGTCATGTGATAGCTGTAGGTAATGTAATTTTTCTTATTACATTAGTTGTTTCTAGAGTAAAGTACATGTTAAGACTTCAGTTTCCTTCATGCTATGGATATGGTGAGCCAGTATTGAAATATGATGATCGATAATTTTGTTCCTTTGAGAAAGTCTAGTGAGTGATTTTTTTTTTTTTTATTGGACTAGTAAAAGGCAATCTAGCAGAGCTGAGAGCAATCAATGCAGTTAAAAGTGAAACTGCATAAAAGTGGCTGAATACATTAATGTAAATAGCTGTTTTTGCCCTGGTCACAATCTTCAAATGGCACGAAGCTAGACTTAATAGCTACATGCTTTGACAAAACAGTTCAAGCAGCAAACTAAGAAATGCCTTTTTTGGGTGTTTGAGCTTTGAACAGTCAGTGAAGTATTTCTGAAATAAAGCTAAACCTATTTCTGGCACTGAAGGCCAGAACAGGCCAACATCTGGCCTGCAAACTGCAGTTCAATATGAACTGCCTAATGTCTGTAGGTATTGAGCAAAAGCTATGCTGGACTCCAGCACGGGAACCCAAGTGCTTTCACCTAAATTTGAAGGATATTTCAGCCAGAGGTAGAGGTGTTGTTAATTTATCATTTCACTAAGGAATTTGGCTGTTTTCTCAGCCAAGGACTTTTATTGTCAATACCCAGGTACTAAGTGCTTTCATTTTTACATAAAGACTATGTGTATCAACACACACATTCGCATTCTTGCCTCTGGATGATTATATGGCAATTCTCAGTTTTCTATAAGGCTATACTGGAATACAAATATGATCTATTCTGTGTTACTGGCCAATACAAAGGTTCAAATTAAAATTATTTGCTGTTCTATTTTTTACCTTATTGCATTTACAATGATACATTTACATAACTCAATGAGTGGTCAAACTGCTTGTGTTACTTGGCCACTTATTTGAATACTACCATGAATTTCTACAATGAGAATTTTTCAGGTGGGTGCAACTATAGTTTGTTTCTTCCCAGGGAAGATGGGAAAATAAAAAAATAAAGTTAATAAAAAAATTATGCTGAACTAAGTTTTTAAAGAAAAAGTATTTATCACCTTTCAAACATGAAAAAAAAGGGAAAATATTTGGAAAGGCTAACTTCTCCTTTCATCTTAAGTTCCTTATCTCTGTACTAGGAAGGTTCTGTAGTTTGGATAACAGTGGCAATGCAATATTAAAAAAAATGTTTTCAACATTCAGACTTTCAAAAATTTCATTTTGAAAGTAGAAAAATGTATTCTTCCCCAATGTGCCTGCTTTCTGCCACTCTGTTTTCCATCCTTTTCCACTGATAAATTTTGAGAGATGGGGAAAACCGGTCACATTTTCGGACCTTCCTTGAGAACAATTTAGTAGACCACTATTCTCCTTCTGCTATCAGAAAAGATTTTATATGAAAAAAAACATTTAACCTTCACTCTCCACTAAGAATTCATTAGTATTTTTCAGTTACTCTTCTGGTTTTGATGCTTACAGGTGCAGGTATGCTCAGGTATTTGTGTTCATTTTAGGAATGGTTTCACAGTAGCGAAGAGTAGCTATATTAGCAGTATATCTGATTGAGAAGATTGTAAAGAATACATAGACTAAATTCCAGTCTTAAAAGTAAATGAACAAGCTCTTCCACTGGTCAGTGAAAAGTAAGTTTTGGTATTCTTTTAATGGACTATATATATATATATATTACTATTCTGTTAAAGTAAATTCTTCATAATTCATTACTTATTAGTCTGTATAGTTCCATACAGTAAAATATTTCCACATTTCAGATGAAGATGCTGAAACTGTATTTTAATGAAATCTTGCATTACTTAGACTACATTACTTTTGCCAAATGCACTGTTGAACATTTACAAGTATACTATGAAGTACTATCATAACAAAATTATACTTGTCAAACAAATGAATAAAGTGCATTTTAAGATGCATTACTCTGTTTTTAATTGTATTTGTTCACTTACTACATTAAATCATAAACCACAATAATCTTCAGCCAGTGTGAATGACTAGATTTTTACTGTACACATTATATGAGGGTTTTTTTCGTTGTTTTTTTGAAACTTACTTATTTAGCCACTAAAGGCTTTAGTAATATCAGGACAAATACATTAATGTCTAAGTTTCTGTTATAGACTGCAGTGTAATTTGATTTCTGATCATGGACAAAAAGTCAGGTTCCATATCTGATAACTCAACTTGATCAATTTAATATTATGGATCTCTAATAGCTCTTAAAACAGTGCAATAATGAATGTATGTGGTCATGAGTAATGAAGGAAGAGTCTATGATACTAACAGTGTCAGTTGGAAGAAAAGATGGGGTTTGCAAGGTTATTCCTTATGATCTTAATTTTATTGCCATGAATCCTTGTGATTATAAAATAGGCTTTCTGCTGAATTGTTTCTAGCATCTTGAGTCAAATTCTCTCTGATTCCCACAAGCAATTTTGTTGATTTTAAGTATGATTTCTGTGAGCATATATGAAAATGAAATTAATTTCTTAGAGAACTGGGAGCAAATGTGCCACCAAAAATTTAATAACCTGCTGAATATACTTGTTCAAAGAATGTTTTTTTACTCAATTTAAAAATGGATGGAAGATATTTGGTTACTTGTATACATATGATTAAAGAATATTTCCCAGATTTCAAAAGTCTCTTTTCAACTTGATAGCAATTACTCCATCAGAATAGCGTGTAGATGGAATATGACTAATTCAATAAAAATATATGATTTGAAACTTTAAGCTAGTGATTGAAACTCACAGAATTAAATTATCACTAGTGCAAAATGATTTAACTGGAATTGCACAGTTCCACTATAAAAATCTACAAGTATCCTGAATGGGACACTAACAAACAAAAGGAAAATAATGCGTTGGCTGGAAGTTCAGCTTCGCAGCTATTAACCAGCTTTTGGCCCATTGTCCTTTCACTCCCTAAATAGTATTTTTGTTTAAAACCTCTGAATTTTCATGTTACGAACTCGGTGCAGCCCATTTGCCTTATGTACGCAAAAGTTGCCTTGTATAGGGCAGAACATAAAATAGGTAGTTTCGTATCTATGAAATGGCACGTTGCTCTGTGCGATGTAAACAACAGATGATTGTGAGAAGCTAATTGTGATCCATAGTGATGTTGTTCTTACTAGCCAGAGACAAGCGTATTCATTAACCTTGACAAAGCACTGCTAAATGACATCTTGAATTTGTCTGCCAATATGGGCTACAATTATCAAATCAATTGGCTTTGCAGAAAATCAGTTCCTATTCTTCTACATGGCTCTTTTCTGTTGGCACTACCTGTGCAATTTTGGCCTTGCCAAACCCTTCTTTCATGGGGGAGCTCCCTAGATTTTATTAAGAAGCCAGTATTTTCAGAAATATGGCTTGAAAACAAGGGTATCAAAACAAAGGAAACATTATTACAAAATAAAAACTAAGTTAAATATTCACATGTGCAATTCCTAGCTTCGGTTGTTGTTTTGCACAGTTAATTTCTGCATATGAAGAGTGAAAACTTCATTCATGACCGGGGAAAATAATGAGGTTGAACGGACAAGATTTTCCCCTCCTAAAGAGGCCAATTACAGTTGTTTCTTAGAATGATACTATTATACTTTTATGACAGGATGCACAGGTCTGCAGTTAATTAAATGTTACTATAGGTATGCATATATCCATTACAAATTAAATTCTGCACATATTCCACATGTAAACTAATTAATAGACAATGAAAGTGAATAATAATCACTGTCTCATAGCAATGGATAATGTTGCAGTTCTTCATGGAAATTGGTTATAATTTCAGAAAGTCATCACTGAAGTTACATGCGGCTTTAAACATTCATACTTGTTTAAGAACTCTTAAATGGTTGTAATATGTTTACTTAATCTCTAGCCAGTTCCCTGTGGAATAGTTAAAATATTATTTGGCATAAAATATTGAGAAGACAATCATGAAACTGGTCCTTGGTTTTCTAGTTGTTGTTAGAGAAAGTTCAGCTGGGGCAATAGAATTCTTTTTTTGTTCTGTAAGTGCCAATCTCAAGTTAATGATTTTATTGCACTTTTGTTTGAGGAGCATAATTTTTTTCTTCCTGAGTAATCTTTGGATAACTTCTTAGAGGGCATTTAACACTCATATTGTAATTTTGTAGCTTCCCTTGACTGCTATCATCAGCCCGCCTGCCCTCCATGGTGCTCAGTCAGCATTTTCAGATTCAGCACTTTCTGTCATTGATTGATAGAAGACACTTCTTTCCCAGCTACTGAGTCAGACACATCAGAAAGAGACAGGCAGGCTGCAGAAGAAAATTTAATCAAGCAAAACTAATGTGGAAATAGAATTCAATACTAAAATCTGCTACAAAGTATATAGAATTTCTAAATATTGCTTAGTTGATAGCGGGTACTTAATGCAAAAATTTAAATGAGAGTACTCTAAAGCACACCTTTTAAAGAATGATCACACAGTGAACAAACCAAAACTGAATCACAGAGGTCGGATTTATTGTCATTATATTAAAAAGTGCCTTTGATTTTACCATATTGTAACTAAGTATGCCAGCAGCGAATTTGGTACACAGTACTCACTCTTCTTATTGATGATTCAATTAACACATAGTGGCTTTTAATAAACGGGTTAGTAAACTCCATCCAGGTGGTAGCAGAGGCACGTTTCATGAATCCAGTGGTAAAACAATGCAAGTCAACACAAAAATTTAGATAAGAACCTGTGATAAAACATCTTCCTCATTCTAAAGGAAGCATTTCACTGAAAAAGTGAGTTCATGGTCTATGCCTAACTCCTTAGGGAAAGGGAGAGGGAAAGAAAAGAAGAGACAATGATCACTGCAGCTAGGTTCTTAGTGCTGAGCTACTACAGTTCTTTTATTCCAACCAAAGCTTTGGTTCACTATTTTCAGAGCAGCTTTAAAAAGGTCAGTAAAGACTTTTTGCAGTTGGTTCAGTCCAAATATCTAGTTCTCATCTGGTCACTAGCAGCATAATCTATTCTGCAAACACCATCCCTTAACTGACCATTGGAAGATACTTTTTCTGAGGGAAACCCAAAATTAATTTGCATTCTAAAAGCTTAAGAAATTTGGTAAGAATCCACAAGATTGTTAAGAAAAAATAATTTTTTTTTTCCTTCCAACAGACTCTTGGAAAAGGAAACTTCTCAGTCTGGTCTAATATGTACAAATAAATTGTATAGGATTCTGATTTCTCAGTCCAAAATATTTCCTTAAGTGCAAGAATAGTCACATTCTTTACAGCCATTGTCCAACTTTTCTGTGCTTTTTAACATCAAGCAAAGCACTGAGAAGGGAACAGTTAAAATCAATTTACCTTTCTGTGCAAATTTAGGAAATATTGTTTTTATTCTGACTTAGTAGGCGAGCAGTAATGTTAAATATTTGAAAGCTATTTTTGATGTTCCATTTAATCCCTATCCAGAATCGAAATGGAATTTAGTACAGTTCTTTTAGTTTCATTAATATTTCCTTTGTAATATCTTAGGATCACGAGGTAAACACTATTATTTTTTTTAGGGCGGAAAAAAAAAAATTGTCACAGCTAATTATCCAGACACACTTAAATGTCTGTAGATACTGGTTTGCTGGCTGTATGTAGATTGACAATTGGCTTTAGGATAATGCTTTCATTTTTCAAATACATCTCAGCAGATATATGCATGTACATCTGCCATAGATTGTATATTTGTCTTATGTTAGCAATATGATTCCCAACTATTTTAAAAATGTCCATTACAAGGTGTTTCCAAAGGACTTGAAAATATGCTATCCATTTTCAAGGCAGTGTCTTCACAGACATGTTCAAGTTAATCTTTTGGAAACTGTATACATAGAAAAGATTAATCCTTTGTCCTCTTTTAAAAATCCATATTAATTATGACTGCTACTAAAAGGAGACTTGATGCTTGATGTAAACAAGCAAAGAGTTTGGTAATGTTTTAAGTGACAGACAGATAGAAGTTCAGCCTAAATTCCTAGATTCTTTGTCTTTCAAATACGTAAAATCTGCCAGGCTCTGCATGAATGCAGAGTTTTATCATCACTGAGTGTTTTTCAGGAGCAGGATTTAAGATTACAGAGGGTCAGATTCCACAGTCTACTCATCTGATTTGTTCTTGGTGCTTTCCTGAGTCTATGTGAAATGCTTACTATCCATGTACATTGATGTAGTGTTCCTAGGACCTGTTCTGATTTACATTTACATAATCTATCTATACTGGCAGATTATTTAGATGCAGTGAAGTACATTCATCAAACAGTACAATCTTGTCACTTAGCCAAATGTGATACAGAGGTCCATTTGGCAGCAGAGTAGATTCGAGATGCAAAGTTGTTAAGGAAAAAAAAAAAGCAAAAGAGAAAAAAACCTCACGGTAATACAAAATCCCTTCTTATAAACTCATTTGCATTAAAATGCACAATAAACCCAAACTACAATAGGCGAAAATGCAACAAAATACTCAACAACAAAATCAATAAAAACAAACAAGCTAAGCAACAAAATGAGTAAACAACAATTAGAGCATTTAACAAGCAGGGATAGATAGTCTGAGCTCCTAAGCTTTATATTAGGCAGTGACAATTTGAGCTTTAGAATGCTTTCATCTTCCTGCCACTTCCAATCTTACTGCTGAATTGTACATAATATTAAAATTTATCTAGTGAGATAGCACTCCCAATGTGATTTTTTTTTTTTTTTAAATCATGATTAACCTTATTTTAGGTTTTTCCAAGTAGATGGACCAAAATCATGTCCATCTACCCAGTCTCGTTGTTTTCAGATGATCATTGCTCAAACTTCTACTCAATCTCTTGTTCAAATCAACTCATTAACTCTACTGTACCTCCCCCCTCTGTATCAAACATAGTGTACTTTTAGCAATCTTTATTGTTTGAAGCAAAGCCAACTGTATAGGGCGGTATTTTCCAAATGTATGGACTCGGGACACACTGTTCTTTTAGATTAGATCTGACAATGTAAACCTGGTCTTTCTGAGTGGCCCTAACCCTGGACAGGTTTATAGGTCAAGTGTTGAACTGTATATAATAAAGCTGGTAAACCATACACCGTAATACTTTATTTTATTTCTCTCAGAACTACCGTACCATAACACACTTCAGTTTCTAGGGTCAAATTATATGGCAACATTTATCTTTTATGCATGCAATAGTCTGGAAAATTCAAAATGCAAGGTGCTCGGATATTTCAGCTATTTCTGAACATATATACGTGAACACTTCCTGCTTTTTGCATATGTATATGAACATATGCTCTCAAATATTTCCCACAAACAGATGTTACACCTTGAATAAAAAAAGTCCTCAAATAAAGACTTTCTTGCTAATCACTTGATTCAGTAAATATCCAGTTTAATCTTGTGCATTATTTTGTTTTTTTGTTATGCACAACGTTCCACACTATTTTTCAGATTAAATATGCTTACTCAGTAGCATTATATGCAAAAGAATGTTTACACTGATTTTTCATTCTTTCTGTCTTAAACCTAATTTTGTTGCAGTTATGACTGTACAGACGCTATTTTTAAAAGCTATAAATTTCTATATTTTTGTCTCAATGTAGCATAATGCTTTTCCTTAAATTCACAGTAAGTGATAAGGCAGTAAAAACTTCATTTATTGGAATTAATTGTTGGAATATTATTACTCTTATTGTGTATTTTCTCACTGCCAATTTTATTAGAAATATTGTTTGTAATTATACTTTATGGATATACATGCTTCCTGTTTATCAGCTATACATACCGAGATGTACAACCTAACTGAAGAACCCAGGAATATTTTATGAACCTGAGTAAGCATGTGAAGTCTGGACTGCATGTTGGGATAATGCTCAGGTGAATGCCACCCCACACTTTCTGTTGACTAGAAGGAATAGGAGGAATATCAATATCAGAATATCAGCAGGCAGGGAGTCATGGCATGTTCCTGTAGGGCTGAAGGTCTGGGTGAAACGGGGAAAAAGGATACAGCAGAGTCAATAGCCATGGAGATAGAAATCATACATCTGCACTTTAGGTGACATAACAAGTTTCATATATTACCTTATCTTCATGTTGTGTCATTGAATGACTTTGACATACATAAAGTAAAGCTTGTATGAGTAATTTTGATCTATTATTTTCCACCTTCAGTGCTTAATTATATAGACTTGATTAGGCAGACTAGATGTGAAAATGAAGTTTTAGCTTTTAGCTGATGAAAGATGGTGATAAGGTGACAAAAAGTGTAGTGGTTGGTACCATGAAATGCCATGGACTCTGAAGGTAGGGAAACCTGCCTGAGTTTTCCATTTTCTATATTTAAAAGTTTTGTTCAAATTTCAATTAAACTTCGTCCATTCACATATAGCCATTAACATGTTTTGCTGGTGTTACATTAAGATCTCTTGTCACCTTAAAAAAATAGTCTTTGAAAATATTTGCATTTTTATAGCCTGTTGACAATATTGCAGACTGTATCTCTCTACCTACAAGGTCTTATGAAATTATTCAAGTAATACCATTATGTATGATCTGTAAATGGCCTGATCATTGATCCCATTGCCATAAAAGTAAAACCTACCTAAAGGGACATTCATTGAAGTGATCTGTGACATGGGTGTCATATGATGTCATGACTGTTTCTTGGAGAGAAAACAAGAACTAGCACGATAAATTTGCTTAGATACCTTTATAATACTTTATTCTCCTTTACTCAAATTTCAGTGAAAAATACTTTGTTACTTTAGTGGTACTTTGTTATGACATTTGTCTGGTCAACTGTTATCCATTCTTTATTTTTGTATTGGTTGTTTTTCTTCCTCAGATAGAATACAATGAAGACATGTAAAGTATTGCACCTCTCTGCTTTCAGACTACTCTTCCAGTTTATTAAGATCCCTTTGTATTCTAAACCTGACCTTCAAAATTGTTCTGACTCTCCCCAACTTCCTATCAGAGATAAACATTGTGTCCTCTCTCTTTGTCAAATTTGTTAAATAATGACTGAATAAAAACAGGCCCTGGTTAGCCCTCCACAAATCACATCATGCTATGCCTGCTTGACGATTAATAGAAATATGGGGTTGTGTATTAATTGTATACATAGGTTATTTGGCATATATCTGGTAATGCATATCAAGGATGTTTCTGATTTCATATTGCTTTATATAGAAGCTGTGATATTCATACTGAAAACAATAAATAAGCTACTTTGAAGCATGATGTACAGCTGTCTGAGTTAGTAATAGTTTTCCCCTGCCACTGTTGGTGGTAACACCAAGCCAAATTAAAATTTAACTTTTACCATACACCATGAGTTAGTTATTATAAAATACAAAAAAAAAAATCCTAAACAGGATGCAAAGTTAGAAATTAATGAGGTCCATTGCTCATGGAGTAAAATAATGTTTGTTGAATCTGTTTTGTGTGGTTCAAGTCTCTTACTATAATGCTACCTGCAATGGTATTGTATGCCTTTACCCAGACGGTCCAGTGGCCTGAATAGCTGTTCCCTTGCATCATAACTGTCAGGTTTATATTTTTCAAGCATATTGTGCATATTCTGCTTTATTTAGTAAGATGCCTTGGAAGTACTAAACTTCAATAATTCTGGTTTTACTTTAGTAAGTTATACTTCATCTCTGATTAAGATTTCATAGTTTTTTGTACTTTAATGTTTGAATGTCTGCTTTTGGTGTATCAGCTGGCTACATGCACCTGTGTACTAGGCAGGACACCTCTTTTCCTTTTCCTAGGAGTGCATTTTCACTTCCAGTTATACAGCTGCAGTTATATAAATTATGAGGCTTGAAAGCAGTTGATAACTTTATTTTGAGGGAAGAAAAAGAGGACCTTGTACTCCTCCTTTTGCTTGTTCTTCTGATCAATGTGTGCTGATATAACCTGCTGGAGCAGGTATCCTTTGCAGGTCCTCCTTGCTCAATACCCTGACTGTTTTGCTAGCAACACATATGATGAAGGGGAGCCTTTTTAAAATATGAGTAATAGCCTATGGCCAAAACAGAGATTCTGAAGTTCTGGTATGCATACAAATCTGAAAGTATAGAATCCTAATATAAAAGTTACTAACCCTATGGTCCGTGTTTGAAAAGATCAGTATACAAATTTGATGTTCTGGGAGGTTTTGAAACAGATGGTGTGTGGTTGTATCCCATTTTTGCCAGTGGTAATAGAAAGTCTTGGAGAATTTTGTTCCCATAATTCAGAGATTTAGCAGGCTCATTTTATATTCTCTCAATTAGAAAAGATGAAATTCTGTCAACCGGAATATTTTAGCCATGTGTAGTGTTTAGCTTCTCTGGAAGCAATAGAAAGCACTTTCCAAACATAAAAGACGACATTATCCAAAGTTAGTCTTTCAATCTATCTGAATATGGCTTCAAGGATTGTTCTAGAGAGGGAATTTTAGAGTACTTACAACTTTCTACATTCCTGTGTTACCAAATTTAAAGTTTGTAAATAATTGTCATGGAATATTTACAAATAAATTTATTGTACTGCACTGCACACACTTTATTAAACTGCATTATAGAAGAGTATATTTCCAAAATATTAGCCTAGGTGGCTTCTTCAAAAAAAATCTAAAAATGGCCAAATTTCCAAAATCTTACAGAAAATAGATGACATCACATCCCTCCTGTCTCAGGGCACAGCAAATATTGATTTGGTTCTTCAGGACATCTGAAGCAAACCATTAAAACTATTTCTGCTCTAGACTGAGGAAGGGAATGTATACACTTGAAAGGGGCTCCTGAAACACAGTTACGTCTTTTCACATGAGTTTGCTACTCTTGATAATTACATGGAACATTCACCTTAGAGTCTCATCTTTGTTTCTGCACACACCTCTAGAAGAGGTTCTATCAAAATGCAGTGTAAAATATAAATAATAGAGAACTTCAATAAAATATTAAGACTTCATGTGCTTATGTGGTCTCATAATGGAAATATATTTTTTTTTCAGTGCAAAAGAATTAGATGTGTTTGTGACTGCAAACACTGGCAGAGAAACAATATTAAAATGTTTTCAGAAGTTCAGTAGGAGACTTATAAATTAACTAGGTATTATGTCTTCGCAGGTTTTAAAATATTTGAATAACAAAATAATGATACAGTTCGCCTTAAATTCATTTAATAAGCCTTTTATTGATACTTATATGCTTCATTAAGTAGTAAGCTGCCAAAAAGAGAACAGCAGTTTGTGTCTTGTCACAAATGTGACATGGTTTAGGTAAAAATTGTCATTTTAAAAATTAAGAATGCTTTTATTCTCTGTGTGTTTCAAGCAAGTTTACCTCTAGAACTGCAGATTTGGATTAAAAACATTTTTATGAAATTGGTGGTGTAGTTTAGGGAATTTTTGTACATAATTTTCTTGTCATATAGAGGATATTCATGTTCAGTAGCAACTAGCATCATGAGCATATAAAGTAAGGTAAGATCTACACAAAAAATCTTGAGAAAGTATTAGCACTACTGCTGAGTTTAAGAGTTTGGGTCTAAACTTTCCCCAAGCAGATATGTTTTGAAGTAGAATTTTAAAATAACATCTTCATCTGAAAAAGAAGGAGGGGATTTGCTAAGGCCTATCATAATTCCTTAATATCATAAACAGTGATCAGAAAACAAGTCTTTTTAAAAGGAAAAGAAGTATTTTTAAAAGGTCATGTTTCCTGTGAAAATAGATTGTCTCAGGCTTAAAATTGTCTGTTAAGAAAAGACTGGCTTGAGATACAAGTCACATGGTGCATTTACCTGTCTTTTTTTTCACTGAATTACATGGGTCAGGCCAGTAAATAGCAGCTCTTTCTTGATATATAATACGGTTCAAACTGTTATCACTTGAAACTTGCTTTTTCTTAGAGAAACTTCTACGTTTTTTCCTGTTAGGTCAGAAGACAGTAGACGATACTGATAAAGAGATGAAAGGACATGCCATCCAAATTGTTAACCAGGCTCTTTGTTCAGCATTGTTCTAGTCAGACTAAAGCAATATTCAGTAAGTCCACCATGAATCCACTTGGAAGCAAAAAGAGCATTAAGGTGCAACGTGACTGAAAAAGTTCACTTAGAAGTTGTTTAACCCAGAAGTGAGTTCAGCAGTTGCGAGATGCCTGTATAAATAAGGCCTCAGAAATATTTTAGCAGGAGTTTAAAAACAAATAAAAAAAATCTTTGTCTAAAGAAAGCTTATGAGAACTTGAGCTAAAGGGTGGTTTTATTCCCAAAATTGCCAGATTGTCTTAATCAGATCCATTATAAAACAAAACAAACAACACTCCCCTCAAAAAGCCTTTAACTAGAGTCACTCCTGTGGGTCCCTAATAAATGCTTTATCTTAGTGTATTCTGTCATAAAGGAATTGCAAACATTACAGATGGATAATTAACTCAATAGAGAATGTTCAGTAGTTAATATTCATCATCGATTCCAAGTTATAAAGCAAAATTTTTTAGTCATATTTATTATTTAAATTCTAATTAATAATTTCAACCTTGTAACATTTACAAAACAAGTAGGCTAGTCATTAGTAACCAACTTGAATTCTAATATTGAACACAATGAAGGCTATTCATTAATAATTCTTGTGGAGCCATAAGCCTCTGCAAATCTGGCCTGAGATTTCAGCTGAAATTTTTCAGGTTTATTCCTATTGCAATATTTCATTTTAAGAATAAATTATCGCTGCATTGGATAAAATTGCAATTATCTATAATCTTTTGAAGCTAATCTCAAGCCCTTAAAATAGAACCACTTTAGGTTTAATTTAAAATAAAACTTAGATTAATAATCTGCATTTCAAGAAAAAAAAAGTGCAGCACCGTATCTATATCTTGTTTAAGTATATATATTTTTGGAGTGATTAATTGTGGATATATTCTTGGAAGATATGATACTTTATATTCAGTATTGCATTTTAAACATTTCATACAGGTTAGAGGTATCAAAGTCTTAAACCACTATGGAGCTTCACTTTGCAATCATAAGATTGCTATCACCTACCAGATTAATCTTTTCAGGTCAGAAAGAATTTTATTCTCCTTTCTGTGTTCAAAAGCTTTTAAAAGTTTGGGTCATTTTTGTGTACCTGTGAATAGTGAAAAGAAAACTCTTCAATTGTGGCATAATTCTGCTGGCATAATATAACTTCTACCGTTACAAAACTTCAACTTTTTCCCTTTCAGTTGTCACACTTCTAACAATTTCAGATGTATACTTAGTTTTATTATAAGGATTTCTGTTCTGATGCTAGGGGTCTCGAACAAGGACACTTACTATACCTTAGTTTCCAACCACATGAAACCAACTCTATTTATCATGAATAGTGCTCTCTAGTCCTCCAAGAGTTCTCCTATACTGTGGGTGGAGTACACTGCATTTAATGAATGACTTAGTCTTTTGGAGAGTCAGAAAATGTTCTTAACACAAGTTGCAGACTTGCATTTTCAAATATTTTTATGTTGTACTGGCATACTGCACGGAACAGTAGAATGAGACATCTATAAAAATGTGATTATTCTGTTGCGTCGCTTACGCTAGTTATCACTGTCAAGACTTGGTAAATAAGCTCAGTATATCTGCAATTTTATAACATTGTTTAAAATCCTTGTTCTCTTCAGCATGATTTAAGCTTTGGAAACTCAGTAGGTGCAATCATTTTATTTCACCAAATAGTAGCTATTGTTGAAACGTACAGCGCAAATCCTTCTGTGGGCTGTATCCTGATGTGTGTGTCCTAGAAAGTTAATCTAGCTGATCTCTTGTTTGTGCTTGCTTTAAATATTGTATATATAATAACCAAAAAAAATTCTGTTACTTTTCTTCCCTATGTATATAATATTGCTTAAGGACCCTGGAGCCTTTAAAATTGTAGAAGCTATAGAACAGGTTAAAAAAGAAAAAAAAAAAAAAGCCAGAACATAGACACCTTAGTCCAAAACTGTGATTCTGAGAAGTCTTCCTTAGATGGTGCCTAACTTGTTTCTGAATTCATTTGCCTTATTTTAAATTCATTTGTTCTCCATCTATTTATAAATGCTCCTCTGAAGACTTTGTGTAGCATTTTTCTAAATTCTTGCATAAATGCTGATGGGAAAAGGCTTTCTCTGATAACTTAAATCTTCTCTTCAGTACTTGAATAAAATCAACAGTTTTAAATTAAAATAAAAACAGTTGCAAAGGTCCATATGTTTTTTTTTGTTTTATACTTCCTGTATTTCTCACTGTCAAGTGTTCATCAACAAAGCGTGACACCTTTGTTGGTGATACACAAGAGTTGAAAGCCTTGTGGGCAACAAAGAGTAAATAAAATCAAACAATTATGGTATCATTTTCAAGGTTTGCAGACTTTGTGTGGTTCTGAATAACTTACTACAGACGTGGCAGTAGGTGTGGAGGGTGGAGCGCCAACTGGAAAAATTGATACCACTCTTTGGACTTCTATGGGTATGTTAACAGTAGGCATCTGTCTTGTCTCCTACTCTGATGATCTATCCTAAACCTGCTTAGATTCTGAGAGGGAAGATAAAGTCAGATGGAACTATAATAACTGCTTATTGTTGCTTCCAAGTTTTTCATAAATATAGTTGTCATCATTATGAGAAATAATTAGTGGTGTACTTAATAGTGAGCTTCTGGTCTGAAATTCTGCAGATCCAATTTGACCTGATGGCCAGAGTTAAGCATGTAACTGTTAAAATGGACATCATTAAAACTTGCTAAAAAAAATTTACAAAAATTCCCCTGAGAAATTGAGTGGCTGTGGAAGAATTCTTCATGGAAAAATGCTTTAGTGCCTCAGAAATCTAAGCTATTTTTTCTATAGAATAGAACTATTTTTGTTGAACAACTGATGTGTCATCTTTCTCTTGCCTTAAAATTCTTTGCTTTGGCTTTAATTCTTGAGAAAGGTTGTTAATACTTGAGGGAGAACATTTGTATGTGAAAAAGACCCAAGTATGTGAAAATATACTTAGTCATGCAGTATAATGGAAGATTGAGCTCTTGTGACTTGCATTTGCAAAGGCATTGGGAATGGATAGATGGATGTCCATGTAAGCCTCAGATACTTGCAGGTCTCCCCCCACTTCCAAAACAAAGAGAGCTTTCAGTTAGAAGTGAAATATATAATACTTCCTATTGCCAAAATATTGGATTAATTTAGGGAGGCTACACCTTTGTATGGTAACTGTGCTTACAAAGGAGCAGATAAACAATTTAAGAATTTGTCTAGCAGAACTGCAAGCATTTTATTTATCATGTATGTTTTGTCTTTTTAAATTCCTTGGGGTTTGGCTGTCTTTATTGAAACATTGCAAAGAAAACTTAACCTGCTTTTTTTTTTTTTTCCCAAGAAGTTTTTTTGCATCTTCAGAAAATCGTTGGTTTATACTAAGAAATATGCACAACCTAGCAGCATTTCTATGAAGTAGTCCACTTTCAAAATACTTTAATTTGAAATATCGAATGCACTAACTTATGACTCCCTGAAAAAGAGACACTGAAAAATATTTAGAGTCTGTTTCAAGCATAGCCCTATCCTTTGCTGTGTTTTGTTTCATTTTTCAAATAATGTTGAGCCAATGAATGCTGAAGGAATGCAGTATAAATTCACTAATTTTTTTTTTGTCTTCCTCAAAGTTGGGGACGGAGGAAAACCCACATTTTTTTTGGTGCAGTTATTGGGTTCTTGCAAGGTTGAAACACCCAAGCAATTGCTTCGCACATACAGCAAAAAAGAAGAAAAAAAAAATTGATGTATATGTGGGACTTACCTTATTTAGAAACTTTTTTTGTTTTTATTCTCAATGTTATTAGGCCTAAGTGCATGAAAGAAAAACTTTTCCTTATTTTGCATCTGTGGAAATTCTGGAAATTACTTTGTCCAAACAAAGCAAGCAAGCTTGCTAAAGCAAATTAAGTCCAAAACAACTAAGCAAGATAGTTCCCTGTAATTCTTGTTAATTCTTTGGTGTAAGGGACCATATTTTTACTGTGCAGTTTGCAAAGTGTATGCTGAAAAGGGATCTTCGTGTATGTTCATGGCTTCTAGATGCCGTTGTAGTATGAATTATTTAACACTGATAAGAATTTCTGAACATCATAATTGTTAAGAAGAATTTTTATTCATAATGCACTTAAGAAAAACAATCCCTGCTTCAACTCCAAAAGTTTTTTGTTTTGCTTTAAGGTAGGGTCTGCCTGTGAAAAAATGACAGGACAGTTAAATGAAGTGATTGGTCCTGCTTTCCTGAAATGTAATTAAACATAAGTTGAGGTGAAATAGTAAACTTAAAATTAGTGTTGAGAACAGAGATTAAATGTTAAGCAGTGCTTCTGTTTTAAGTGATACTGTTCCACACAATGTACAGTATTTTTTCTGAGTTCTGTCTGAAATAGTCCAGACAGATTTTTTTCAAACTAATTTTTTGTCTCTTCTAATAGTGCATCATTTCAGGTCTCATCTTTATTGCTTATCTTTTCCCATCTTGTATTTTTGCTACTCAGAGATGAGATTTTACATGCTACATGATATTTATTAAAAAATAATTAAGCAGTGATTAATGATTTTTATGTCATTATTCAATATTAGATCGGGTTTTCATTTACAACTTGGAAAACTCTTGTAGCAATTGGTTTAGGTGCCATGAAAAGAAATTGGTTAAACAAAACTGAATGGAGAACAATGCATTTTCTTTGAATATTTATGTTACTGAGGAAGGAAGCAATGTTCTATACACATCACTCAGTGGAAGACTTTCAGTACTGAAAAGAAATTTATTGTATTGCAAAGATATCTCATGCAATGAAGATAGAATGAGAGGTTTTCTTAAATCTGTCAGTATATTGATTTATTACACTCACTCTGTAAAGAATGTAAGAATAGATCCTCAGCTAGAGCGATTTATCAAAGCTCATTGTCATGGGATATCAATCTTCAGGAGCAGCGTAGGAATTCTGGTTTCAATTATTATTTTCTGAAATTTTTATGCTAATCTCTGACAACTTTATCTCTCCTTTCTCAAATTCTAAGTGAGATCCAAGTTTTGAAATTGGACATTTATCCTTAGCAACACAGTTCCTATGAAAATGAAAAAGGTAAAATTCTGGATCATGTCACAACCCACCTAACACTGTAAAGATCAGTCAGATACCTTACTGTGTGTACTGTGCCACAGGATAAACCAAGCCACCTCCCTGTGAGCCTGTATCAGGCAGGCATTGGAGGCTGGCTATGTTCTAGTGTGTTAGACAACATACTGCCTTTGAGGAAACTCATTTAATGAAGTACACATGCTTAAATATTTTGGTATCCTGGGAGCAAAAACCTCTGTGTTTCTGTCTGGGAAACGAAGAAATTATCTGTCTTGAGCTTCCTGAACATTTCAGAATCTCTCATGCCCAAGCCAAATCCCAGTGATCTTTATCTCCCATTGTAGGTTTGATTTAGTAAGTGTACCTTGATAATGCTCAACTTACTGCTTTAGGAGCAGGCTCCACATCAGATGTATTAGCTGGTGCAAAAATAGCTAAACTGTAGCGGTATGGTCCTATTTTTTATGAAGTAGGGATTGAAGTGAAAATATTTATGATTTCCCTTGGTAGTTTTCATATAATATGGTCTTTGAAGCCTTGATAATATTTATCTAGTTTTAGTATAATGATTTCTTAGCGAAAATATTCAGATAGAAACCCGATAATAAAGTAACTAAGTGACGGAAAGGAACAGTGTTCATGACATGTCCTTGTTCTCAGAGATTCCATATTAATTTGTTGTAGGCAGTTCATTGATCAGCATTGTTGCTTGGTTTGGACTTTGGTCTAGTGCCATAAACCCTTGAGTGACCTTCAGCATTTCATTCAGGATTCCAGACTCTATTGCAGGACTTAGTTGACTAAATGTTAAGGTAACATATCATGCTGGAGTACCTGTTTACCTGCAGTAGACACCTCCTTTTGCTTACAGTAGCCTATTCCACTTCAAAAACAGGCTACACATGTAAAGTAGTAATTTAAAAGAAAACTTAAACGTGCACTGAAAGGTTATGGCTAAGGAAAGTTCTTAGGTTACAGAAATATTAGAATGAGAGTAATATATGTGCTTACCACTAGTTATGCTAAAAATGAATAATAAAACCTCTAAAGCTAGCTCTTCTTTGTACTTCCAATTATTTTTTTTTTTTGTATAGACAAGTGGACAGATCAGCTTCTACAAGAAAATGGTCTAGCCTAATCCTTGAAAACGAAAATACAGTATTTCATCTTTCTCAATCATCTGATAGATCAAGCTTTCTAAAAATATTTCCAGTAAGATAACTATCAATTATTTAGTTGTGATCAGTTGGAGGTGAACATAGCCCTTTGACCTGCTAGCAAACAGCCAGTGTTACATTCTAAAAGTGACAAATACTTCCATATATGAAAATAGACTACTAAAAAATCATTACACTATGAATTTATATAGTACCACTTATCTTTAAATGTATAAAAGATGCACCAAAATGTTTAAGTGTATGCGTATCTCTAAAGTTTGTCACAGCTATAATAAAGAATATAATTTGACTCTTCTGTAGTTTCACTTCAGAGTTTGCATAAACTTATAATTAAGCAAGTGCTTAAGCACTTTGCTGGATCTTGGCCTAAGAGCTTAATGATTATTTTACAGTATAATGACATGTCCAGTATGAAGGGAAACAAAACCTCTGTCTATAGAACTTATTTGCTGTGAAAAAGTCTGTCGGTATGTTGCATGATAATCAGTTCAATTCAATGTACAGTAAATTGGATCATTATTATTAATTTTCTCATCTCCCAAGCAATTCATGAACCATTTTTAGAATTTCAAAAAACAGTTCATGAATCAGACAAAAAAAATTAAATAAAAACCCAGCCCACAATGAGATGATGAGTCAGAGTTCTTTTCTGTAGCAGTGTCGACCAAAGTACATCTGAAATCTAATGAGGATTGGCACTGATGCAGAAAAGGCCATGATGAGCATGAAACAATATGTTGAATTTACATGTTAAGACTTTTTGTTGGTTTTGGCAATTTCACTGAAGATTATCTGAAAAATCCATAAACATCTGGATGAGAAGAGAGAGTGGGGGGGTATCACTTTATACTAAAATGATGGAGTTTATATTGGGATACAATACTATAAATGGAAGAGGAAAGTAGTTTCTTGCACAGCTGTTTCCAATTTTGCTAATCTATATTTCAGGCCAAATTCACCATGGAATTAAACCACACATTTACATTGATGTGTATGTGTCTGAATTAAAGATATGGGGGAAAAAAAAACTTTTGAAGATCACTAAATCTCAATAATACTTCAGAGGTATTTAGTCAGCTTTATTTTCAGAAGACAAAATTAGCAAGTACAGCTGCTATTTGTGGGCCTGTAGTTTTCAAAAGTGAAGGACTAAGTTTTGAAAAGGACATATGCACATTTTTAGGCCCTGAAAAACAGGAGCAAAAAAGGCTGTTCAGAGATAAAACTTACATTCCAGTCTGATATCAAACAGTTTTGTCTTAAAGGTTTTGTGTAAACATTTGAACTTGAAGTTTCTGAGTGCCTACAAATTTTAATAGTAGTTGTTAACAACAGATGTATACGCCTATAAAACCTAGGATCCAGCAATGGTTCTTTTGGCTTATTTTGAAAATGCGAACGTGTGTGTCTGCATTTATTTGTAAACCACTAACAAGCCACAGCCTTTTTCAAAGGCTTTGTTGTCTTTAAGACATAAGCTGAACTCATAATCAGAACCAGTATGTGTTTTGCTTCAGTAAAAAGAAAAGAATGAAGAGATCAGAAGTGGAGAATAGTGTTTGACAAAGGTCATGATGAAGCTCATAAAATTGTTGTGTGTGTACTGAAGTTGTTGGTAAGATTTCATTTTTTTGCATGTGTAATTAAAAGTATTAATGAGATCTGTATTTTATAACAAAAGAAATGGGATAGAGTGCACATTCCTATTTGTACTACAGTGTGCAGTACAGCAAAGATTTTGATAGTGGGATTGGTTTTGCAGCACTAATTGGACAGTAAAGGCAGTAAATCTTGTTTAGTCCACCTAGTACATTTGAAAGAATAGATGTAGTTTCAGACAAAAAAATAAATAAATCTCTTCTTTCTTAAGCAAATAGCTTTAAAAATGGAGGCAGGTATTATTCCTTTCTGGAGATACTAAATCTAAAACTTTATGTCAAAAATATAAATTTTTAAGGTTAGTGTGTTTAAGCAAGTGCTATAATGTTACAGTTAGCTATAGATCAGAGATATTTTCAGTATTACGCTGAATGGGCCTGATGCAGAGCTGCTTTATGACACATTTATAAATGAAGTCCTTCCAACTTTGGCAAGTTTGTTATAGCATAAGTCTACAGCATGATGTAGTGTAAGGAACTCAAAAATACCGTCTTAAGTCATACCTTTTATTAGAACTATTTTATATCCAAAATATCAAAATATCAAATAAATACATACCAACCATTCAGTCATGGTACTGATCTGATTATTGCATATAACTTGTAACAGACTATTTATAAAGTCTTGTTTTCTGCTGATCTTTTGGTACTAAGAAGAAACATTCATACTTGTATAAGCATGATCATCAATTCCAAAGACTCAAGGTTTGCAGGTCAGGATTTGTTTGCTTCTTTTACTTTTATGGCTAATAGCAATAAAACCTTTTGGAACATTCACTTTACAGTCTATAAAGTTGAGGGAATATGTAGTTTCATACTTTCGTCTTGTTTCTTTCTGTCATTGCACACTTGAAGCTGTTGACCACTCTAAAGATTGGACATTGCTTGGTGCAAAAAATAAAACTAACATTTTTAATTAAAGAGGAGACCTGGAGGGAAGTTACCACAGTTTTAGTGCAGCTAATAACTTTTGAAGCTTGTGTACAGCTATTTACTCTGCTGTTCAATAATAAAAAAAATTTGTTACTATAGAAACTACTAAATCACATGATTTATGTGCTGTTTGGAAAAGATAGGTTTCTCTTTACAGAAAGATAACGATGTATCATTTGAGCTGTAGAGTTTATATGTTTAAATCACTAAAACCAGAATGCCAACAACAGATTACCATGGATTTTAAGAAAAGGACACTGTTTACTTGAAGGAAATAATGACAAACTATTTTTCAAGCTGTGGGTTCTCATATGGTTTTCTTTGAACCTCTTAGATCCTTTGCATTTCTACTAGAAACTTCATGTTTTAACTGATTGTACACTAGGGCCTAAGCTTTATTTTAAAACTGAAATACAGAAAAATAACTGCTTTTCTGTTCCTGATGAGTTCCTTGTAGCTTTATGATACCAAGATTAGAGGGAAATGATAAAAAAAAAAGAAGCTGGAAGGCAAAAGTAATGAAATAAGAATAAATTTCTGAATGCAAGAGACTTGTAAAAGAATGGACTTGTCAAAGAGCTGCACATCAAAATAAAGGAGCAGGAGGGGAAATTGAAAAAAGTTAACAGTATGTAGGGAAGCTTGAAATTTCATTCAAGCCCAAGTAGTATTGCTCAGAAACTGGGAATCTAACCCAAGAGAAGCATTAGCTATGTAAGTGATAAGTGTGAGACGCATAAGGGGTAATTAGAAAACCTATCTGAAAATTTACAATCTCATTAGAATTCTACTGATTTTAAAATGGTTTTGGATCAGGTGTCTGAGCAGAGTCTTAACTGACAACTGTCACTTGTATTGCAAGGTCAGTGTTTCTGCCATCATCATGGCCAATATTCCTCCCTGCTTATTAAGACTTTACTACACCTTTCTAGTGGTATACTTGGGCTCTCATTTTACTTCTTAAGCTCTCATTTCATGTTCAACTTTATCTGATGGATAATACAGAAAGATACGGAAGTGCAGAAGAACGTGGCCAGAAGAGAATTCTGATTAAATAGTGCGTAAAACCTTGGATAGTGTTGTGGTTGAACATGCACTATCGACACAGCTTGAATAGTTGCTATTATATGTATATATCACTTCATCCCCAAAACAAACCCCCAAAAGTTATGTTTTGGGAAACATAGTTGGAATATAAGTTCAGCTTTTACTAGATCTCTTTCAGGAATAAAATGAAATTTCCTCTCGCTTAACTTCTGTCATAAGAGGGGCACATTATAGTATCAGAAAAAGTGTGTGTGAAATTATTGTTTGAGTTGGAATTATAACAGTGATGCAACAAATTAGGGCAAAAATATATATACAAATTTCTATGGCATCCTTCTGTGTTCTCTCTCCTTTTGATGATGAGTTTTATATAAATATCTTAAAAATTCTGCCTGTTGATATTCTGCAAGTTAACTAATCTATGTGACTATTATATTCTGCAATATGTTTTAAATATTTGAGAGCCAATTATAGCAAAACCTTTCATTCAAATCCAAGGAAGTTTAGTAGGTCTCTAAGTATACATACGTTTTCTGTATGTTTTTTGTATATGGGTATCTCAAAATTTACAGTGTGTATGTACATCGGGGTGGGTGTCATGATAAACAAAATGCTGATAACCCTCCGTTATGGGCATGTTGTTTTCATTTCAAGTCAGCTAGATGATCCTAGCTTCTAGACATTGTTGACAGACAGCTGACACCCTCTATAAAATTTTGAAACGCAGATATGATCTTCAAAAGCTAAATATATCCTCAGATCTTAAGTGAGAAATTCAGGATCCCAGATCTGAATGTACATCCCAGGATGCATCTTAACTCAGGTTTGGACAGGACATTCATATGTTCTGTCCTTTTGTTCTCTTTTACTTTTCATGTGATTCCAGTGTCCAGATGAATGAGGAGTTACATGTTGGCTCTTGTCATAGAATTTAAATATAGCCTAAGTGAACTCTTATTTGTTATAGGCAAGACAGCAGTGGAACTCCTTGCTAAAGGGGTTGTGGTTGCGAGACATAAGCCCAAGAAAGAAATGGGAAGTGCTCAAAAAAGAGCTATTTTGCATTGCTCAGTACCAGGGTGCACAAGTATCTATATCTTAACCATGAGTAGGACATACGCTATGATCATGTAAAAATATGGGGCTAGACAGGTTGTGGAATTGAAACACCATGTCCATGCTTTTGTTTGTGTGTGCACCTCTGAAATTCTGTGTAATGGTTATTGTGTTGCTAGTGTGGAGGTTGTCTCCTTTCCTGCCTCTCTCCCTGCAAAGGCATTGCAGTCTTGATAAAGTTTTGAGGTTGGGACTTTACTGATGTGTTTGTTCAGTCATATTCTTCACTTATTCATGGTCTGTTAGCTCTTAATTAATTTTCTAGGTGTATTTGAAGTTGGACTTTATAGCAAGTTGCTTTTTTTTGGTGTAAATATTTTCATTAATCCATCTTCTGAAAGGGATTGCCTGAATAAATGTTTTTATCTATAATATATAGTATTTTGATCTCATAGTATGTATGTACCCTTTGTTTGGAGATTATTGCAATAAATCACTGGGTTTTAATACAGGCACAAAACCTGCATATCCTATTAGATTACAATAATTTTGTAGAATGACATTTAACTCAGATTTTCATTAAAACTGCCTTTTAATAATTTTATTTCTTTTAATTCAAAAACGAAAAAAAGCTTTTCCATCTGTTGTTCTTCTCTATTTGCTTTCTCCTTTCAAACAAATTTACCCTTCTGTTTTGCCAAAAATAGTTGTACTTAACTAGCTAAAGAATGAAGCTACTGTGTAACTTGCCACATCTCTCAAAAACTGGTTGCTGTTCTCACTATTGTTTTATTATCAAGCCACAAAGGAAACATTTGAGCTTAGTGTTTTCTGCACTCCTATTTATAGGTGCTGTTTTGTACATTTCAGGTATGATGGCTTGTTAATGGAAAACTAGGCAATGTTTTAACAGCACAGAAAATAACACCATTTAGAATATTATTATCTTACTTATCATTACTAAAAGCTGTATTCATGATTTTAAACAGTTTCAATACTATTTATTTTTTTCTTTGAAACCAAGCTGCCTGCAATGGCCAGAGTCAATCTCCATGGTAATGGAATGATTAGAGGGTAAAACTTAGAAATCTCATTTCTAAAGACTATGAGATTTTTTTTTTTTTTTAAATCTAATTGAGAATGAGATCATCACTAAAGATTCACAAAGTAAATTGCAAACTCAGATTTTCTGTGGGAAAGAAAAGTCTTAGATGTATTGCCTGTTGAATATCTTTTTTTCAAAACTACATAAAATCTTATTTTTTAAAACAGAATATAAAGGCAGTGATATGTATCATGAATCTTGACAAACTGAAGGTTTTGTCTGTGCACTAAGGACAAAACCATTGAAAGCCTAAGCTATTATGGCCTAACTGAAATCCTGAAAAGGTGATTAAACAAGCAGTTGAAAAACTTCTGCAAACAGTATTTATTAAAGTTTAGGCAGTCAAATTCATGACACACTTTGTATGGTTTCCATAATAAATCTGTCCAGAGTCCAGTCCAATTTTGTATTTTCATGGATGATTTTGATGATGGGATAGGGAGGATGCAGATTTCCAAATGACACAAAGCTGGGAGGGGCTGCAAACCTATCAGAAGTCAAGGAAAATTTGAAATGAACATAAAATAGTGATAAATAATTTAATGCAAATGATTGTAATTAAATTGGGACAAATGTGAGATTTTTATTTGGAAAACATCAATTCCATTAAGTGCAAAATGAAGATTACTGGTGTACTGATAGTTTTGTGGAGGAGGATCTAGCGATGCTGAGTACATCATGCTGCGATGGAAAAGAACTTTCATAATGGGCTACATAAATAACAATATTTTATTTAAAGACTGTTATATTTTGAAAATATTTTCTCTCTTCAGTACAGATGATACTTTGAGCCGAAAAGGAAGAAGACAGAGAAAATAAAAATAATAATTAGAGCTCTAGAAAACATGTTATTTATACAGTCATTTTGGAAGAACATGGATATGTTCAATCTAGAGACAAAATCACACAGAAATACCGTGGCACTTAAGTGTTCAAATTTGTAGCAACTCCAGAGCGGGTGAGAACTGTTCTTTATGTTTATTGAGGATAGGATGAAAAGCACTTGGGCTTGAATAGCCAAAACATAAAAAATTATATATTAAGAAAAAGACCCCAACTTTAGGAAAGATTATTTAGGGAAATTGTGAAATACTTGTTGGACATTTTTAACCACTACAAATAAATGAGAAATGTGAGGAATGATTGACATCATATTGCTGCAGGCAAATAGATAAGACAATAACATTGGGGTCCTTTCCCCTCTGTAAAATTCTGAAAATTCCTCTTCAAGTGGAAAACTCATAGGTTCAATTTAAGAAATTAAGCTCAGAACAAGAAAAAATACTTTCACATTTTGTTGTTGAAAAACATAGGATATAAACAATGATCTTTGAAAGATTCTGTATTATTGTCCATTTTATTTCTTTCTAGGTTTTAGGTATTGAAATTCCCAGAAATGATTTCATTATTTTATATCAGATTCCACAGATTTATGTGAAATTATGTGAAGTATTAGATGTACAAAAGGATGAAGAAAAATAGTTACTGTCATCATTGTTCCAGATTTTCAGATTTCATGTAGCTTTCCTTCCAATAATTCAGTCTTGTTTCAGATAATGTAGGCAGATACATACTTATTCTTGTGTATAAAAAAAGGAAAAAGAAAGCCCCAAATCCATGTTGCTCAAGAACCAGAAAGCAGTAAGGGCGTATGATCTTAGCGATGTAACATACCAAGAGGATTGCTTCCTCCTGCACAAATGCCTTTTTTCCAGGTTAAGTTTAGGAAGGAGTCCTTTGAAGTCTGTTCCTGTTCCCTAGTCCTTGAAAAGCAAGGGCACAGTTAATTGAAACATGAACCACATATGCCACCAGGCAGACAACAGAACCAACAATGTCAGCTTTGCATCCCTCGGTTCTGGGGTTCATCAATAGCAGGAGACCAAAAGAATCTTCTTGGTCATCTGTCCTTTCTGGTAACTCTGTCTCTTCTTGGTCCTGTTTGTAAGATTTTTGGATTGGAATAGACATAGCTTGCTGCGAGTTGCGACAATACAGTGCCCTGTCAATATTTCATATCAACACAAGGATTCTGCCTGATCATACTTCTCTGTTTCGATTGTGCTTGATAGCAGATAAATATGATTAGCTTTTAGTTTTTATCATATTAAGTTATAAGTTTATTATGAAATATTTTAAATAAATCAGGTCACTAATAATAATACGTAAGGTCAGCAATTCAGTTAGGAAAAAATGTGGTACTTGTATAGGAAAAGGAGGAAAACAATATAGGCATTACAAGCTAGTTAGTTATGTCTTAGCAGCATATAAAAGAGAACAAAATTTGAAGAAAATAATCTTATTCAGAGGACTAAAATGTTACAGCAGATTATGGAAGAGGATTGTATGAAACTAAATTTCTCAAGAAATTATTTCACTTCTATGGAAGGCATATGAGATGACGACACAAAATATTAGTGAGACCACCACCATTAGTCGTGAAAGAGGAGTATGAGGTTGATTTTGTGGGCATATGGTTAGATTTCCTTAAAAAGCAGTCTTGAGGCCAAGAAAAATACATTCCTAACTGTTACAGTTGTAAAGTTTCAGAATAATTATCCAATCATAGCAACAGGAGAAAAAAGCTAAATAATTTAAAAATAGAGCTCAGGAAACTTGCAAAGGAATTGGAAAATGTAAACCGGCATTGCAAGGAGGCCCAGACCCCATGGTGTAGGATGTGTGAATATACCACTGTGTTTGACTAAGATAACAGCAAGTGCTCTCCAGCTCCCTTTGTACAGAGCAACCGTGAAACTGAAAGCAACCTCTGAATTTTTGAAAATTTTCCATGTTTTCTGACATTAAAGAATGGAATTGACTACATCTACATTTCTATCATAATTTCATTTTCCATGTGCATTTGTTTAGATAAGTTACCTAGAAATAGATGCAATTAGCTCCGTGGTTCCTCTGTATGTTTCCACATCCTCAGTGCTAAGTTCTCTAATTCTGCACTACCTCACATGCAAGTAACTGTATTGAGTGATAGTACAGAATCTACTCTATTTTAGAAAGATCTCTGGCTGGTCTGTGAAGAAACTGGTAACAATGAACCTATTTTTATTGACTAAATTTTGAATACTTGCTTTTGAGATTATAACATTCAGTAGTTGAATCAGTGATATCTACTTAAAATACTTTAAAATTTACTATCTTTTTTTGAGCTGATTTATTAAAGAGTCTGAATCAGTAGAATTACCCATGCCTAAAGCTAAAGATGTGCAATCTCTTCAAAATAATCCTTTCTTTTCTTGTCCCATGGTATGCTGAGCTCACCGGCTATCACTATGTTCATTCTTCTTTTATCACTTATACTTCTTTGTATTTACCCAGGTATAGACTTAAGCATTGAGAATAAACTTTGTGGAAGGCATTGTAATTTCTATCTGTTATAATAATGCTTCATAAAGTGGCATTCTAGTCCAACACCCATGATTATACAAACTTCTAAAAATATTATGAAGTATTTTAATATAAGATTTAGCTAATGAATGAAGGTCCTTGATTTCATTGATCCTTACATGAACAGGAAGGTTAGACAAGATGACCTCCAGTGGTGCCTTCCAACATCAACCATTCTGTGTGTGATTCTTAGATATAAAGCTCATAGCTATGGTCACAAATAGGTAGCTTTTCATCTCCATGTGGATGTTGTCTGAAGCTCATCCTGAGAAATGCGAATTCCATTCTTCTAATATTAGCTTTCTGAGACAGCAGCAGGGGTAATGCGTCTTGTTAGATTCCCTACCATGAGACGTTGTGTGGGTTTTGTTTTTTTTTTAATGGACCTTTGGCACAGAAGAAAAAAAGCTATGAATTAAGTATCTTCCTAATGGTAATTTTATTAGCTAGAAATGATGAAGGGCACAAAGGAAAAATATTATATCTGATAATATAACTTCTTGTTTTAATTGGAAAGGGAGCCAAGATTAGGCTTATAGTACAAATCACCTTAACTACTTATACTCCATATAGAAAATACAGACAACTCTAAATGTGAGTAAGCCATATGAGATACGTAAGTATTTTGTGCTGCATGAATAAATAACATGTTGAAGAGGCAATTAAAAAAAATAATAAAGAGATATGCACTAGTTTCTAAGGCAGTTGCATGCCTACTATCCAGTATTTGGTAAATACTGACTTAGCAGAACTCTTCTGACAAATGATCTTTACTATAGTGATCCAGGTGAAGAAATATTTGAGTGTCTCTCAACACTCTGAAAGTTCTGAAACTGCGGCTGGTTCTGTTGTTGGTTGTGTCTTCATACTCAGTCAGTATTCTGGAGTACTCGAGCTAGGGGGCTGAAAAAGATTCAGAACTTGAACTGCAAGAACTATGGTAAATCTGATGGAAAATGGTCATCTTGTTATAATCTGTTTGTGCTCATTCCTAAAATATGTTCATAAGTATTTCAGAAATCCACCACCATGAAATTATAGCTGGTATTATCTTTGGTTCTTAGAAGTCCAGATGTTGTTTTGAAATGGGTTCAAGTGCTACCAGCATATTAGCATAATGTGCATTTTCTTTACTATTTCATGCCAAGTACTCATTCTCTTCAAACCTCAAGAACTGGACTTTTGTGCATTTGTGTGTACATTTATTATTTTCACATATATAAAAATATTATGTATATATATTGTGTGTGTGTGAATACAGTCACCAGGATCACTTTCTGAGGCTAACTACACACTGTAAATGGAAAATGGATTGATTCTACTGAGACTGAACTTATGTTGAATTTTTCTGGAAGCAAGATGATATCTGTCATATGCAAATCTTTGATATTGACAAGCACAAATTTTATGCATTTTTTTGATTTTAATTCAATGTTGAGATACATATATCACATCAACAACCTTCTGAAATCCCAAGGAAGGCTACTTGTATTCACCAGGCAGTAATATCTGATGGAAAAGGATTACTAGACTTATATTTTCTGAACTGTAATTGGTCAGAGAAATTATCCAGATGACTTGAAACTGATCACTGAACATTTACAAATGGGAGTCATCATCATGCATTGAAATTTGTATTCAGGTTCTAAAATAGCGGATTTTCAAATGTGTTGAATAGAATGGTTTATTATCAAAATGACATAAAATTAACAATTTGTACAATGCTCATCTCTAACACATTTGAATTTCTGTTACTGTAGGTTCTGTCAAAAGTATAGAATGATCCAACTGAGCTACTGTCCTCATGCAATAAATCTTAGACTGTGGCTGTCATCTGGAAGATTATAGTCGCATTTTCCTCTTACTGAAAATTGACTATGGTTACATCAGACAGCACTGTGGAACTGAGTTTACTAAAGCAGGTTTTTTTATGCTAATGGAAAAAAATACACAAGATTTAAATGAAGGTTTTTTTTAAATGTATGTCATGGTAGGCCTCACAGTTATACACTGTGCTTGGACTGCAGCTGATTGAATGGTAAATATTAAAATTCTGCTTTCATTTACAACTGAGTAAGGTGAGACAGCTGCACTGCCTTCACACGCATTGAGAACAGAATTTGACCCACAGAATTCTGCAGGTGCTATATCCAGAAAAAGTGCTTGCAAAAAGAGTATGTATTGACCATATATGATCAATGAATTCCTAATTTTTCTTTTCTTGGAAAAATAAAGTTACTCCAGCTGTTGCTTATGGAAGAGCAAGCCAAATTTGATATTGTGGTTCAGTTGCTTCTGTACAAGTCTTCGTAAATTTCTGGCTACCAAGTCTTGACAATTGGTGATGATGCAAAAAGCTGAAAAATAGAATTTCATTTTCAGTTTCCATAAGAAGTCTGAAGTGTTAGAAAGTGTATTCTTTTCAATTACAAATAGAGAAAAAGTGTGGATGCAGTCAAAGAAGAAAAAAAGATGGAACCCAGCAAATGTCACTTGATACTGTAACTTCTGAGCTATAGTTGCAACTTAGCATGAGAGCTTGTGCAAGCTATCTAAACCTGAAAAAGGCAAAAATAATAGTACTTATACAAGGCTTTTTACTTTTGAATTGCCCTATAAATGTAGGGGATACAATGTTTCCCCTGTAAGCTTAGCTCAAAATGTTATACGGTGTTATTCATACTTTTATTTTAGAGTACCGTACGTGATTAAAGTGGGGACAAAAATTTTATTGATTAGATTTAGTCACCAGGTATATAAAGCATGGAGATATCCATAAATGTAATATTTTTTAAAGCAAAAAAATCACTATTATCTGAAATCCAGGCAGTCAATATCTTCTATAATCCAAACCTTTTGTCTTTTAAGTTTCTTTAAGACATCTTGATTTCAGAAGGGTCAGGATCAGTGCGTTCATTAATATAACAAAAAAAAAAAATGTATCAGTCATACATCTAGTATGTTTGTGTGCAAGGCCACAACTTCCTGGGCAAATTTTCGGTTTATTGCAAAAGACACCAGACTGATTGCAGAGAGGTTTCAAGTTCATAGTTTAGACTTTTAAAACTATTTTCAAATGTATCCTGTTTTTCTTAATTTTTATATTTTCTCTTGTTTTTTAGAAAGGACATTTCACAGCCTGCTCTAAGGGCTCATATATTTCATCAAAGCAGGCGGGGACTGTATGATGTATGTTTATTAGCTTCAGAAGCACATCTGTGAGCTCAGATTGGATGAAAGGTCATAAACACAATGAATGTTGCTAGGTAACAGTGCCTTTTAGTCAATTTAGTTGTGAAAATGAAAGGTTTTTTTGTACAAAGATAGGCTATTTGGATAGTACAATGAACAGTCACTTTATTTTGATCTTCAGTGCTGTAATTTTAAAATAACAAACCTTTTTCCCTTGAGGAAAAAAAAAATTACTTTTTCTCTATTTACAGTGTACTTTACTGGAAAAAATTCAAAGTCATAATAAGAATGAAAGCTGAGATAGAGGAAATTATGATTGTACCTGATTAATGAAAGTAATTTTTGTTACTTGTAGTGGCTTTTCAATTCAATGTGAGAAATATTAATCATTAAGGAGCATAAGGATGTCTACTGAAACACTGTAAAACCTGGAGTGTTGCAAAAGAGTTATAAAACAACAAACCTTTTCCTCTTTAAAAACATTTTCTTTTTAAACCAAACACTCTACATGAAAGCAATCACTGCACTTTTGAGGGATCTCAACTCTTGTATTCTTTAAAAGGATTAACCTAAAAGAAAACAAACTTTTACCAATGCAGTAGGACTGAGAGTTTGTGTTTGCAATCTGGATGAGCAATGCAATACTAGATTTGCAGACTGATGTAACTAAGTGCAAAGGTTGGGGTTTTTTTTGTCAAAGATTGCATTATTTTTATGGATTTTTAAACCCACACTATTTCATATTGGAGGTAGCAATTTTATGCAATGGCTACTTAATGTCAAAAGAAAAACTGCTCTGAGAGGAGGAACTTGAGCTCATTAGTCTCACTTGAGACTAATGTGAGGTGAGAATTTAATTTATGCTCTATATTTTTGCGCAATGACTTAAGCCAGCTTCAATAGCAGGGAATAGCATAATCAAATTCAAGATAATTTAAGTTGTCTGTTTGCTCAAGTTGTTCCTTGATATATTAGTTCCCATGAGTAAAAAGATATAAAATTATGCACCTAAATTAATATGTTTCAATAGTGTCATAAAGATTTAACAACAAATCATGATGAGGTATATATCTAGATGAAGGCAGTGTAGTTACAGCAATTTATGGATCAGCTTCTTACTTGATATAACCTGATGCACTGGAAAAGCTATCACAATTTAAATTTGCAAGCAGTAGGATGATGGCACTGATATCTGTATTGTTGCTTATCTTAGTGGCACGCTTGTCATGTGATCTGGCCTTGATTTGAAGGGTTTCTACAGAGTCCAGATCCTTTGTGAGTAGTGGTTACAACTCCCTCTGCTTGTTTTAATAACTGCTTCTTCAACTGCTGGCTATCATCTTCTTCTATTATCATCTCATATTTTTAATAAAAATAGACTTTTAGGTTTCAAAGGTTGCTATTTATTTTAATCCTTGAAATACCATTAGGCATTGACATAGATATAGAAATGTCTGCACTCTGCATCATCCCAGCCAAGAGTTCTCATAACATCTGTTAGTTTAATTCTAGAACACATAAATAAATTATGCTTGTCAACTTACTGTGACTTTTTCACCCTATGATAGACTTGTAACTGCAGTTAAAATGATTGAACATTTTGGAAAAGAGTGTTTGGAAAGGAATAGATATGATACTTTTACATCATTGCTGATACTCAATGATCTAGTATTCTGATTCCCTGCTAACGCCACCCCTCCCAGTTTCTCTGATCTGGTTGATTCTGTCTGACAATCCTACACTGTATATTCACTAACAGTTCAAGCGAAGGAAGATATTTCAGATATTTCTATGATGCAGGGCTGAATGCCTAATAGGTGTCCAGTGAAGGTCCATGCATTTTATTATCTTGTTATCAACATATTTGCTAATGTAGGAAAACTTTTTTAATCAAAATTGGTTTGACCGAGGGTGAGATACTAGCTCCAACAAATTACAGTGTAATCATAATCTCATCTCAGTCCTAGTAAGAGTCCAGGGGTATTTATGGCTGTTAGCTTTTGTCTTCCAAATGGTGTTATTGATGAATTCTACAATTTGTAACTACTTACTCAATTCTATTAAATATAAATTTTAATATGACAAAACTTTTGTCTGCTTGATTGTAGTTTTAAAGTTACTTAATATCAAAATAGTCCTTGTCAAAATATGTGAGATAAGGGTAATCTGAATATGTGAGATGAAGTTAATCTGAATTTCAGTACCACAAAAACTTCTTGTTCAGTTAAAAACAGATTCAAGTATAATGTCAGAAATGTGAATTGTTCTATTGAAATCCTGAGGAATATTTCTACTGATGAAAGCTTGTTCCAGTAGTGCCTTTTTTGTGAGAGCAAAAGTCATGCATCCTCTGGAAACCAGTTTTAGTGAATAATTTTTGTGAAAGTTAAAATATGAAGATTATTTCCAAGTTGGCCTAAATTTTCTGATAAATTTGAGATATTAGAGTCAACAAATTTAGTGTTCCTGTTCTTGTAATCTGGAATATCAGTGATATTATTTTGTGCTTTATTACATTAACTACCCAGTTGTGTTTTCTTCAGTGAGGCTGGCTCATCTAGATAAATTTGGCTTCACAATAATTTTTTCACTTATAATGTTCAAACCCACAAGTTTAATTCAGAACCTAATTTCAGCTGTGAAATGTCGGAATAGAGAAATATCTTCTATTGGATCTCTGTAACGAATCAGATTTCATGAAAATCACTTGGAAAACGATTGAATGAAAAATATTCTACGCTGTTAACAAAAGTATTAAATTTTTATTGGAACAGATTGATAGAATGACAAACTAAGGCCAAAAAGAATGTTCTCCCTAAACTTAATATGGTGATCTACCCAAAACAAACATTTCCTTTGAATGAATTCTTACTGCAAGCGTAGTACTGGTTAGAATCATGACTTTCAGAAAAAAGCTTCCTCCCTATCTTAAAAAGTTCTGTGCTTGAAAATTAGCTGTTCTAAAGGTTGACTAACTTCCATGTTACTCTTCCAGTTACAGCTGTTTTAAACAGAGGTAGTATGGTCTACTTACTGCTCTTTGATATTCTTTTCTGTATATGTTCAAGTATTGTTTTAGTCACTATAGGTTCCTATTTGGCAATGTTACTATTCACATCATACTCACCTCTAACCCTCATGACACTCTTTCTGCCATGCCAGGAAAAATGTTTGTGCAGATGTACAGTAATCTGGAATGTGGAAGTGATCTGGCAGAAGAGCAGTCAATGGGAAAAAGACAAGTGGGGGAAGAGGAAGGCAAAAGACAAAGTGGCAAGATAGGGAAAGCTTTTCCACTGTTTCACAAGTTTAAGTCAACTGTAGGCTTAACTTCATTGTTATGCTACAATACAGTGAAAGTTTACACTCAAATGATTGCTTATTCTGATTCTTACCAGACTTCATAAAGTTCAGTGCTTCTAAACAGAAAGAGCATCCCTCACAGAAGTGAATTTTGTCATATTCTGTAGCTGTATTTTAGATGCTAGGGAACACTTACTTGGGAAAAAATTGGTGACTCTGGACCATCAAATGAATAAACAGAAGTTTTGTAAACAGCTTCCTGGATTCACCAGAATACTTTTGCCTTGAATTTCAAGCCCAGATTT